>NW_027269294.1:6200000-6793421 GCF_023055355.1 Agelaius tricolor | reverse complement strand
CACTTTGTCCCACACTTCTGTTCATACCTGGGAAGTTATACCTTTGATCAGCAGCCTCAATGTGCCAAGAACTCTGCCCATGCAAGCAGCACAAGCCCTGTTGACATGGCCAAGGATGTGATTTATGGCACCAACAGCCTGCTCTTATTTTCTTCCAAGCAGCTGTCCTCCAGGTACCCAGAGATGGCTGCACTAACCCCCTCTGCAGCATCCAGATGACTTCCAAACAATAAAAAGACAAGTTTTTTTCTTCTTTTCTCATGGGCAGTCTGACCTATTTTTCCTAGTGAATAGATCCACATCAACAGCTGGGAAAACACAGCTCAGCTCCTCAGATCTCAGCAAAACTGAAGACACGATTCCTATTCTCCAAAACAAACCCATCCAGACCCAAGGATTTAGTGAAATTTTCAGATCTGAGCTGGAAACAGAATTCCTTCCTGGACTCTGTCACATACTCTTAAAAGAAATCAATACAGATCTTAAAAGTGATATGTGAATCACTGTTTTTCAGAATGTGCTTCCAGGGGCTCCACTTGTAAAACAATGCAGTGATTACTGAGTGGGAGAAAACAAATTGCAGCTGAAAAATACAGTCCTTTTCTCACTTATTTTCTATATTACAGGAAGATTTACCAAATAATTTATTTAATAAATAAAACTAAAGAAAATTATTTCTTTGCAATTTTGTATAACCATACCATGCAAATTTATGCCACCTTGTGTTTTGCTATTTTGTTTTTTGTCATGCATCCATTTCTGACTACTCGGCCCCCTCGAGATATTACTCAGGTAACATTATTATTCCAGAAAGCTCCATTTGACTGGATGGCCCAAATCTTAGAGAGTTTGAGACAGAAAAACTTGAATAATTAATGAAATACCCATACAAATTCAAATTCCCTTGTTGAATAGAATAATTCATATTTTTAAATGAATTTGTGAGTGCAGTCAAGTTGAATCATTTTTATAAATAAGGGGTCTACCCTTTTGTCCAGTTGTGAGAACTGGCAATTATGTAATGCCAAAACCTGTCACCAACACTGCATTTTTTCCCAAAAGTCATAGATAGTACAAGGAAAAAGAAAGACAGCACAAGTCAGTCAGTTCTGCTTCTGAAAAGGTCAAAATATGGACATTTTAAGGCTCAGCTGAAACAAAGGAGAGTGATTGTATCTTTACAAATTGTCAGAAAAAAACTGGAAAGGAAGGACATGGTAATGTTGAATTCATAAGAATTGTTATGTCATTCTTTTGTTTCTAAACAAAGGATAAATCATGGTATTAGATGCATCAAAGATTTTGATCTTTTCCAGCATTCAAGGACTTGAGATGCTACAGCAACAAAATAAAAATCAAACTGTCAAATTTTTTTTTCTGTAAATATCAAACTGATCACTGCTTAGAGAAAAACACAAGGTAACCACCCTGCTGGCACCTTTATTTCCTCGAATATGTCAGTTCTTTTGACATTTCATGGAGAAATATTAAAAATATTCAAAAATTTGCCTGAAAATTTACCTCTTCTGGGATATCAGTTTGAAGGATAAACTGCTAATGATGCATTACTTACAGGGAAATATTTGAAACTGACATACATAATTTATACTGTAAATTATAACTGGTTTTTAACTCTTTTATTAGCATATTAAAAAGTGCTTTACAAAGATGAGTATATAGAGCAGAGCGTACAGTTTTAAGAGTCAAGGAAAAATACTGCACCTGAATCTCATGCAACCAGGACAAAAAGTCTAGGAATAATGAATATGTGTTTTGTGACTTAAAATAATTAAATCTCAGCAAAATTTCTGATCTATATATGATATAGATCTATATATGATAAAATCTTACTATTGTAATGATGGTAATTATAACATAACCCAGCAATACACTGGTTCTTGATAGATTGGCATGGTCTTGAAATCCTCTCCCCTTTTGACCAATATGACTGGTTTTTTACAGGAAAGCATATCCATACCTCCCCAGGCTTTTGCTACTCAAGATTTGCAG
Organism: Agelaius tricolor; assembly: GCF_023055355.1. NCBI lineage: Eukaryota > Metazoa > Chordata > Aves > Passeriformes > Icteridae > Agelaius > Agelaius tricolor. The sequence continues at coordinate 6,791,411 of NW_027269294.1, read as the reverse complement.
CTATGACCAAGTAAAAACAAAACCAAACCAAAGCAGACAGCTGAGCAAACCAGGATTCTTAACTTTCACCTTGGTTCCACAGCCAAACAATGTTGAAGCATCCAGCTACCTGAAAAACTACAGAAAGCTGTACAGGAGGTGATACATAATGAAGGGCTTAGAAGTCAGTATGACAGAACTTAAAATATTTTGAAAAGAGACAGACAACTGGTTTTCTTGCTAGCTTTTCACGAATTGTTGTTTGGGTTTTGTTTAGGTTTTGTTTTGTTTTGGTTTTTTTGGGGGGGGTTCTTGTTGTTGCTTTTTATTTTGGTTGATTATTTTTTTCCAGAAGGCTTCACCTAAGGTGAAATTGAGCAGAGGATAAAAGCTTGGAAGCCAGGGGAGCTAGAGCAGAAGTCACCCAAAGAGCACTATGAGAGATTCCTCAAGATCTGATGATCTCTGATCAGGGGTATTGACTTCATGACTGGCTCACTGCTTACTGAGAGATCACAAACTGTTTTAAGATGCAGTAAGAATGAAACATCCTTCTTCAAAGTACATACGGAAAGAAAAACATTCAAAGAAATGCTCTGTGGTATTGGGAAACTGCTGTTTGTGCTATCCCCAAAACTTCTTTCACTTTAACATTGAGAATATGATAACTTTCAATTTCTTTTCTAAAATTTCTTTCAAAATTGTCTCTCTGAAGGTGAGGAAAAACTATATATTTAATTTGAATCTGAGACCAGTGCACAGGAAGTATGATTGTGATTTACACATACACAGATTTATTTATCACCCAAGCAGGCACAAGGAGAGCATTCTCCTTGTGAGCACAAATGCTTCTAGCAGAAATCAAAGCTCCTCCCAGCACTACCATCCTCAAAGTACTTACAAACTCCAAAATCAGGAGAATGCATTCTAGCATGTTTTCTGTAGCTGTAAAGGAGGCATCCAGATAAAAACCATAGAAAGGTGCAGAGGAGGTGCACCCTAGGCAGAGAGAGAGAGAAATTTAACCTCTAGCAGAACATTTAGGTCAATAGAAACAACATCCAAAAATACCCTCCATATATCAACTGACAAAAGAAAAATTGTACAATTTTATACTCTCTTCAGCAGAAAATTCACAGCTTATGGTGGCAGGTTATGAGTCTGCCTGCTCTGACATCATTTGAGTGTGAGATTTTAAAGTATTTCTACACGGACAGACAGGACTGCTGTTGCAGTGCTGTGAGGGTCCCCAGGACGAGGTGAGAGATGAGAATTGACTCCAAGTTCTCAGAAAGCTGATTTATTATTTTATTATATATATAATATTAAAAGAAAATTATATACTAAAACTACACTAAAGAAAGAGAAAGGAGACATCAGAAGGCTTAACAAGAATGAATAATAAAAACCTGTGACTGATCAGAGAGTCCGACACAGCTGGACTGGGACTGGTCATTAATTAAAAACAATTCACATGGAACCAATCAAAGATGCAACCTCCAAACCACATGCAAGCAATCAGATAATTATCGTTAACATTTCTTTTCTGAGGCTTCTCAGCTTCCCAGGAGAAAAATCCTGGAGAGGGGATTTTTCATAAAATATCACGGTGACAGGCTGCTTCTGCATTCATGTCTTGATATAAAATCTCTGAGCTTGAGAAGAGTTCAAGCCAATGCAATTAGGTAGCCCACATTTTCTCTCTGCCCTCCCCCTGCTGCTTGCCCTCACCTCAAATCACTGCTGACATCATCCAGACATTTTAACTAGAAATTATGGAAGAGATACAGCTGACCTCAGATCCTGCAGTGATGATTGCACCTTTCTAAGTGCATCAGGCAGGACAAGTCTGCTGCATCTAACATCTCAGAACTGGTGTTTTGGCATTGAAAGACTGGGCATATGCTGCCTTGTTAAGGTCATGAGCTTCATAAATCAAAGGTATGAGTGAAACTTTGTTTGCTCTCTACATGCAAACATATTTTTGCAAGGATGCTTTACCAGATGCATCTGGAACATTCTGCTGATACAGGTTTTAAAGCAAGTCCGGTGAGGTAAATGATGTGACAGCAAAAAGAATGTAGACTGTATATCAGAGCAAATGACTGATGCAGCAGCTAATAAAATCTCATGGAAATATAGCTTTTACCAGGGCAAAGTGGCACAAGAGTGCTAGTCTCTCAAAATTAGTGTGATTCAGAAAGTATATCCAGTCACTGCACTATGCCATTCACGGCATGAAATGAGCCATGATGATGCACTGTGCTAGATTAAGACATTTAGAAGGTTCATAAGGGTTGTTTGGAGTAAGAATAGCTTTTATAAACTGATTTATATTATCAGCTGAAATGCTACTGAGTATGAAACTTTTGCAGTATTATTATACTTGCGAGATTGTTGGAAGAGAAGAAAATGTCCTCATCAGTTGTTCTTGTTTAAAACTTAACCATGCAAGATTACAGGGAGAGAGAGCTTTTGTTATAGGCACTCCAGATATAATTCTGATTGAATATAATTTTGGAAAAAGCTTTCTCTGTTTTCATTATTGATGTTCAGAGGGAGAGTCATATTTGGACCCATTTTTTTCTCTTTTTTTGGTCACAATGATGAATCACACGAGACTTGTCTCCAACTCATGCACTGAAACAAAGGCTTTCCAGAATGATAAGAAGAACAACACTTGAGAAAAAATAAACAAGATGTGATTTTTCCCCATGATACACTTTTGCCACTACAGAGGGCTACCAATACCACTGAGGCACTGACCCCAGTCTCTTTCAGGATCATCAGTGCAGCTGATATAATCACATATTATGTAGTCACCAATTATAATAGTCACCAATATTATAATCACATTACAATATGAACAAGATAAATCTCCAGAAAGCCTCAGAGCATTGTAAATAAACACATGCTATCTGGATTCATTAAACTTCCAATTTTGAGTTTAGCAGTTTGACCACAACGAAAAGCACAATTTTTAGTGTCTATTTTGTATAACCTTAGACAATATTTTAAAGTACCTCATATAATGGAAATTTAGAAAGGGAAACACTTGAGAACTCTGGTGCCATCTTGTCATCTTCCTGTTCATTTTAACTGGGGTGAAGCAAGGGGGTGTTACAATGGAAGCAAATACTTCTGAAAGAACTACCTCCACTGATTGAACAAGAAAATTCATACTCTCAACAGCAAGGACCTGAATGAGCACTGTCAATACAGGAAAAAAAGATATTTATATTTAAAAAAAATATACATATTATTTTATCTATAATGACACCACTGGTGTCATTATAGATAAATGCCTATAGATCAATGCCCCCAGCTGGATGCATCCTGGAGTTTGCGGGATCCTCCTTCCAGCCACTCTTGTGGATGGGTGTCACACTGGGCAGCTTCCAGTCACCTGGGACTCTCACTGTCATATTTTCTGAAGAATCCCTTCACCAAGATTTCTTCTCCTGGGAAGATGAGAAGCCTCAGCTTCTTTATGTTTTGCTGCTCTGGAGTCTGGAGATTGTTTATCCAATATGTTAATTGTTTTTAATTCAGGACCAATCATGGTCCAGCTGTGTCAGACTCTGAGGAGTCAGATTTTTATTATCATTCTTGTTAAGCCCTCTGTCTGTATCCTTCTCTTTCTTTAGTGTAGTTTTATTATAGCATTCTTTAATATAATATAATATAATATAATATAATATCATAAAATAATAAATCAGCCTTCTGAGAACACGGATTCAGATTCTCATCTCTTCCTGGGGACCCTCACAAACACCACATGGGAGCCAGGACAGATTGTAAATGATGGAGAGCAGCCTGGAGAGCTCTTGTGCCAGCTCCCTCATCACCCTGGGAAGAATCCATAGATTTATCAACATCCAAGTGGCTCAGCAGTTCTCTGCTTCCTCCTGGATAAGTGGATAATTCTGCTCCCTGACCCCACCTACAAGCCCAGGAGGACAGCTGTCCTGAGGACAACCTGTCTTTCTGCTGAAAACTGAGGCAAAAAAAGTGTTAAATACCTCAGACTTTTTCTCATCTTTGGTGACTACATTCCCCCCACCATGTCTAATAATGGAGATTCTTCTTGCCCCTCTTTTTGCCATTACTGTATTTATAAAAATATTTTCCTTATTATCCTTCAGACAACTGCCCACATTAAGTTTTAATTGGGCTTTTGCCTCTCTAATTTTCTTCCTACATGACCTAGCAACATCCTAAATACTTCCTGAATTTCCTGCCCCTCATTCCAAAGGTGATACACCCTCTTTTTTTTTTTTCCTTAGTTCCTTCAAAACTCCCTGCCCATGCAGCCCAGTCATCTTCACTGCTGGCTCATCTTTCAGCACAGAGCTCCTGCACCTTCAAGATTCCATTCTTGAAGGACATAAATTCTTCCTGGACCCCTTTGTTTTTAAAAGTTGACTCCCTGCATCAGTGTCTGGGGCAGGCCAAGGTCTGCCCTCCAGAAATCCAGCATGTAGATCTCAGGCAAAACATTGTATTTGGTCTCTACCTCCTATTTTCAGAGCAAGGCTTGAAAACTGGAGCTAAAAATCTCAAACTGTTTCTCAATATGCCTGGGTCTGAAAGAATAAAGCCAGTACATGACTATTCTTTCACCCACTGAAAAAAAAAATCCTAAAAATTAAGCATGAGAAGCATAAACTCCATTATTCATAGAGCTCCAAGCAAAACCCTACTTAGAAGAATCTCCCACTGTCAGTCAATGGGAATTCTGCAAGATTAAAGCAAGCAGGATTTAGCACTGAACCTCACTGCCAATGTATTGTTTTCCCCTCTCTTACTCCTTAAAATGGTCATACTACCAAAATTCTTATTTTATTGCATTTTAGACAAAACTTTTGAACATACCATTTTAGCAACTTAGTTTCGGGTAAATAAGAAAATCCAGTTTGTTAAACAAGTACATCTTAGATGCCCAACTTCATAAAAATAGCAATAGAAAGGAACTTCTCCCTCTCCCTTTAATGTTGCAGGTATCTGTGAGTCTCCCTTTCCTGGTAATCTACACCTCAAGCATAACATGAGCTTAAATTTTCCTCCCTTTCTCATTTTGTTTTCTGTTGAGAACTGGGAATCCCACCTTATTTCTCACTAGTTGAATGAATAAGAAGTTCATTTTAAAAATAAATAAGGTTGAAAAGTCCAACCTAACACAATCATAAATGTTGAATAATTTCATTTCAATGCATACCTACCTTTTTACCTCAGAACTGAAAAGGAAAATAAAAACCCTTTAGATTTTCTTACAGATGAACAAGTATCACGGCTGCTTAGGAGCAGTTACTCACATCTTTGAAAATAGTATTTTCCATGCACTTTGTGGACCATTAAAATGATCTAATTTATGAACTGAAAGGATTGCTACTCAGAGAGCTCAGTCCCTGTGCTCTTTGCAGTGCCAGAACACTCAAAATTACCTGGTGACTAAAGTCTCACAGCAACAACTGATATTTCATTTAACTTTTTTTTCACTAAAATAGCTAACTCTGCAATCACCCATGCCAGGCTGAAGTAATTTGTTTTCCCAAATATCAAAACCAGAGCCTCCAAAATGATATGTCTGTCACTTTAGGAATTATCCCTTGAAGTTGTACAATCTATAGGGAGTATCAAGTGTGTGGCAATGAGTTTGAACAACGTGGTAGTAGAGGCAGCTAACACCCACTGTTTCCTTTTATAGTAACATATGTGAAAACAAGAAAAATAACCCAGAAAAAAAATTTCTTTACTTAAAGCTCTAGGCAAAACCTGCTGATACCAGAAACAGTTTGAGTTTTTTTCCATCCATAAATCTGAGACCAGAATCTACTTTAATCTTCCTCAGCCATCCCTGTTTGAAGGCAGCATCAAATGCTAAGTGTGTTTATGAGAGCAGAACAAGGTAGGACTCCCTGCTTGGGGAGCACACTTGCTTCATTTTAATTAAGGAATACCTTGCCCAGGTTCCCCAGGCTAATACAAGTCTAATTGAAGTCAATACTAAGTCCAATACCTTGCCATATGTGCAGTCTAAATTCACATCCTAAGCTCACCTCAAGCAGATGAGAGTACTGCACACAGGCCTAATAGAGCTTGCAAAGGGACAGAAGCAGTTCACATCCCCTGAGATGACCAAGAGCCAGCACCAGCAGCCTGCTGGAAAGTGGAAATAGAAAGGGAAGATACAGAGTCAGGTGCAGTCAGTGAGCTCAATATGCACTCTTCTGAAAGAGATGGGTGTCAGAAGCAACTTTTATGAAAGATCTTTTCTTTCGGATTTTTTCCTCCTGAGAAGCTGAGAGGCCTCAGGAACAAAATGTGAACATTGATTATCTGCTGCAGTGGAATGCAACAGGTGGATCTGTGATTGGCCCATGTTGGTTGTTTCTAATTAATGGCCAAGCACAGTCAGCTAGCTTAGACTCTCTGTCCAAGACAGAAACTTTTGTTATCATTCTTTGCTATTCTATTCTTAGCTAGCCTTCTGATGAAACCTTTTCTTCTAATCTTTAAGTATAGTTTTAATGTAATATATATGATAAAATAATAAATCAAGCCTTCTGAAACATGGAGTCAGATCCTCGTCTCTTCCCCAATCCAAGAACCCCTGTGAACACCGTCACAGATGGGGAACTGAAATTATTCACCCTGGGGGTACAGTGATGCCAGTGTTAAGTCTGCACTGTTCTTTCTCCAACACCAATTTCACAAAAATCCCAAGTGCCAAAGCCACCACCCACTGCTGCATCTGGGCTTCTGGACAGGGAGAGGTTCATTCCCACTAACAAACAACAACCAAACCCAAACAGTGTACCAATAATTACCAAAGTCCTCCCTTTTAAAGCAAAAAGGCACAAGGGAGAGAAGGAATCATAGATTAAGATTAAGAAAAGCACCAAAAGTTAAAGGTTTAACCCCTCTGTGAAGAGAGCTGCTTACTAAAGGAACTCCTTACAGTGCTCCAGGTAGACAGCTGGGAGATAAAGAGATGCAGGTCCAAATCTCCATGGGTTACAAATTGTCAACCCTAGAATCTAACTCCAATTTAACAGTAGTTTTAACATTACAAGAGATTGTCATCATGACTCCTCAATAGCTTTAACCTCTGGAGCTTTCAAAAGAATAGACAGTGAATTGAATTCATTATTAGCCTTCCACCTTGGAGACACCGGTACAAAGGCAAGAACCAATAGCTCAAGAGGTACCTGCTGAGACTGCTGGACTATTTTTGGTCCCTAGTGTGTTCTAATGCCCCTCACACAGTCTCTCCAGGCTGCTTTACTCTTATCTTGTTGGATTTACCTTGCCCTCCATCCAATTTAAAGTGAAAATTCAAGCAGTCAGGAACGTCTGACATCTAATCCTCCTTGTTTTGGATGCTCATGTACATCAGCAATGCTGGAGCAATGTCAGCTGCAGAAAACAGCACTACCAGTTCAAGATGACCATAAGCCCATCCCAGATTTGAGCAGTGATGAACATAGGAGTTGGAATCTGAAAAGTGAACCAGACAAGAATCTTGCAGTAAAGACTATTTTACTAGCAGCCTGCATCAAACAACTCAAGATTTCTTAAGCAGATGACAAAGCAGAGAAAGAGGGCTTCTAAATATGAGATTTTCTTGTTCTGTCTCACACATGGCCTCCACAGCAGCTGTCACCAGGATGCTGGTCAAAGGCCAGGTGAAGGAGCAGAGAGATGATCATCAGCCCTTGGTGTAATAACAAAGGCTCACAGCCAGGTGCAGACATGCCTTAATTATGAGTGTGTCAATTATGCCAGGGAAACTGGCTGAGCTGCAGGAAGGGTCCTGGCACACATGCCCTGTGCAGGTCTCAGAAATGGTTCTGAATGTGGAGCTACAGAGGAGCACTTTTAATTCCCCAAGACTTTTGTAGGGGCTGATAACTCTTGCCCTCCACAACTCTCACCTCAAAACTTCTCCAGACCTCTGTAGTCTATCATAAGCTAAATGTACCCAGGGAACAAACACTTAAAATATCAGTCTCTTTTCAGAAATAACAGCCTGGACTGCTTTGATATCAACAGCATAGAGATCAGTTGTGAAGAATATAAAAGAACCGAATTCAACAAGAGCACTACTAGAATGTTTTCATTACTTCTACCTTTTGGTCAATGTATCATCAACAAGTCAAAAAGAGAAACAGCAACAGAAAAGAACAATTTAAAATGGAAACCTAAACCCTGTGTACTGCATATATATATATATATATGGATATTTCATATTAATATAGACCTATCAAACTTGTTTAAAACCTAAACACTGTGTACTGCATATATAGATGGATATTTGGTATTAATACAGACCTATCAAACTTGTATCAACCAGAGGTCATTGGACAACACTTCAACAGACAATTTGAATAAATACAATGACTATTATTACAGATCCTTGCTAAATTTAGTAAGGAAATTTTGCACCATCAAACCTCAGATTCAATATGTAGATACTAGGCATCTAGTAAAGAAAAGAACAAAAAAAAAAAACACTCCAGGAGTTTCATGCTGACTTACTTACTGTAAAAACAATCAACCATTCCAAAATCCATAGATTTCTTTTTCCATGTACAGCTTGCTTCATCCTTGCTTCCTACAAAAAATTATGTACCAATGCATACAGCTTCACTCTTAATAGAGGTTCCAAAAGCAAAAGAAAATAGGAGCAGAATAAAGAATCATGTTTGTCATAAACTTCTCTGTTTTCCTAATGCCATATTTCAGACGCACATGTAAAACTAGATTCAAATTATATTATCAACTCTTATAAAAAGCTGAAAGCAAGGCTCATTCAAATCCACCTAACATATTGACAACAGCTATTGCTGGATAGGCCACTCAACTCACAGGACTTTTCAAACCCATTTAAAATTTCAGAGGGGAAGAAAACAAAAAACATCAAAGCCTCCTGTATTTAGCATATAGACCTTTTTGCCACTTCAAGCCAAAGACCTTTTCAAAAATGCACTGTCAGCAGCACAGCTTTTAAGGGTAAAATGAGGACTTGAAAGTCGGTATCCCACTGTGTATTCTACCACTGCGCTGCCTGTGGAGTGTGAAAAAAAGGGCAAGGATGGTTGCTAAAGTCTCAAACACTCTCTTACAATGACTTTTGTCCCTTTGAAGACAGAAGGAAATGCAGCTAATGTGTTTACAAATAGGCTGGAACCTGCTACTTCTTAAGGGAAACTCACAAAAAAAAAATGCCTCCTGGAATCTCATTATGTTATTTAAAGGGACATTTTTGGGGCTAGCAGTCCCCTCAGCTTGACATCTCTTTGCAATTTCACCTCTTTAAAAAGTTAATGCAGTTTCTCAGATTCTTCTAATGATTCATGCCTTCTGTCTCAAAATTAAAACAAATTAAAGTATCATTGATCTATGATAACAACAAAGGGAAGCCTGTCTGTGACAAGTTACAAATCCATCCTTACACTTCATCTTTAAGGGAGAAAATGTTGATAATTCACTTTGCACCTTTATCAATACAGTCATTCATAAAAGCCAATTAAGCAACATGGAAATAAAACCCAGCAGCCCCAAATGAGTAGCTCTGAAAGAAGCCAATACACACAAGTAATAGAAGACAAAATACCCTGTGAGGATAATGACTGTAAATGTAATTCTTCAGTACACCCTAAAAAATTAACATTAGAGTGTGAAAGACTGCAAATAAGTAGCATACAGGAGCCCAGCAAGTTTCTTCAAGAAACACTGCAGATATAAAGAGGAGCAGAAACAAATATAATTTCATATTTTCATGTACCCCGCTGAGTGGGGTGTACAATCACTGCTTAAATAAAAGACCATAAAATTATTTGACTATCTGCTTTTTAATTCCTGGTTTTCTATTTGAGGGCATAAAATCTATACAGTAACTCTTTTTTTTTTCCCAATCTTCTCTGATTTATTCATTGCTTATTTTTCAACACAAGTGTTTACTTAATTCTGGATTCTTCAGTTGCTTTATAGACTCTCAATAGGACCATTCCAATCAGTGACAAAGAAGTTTTTCCCATAACTCTACTGTTTTAAGACTCACATTCTGGCAATATTAAAACCCACAACATCTTACTGTATTTTAAACAATACACCAGATTCCTCAGCAGAAATATTTCCTTTTATATAATCTAGTAGCAGAATGATTAGTGGTAAGATACCTGAGTAACTGAAAACATCTCTGTGGGAACTTGATATATCCTTCATTTCATGCTTTATGCAATGCAGTTCCTCATAAAATCAAATTCTTGCCAAAAGCATCAGTTTTCTACACTTCATTTTACCTATGACCATTCCAGCAATAAATAATGTCTATACAATAAATAATATCAGAATGCTTCAGTGTAACACATCCAAATCTGGTTTGTCTAGCAATAAACAAAGGTAGCTCAATATGTCATTTGTGGCTGAAATTAAAGATTACAGAACACATAAAGTGCTTTTGAGCAATAGAACTGGAGCCACGTGGTATCAACAAATAACATTTATGAGATACTTTTCCATCACTCTGGTTGTTACTAAGTCCCCACTCATCCCCACAATTTAGATATGAAATTTCTCATTTCTAATCCTACATTGTCTGCAACAAATGCAGCTCAATCTGAAGCCACCTGTACATATGAATCAAGTATACTCCTGAAGTCAATGATTTTAGTAGAATTTGAGCACTTCCATCTCATTAATGCACAGAAGTGACAGCACAAAGGGGAAAAAAAAAGGTAAAAAAAAAAATCTCACCTGTAGTACAATTTTGTTGGGAAAAGAATGACAACCAAAGGCAATGCTGCCTTGTCCTGGAATATTTAAAGGGCAATTAACTAATTCTGGAATTCATAAACATCATGACATTCATGCTTAAGATATTGGACAACAATCTCATCCAGCTACACAAGTTCAAAATGTAATATCATTCTCTCAGGACAAAAAAACCAAGTTTTTTTTAAATCCCTCTATTACTCAGATCTAAATTGTGTATTGGAAATGCAGTATCAAGGAATAGCTTCATGCCAACACAGATTGAACCACAAGAAATCTCACATCAAAGCAGAAAGGTGACAAGATCCAGATTTGTCCTTATTCTGAGAGGCAAGGGCAGCACTCAGAATTCCTAACTCTCAGCACTGACTTTCAACCAGTTATTTGTCTCTGAATTTTTCTGCACTAAAGCTCTTTTTTTGACAGTTTCAAACTGATTGTAGTAGTAGTTCAATATACTCCCAAAGGTGAATTTAGTAGTGTGGTCCAGCTGTAAATTCATCTGCCTTTACTTCCTGCATGATCTTTAGGCCAATCTGAGGTTAAAACCTGATACAATATGATTTGAGAAGACAAATCTCTATTACCATTAGGAGCATTGTGAGGAACCAAACTGAAGACATTTATTTATGGTTTGTTTTATAAAAACAGCTCTTCTGGGCTTTCAACATTTACTGCTCAGGGTGGACCAAAAAAGTGTTACTCCTTGAACCACAGAAAGCACGCCAATTAAAAAAAAAATTGTTGATCCATTAAGGACATTCCAAACAAGAAATTCCAAACACAATAAGCTTCAATATCTAGTTTGCATCAATAATGCAGTGGTGTTATCATTCATCTTTGCTGGAGGAGACACAACTTTGGGCAAGTTTCAATCTTGCAATAGGGCCAGTCACTCCTGACTAACACTGGGGCAGGTAGATCTCCCTACATTTGTTCTAATTAAGGAGTTGCTATGTAAGGTGTAAACATCTACAGTTCCCCCAAAAATATACTTCTCAAAGGGAAGTTCCCTAAGATGATGAGCTTCCTTCCTCCTGGATAAAGTTCATTTCACCACACCCCTCTCTCTCTTGTCCCTCCATGCATCATCCCAAAGCTGAAATCAGCTTTGACACATCTCACAATATTTATGGAGTCAGTTCAGCTCACTAACTCAGAAAACTATTCACAGGTTTTTTTCCTTTTGGAGAGTATTTCACATTTTTTATTGGAGTTGGTACAGGCTAAAGATAATTTCTTGCACTGTCTTTCATTATGTTTAGAGTTGCTTCAATCCCTGAAGAATAACTCAGCAAAGAAAATTTAATTATATATTTTGAATATTATTTTCAGCAAAGGATCTATTGTATTTTTGCCTCAGTTCTGTTAACTTCTGCATATGACAAATCTGCATTGCACTTTAAATGCAAACCCTGACCTTGTAACACTTCTGTGTATGAACTTTTCATACATTGATACTGAAAGACTAAGGGAAATCAGAAGCAATCATCATAAAAGTAAGATGGCATGGCCAGATGAGATGAGCCCTTTTCCTGTTGAGAAAGGGTCAGAGGAGCAAAAGACACAAAGAAAGTATGAAGAAAGCTGGGGCTTGCCACAGTAATGAGTCCTTGGGACTGGCCACCTTGAGCTTCCAAGGGCCAGAATCATCAGTCTTGATCAACACCAGTTCAGTGGTATTACATATCACAGCTAAATTGGGCTAAGTTTTGTAAAGGACTGATTGTTATGTGTGTGCAGTGATCATTTCTGTCAGGTGAAGAACTGATCTTTGGCCATGTGCACTGTCAACCCAGTAAAGAGTCAAGTGTGAAGTCTAAAACTCCCCTGATCTCTCTCTCAAACACTCCTGTCACAGCAATTCCTAATTCCCAGCTGACACAGAGACTTACACATATTCAGGTGTGACAGAAGAGACTCCAGCAGTCACATTCTGCCCGCTTTTCCTTGGAAAAACCTTCATTTTCCAAGTGCTCAGTGATGTGTGCAGCAGCACCACAGCATCCCTCCAGCTCCTGCTCTGCCCGCACAAAGCTCAGATGAAAGCACAGAAGCAGCTACAAGCCAGGGCAACAACTCTGCAGCTGGAAAGAAGGCAGCAAACAAAGTATAAAGCTGACAGAGTGAGACCTGACAAGTCTGCATTTGTCTGTTCCAAACAACAATCTTTGCAATTATAAGGGAAAGCTCCAGCAACCTCCAGTATGACAACTAGTGCTTCACCTGTAACATTCTCATCAAGAGTGGCAGTCATGTACAGTGTTTCTTTATCCTTGAGGATGTGTAACAATTCATTTATTTATATATATACATACCTCTATATGTAGTTATTTTAACTACCCATTAAACAAGATTGCTTTCTACAGCAATACTTTCTGTATTTGGATTGAAAGTGATGCAACCTTCAAAACTCCCCCTGAGTTCCTAAGACCATGGGCTCAATGCTGGAGTTTCCTAAAATTCATTCTGCTGTTATTCAAATCTGCTGACCACATAAGTACATTGTCTCATTATTCAGGCTCAGTATTCTGATGTGCCTTATAAACTCTGCAGTACCCCTCAGTAATGGTTGCAGAGCAACTGTGGTAACACACAAATAAAATATGAAAGAAGAAATATTTTTATTTTCATCCTTATATTAAAGTCAAATTAACCTGAATCTCATTCTGGTTTATAGGTTAATAGAATACAAGAGAAGTTAATTATTAGCAAAAATAAATATTTATGATGCAGGCACAATGATAACAACAACAAATGATAAAGCCTCTTAGTGGAAGTACTTGCCCTAAAGGGTAAGAGACATGCCAACCTAATAACTTCACCAGGGGTTATGAAAAATTTGGACATTGCCTGACAGCCTAAGGTAAAGTCTTATGGTAGCTCTTCAAGTGGATAAAAGGCAAAATGGAATGCAATGCAAAGTGGTACCATTTATCTAAATCAATGGAGACATTTCTTACTGCACTGACCTTCACTGCATATCTCAAGAAGCATAAAAAGCATTAAGAAACATTTTAAAAACACCCAAGGGTTTTCTTTATCTAGGTTTTCTCCCTGATCAAATAAACTGGAACTCTTTATTACAGATATTTCCCATATTTCAAGTTAATGTACATTTCTTTGCAGCATAGCCACCTAAATAACCTTAACACTTTGTGAGGGCCCTGGCAGCCTCTCAGAAATGTCAAATTCCTCCCATGACACACATCCCTCAGAGCAAGAGCTGTGCAAGGCCCCTTGCGCTGACACTGAGTAAAATTATCATCCTTAGGATGACCAAGGAATGGACTGACAGGACCCATGTTTAACATCAGTGCAAGCACTAAAGGCTGGAAAACCATGAGTGTGTGTAAAGTGATATTGTATAGGTGATAAAGCTCACCTGCATCTGTTCTCTTACTCTAGTGCTCATGAGAAATCACACTGCTGACAGGAGGGCATCTCTCTTACCCAAAGCAGCAGAGTCAACTCTTTGCTCCTGGCTCTTTCCTCATGAGGACTCAGATGTAAATCACGCAGCAGTAACACTGTTACTAAACAGACCTTCAGTAAACCATACTGGGCCAGTTTTGGAGCCTCTATGTCACCTCAGCACAAATGAACCATCCTCTGTTCAATCCATTTCCAAAGGTGCTCAGCATCAGAACACATGCAGACATGAAATATAAAGATATATTGCCTTTAGAATATCTATAGAGTCTTACAGAGTATTTATTTTTAGTCTCTCAACTCTTTGATGGTGATCCATGTGAGCCAGCTTTTCACACCAGGAGAAAATGGTAAAAGCAAACTCTGCACACAGACTGCAAAACTATTTCACCCATAATGCTCTTTATATCTGTAAGACCTAAAGAGCACTAATAAATTAGCAAAGCTTAAGTAAATAAGACAATGATAAACCCACTTCTCCTTATTCCTGCTTATGGTAACACACAAAATGCAATAAACTGTGGCTCCTGACTACATGAGGTATATTCATTTCCAAAGATTATCTTCAATCTCTGTATTCTTTCCTGTAATGCAAAGCAGTCTCATTGGGCAATATTTCTAAGAGAAATGAAACACAGAATAAACAAAAGCTTGGATTTATGTGATTTTTTTTATCCATGTTATCTCTTTTTTTAATTACACCTCACTGTTGCCATTAAAACATTCTGTTTGCATCTGAATTTGAGTCTTGTCATACTTCCTTTTCCTTTTTTATATAAGTTCTCATGCTTACCTAGCTACACATGAAGCTCCATTTTACATGTCCTTTCCCAAATTACTCAACAAATATGTACTTGGTTTTAAGGAGGAATCTGGTCCAAAATCTGAAGTAAATTAGCATCTTTCATATAAAAAAATGCAATGAGGAGTGCAAAGCCTTTCATTTAATACCACAGGACTGATAGTATATCACAAGTAAATTTTATCAAGTATGGGCTAGTGAATTTCAAGCTCTTTATATTCTTTTCATACATAAATTATCAAACTTACCCGCATGGTTTATAATTTTGAGTTCAAGTCACTTGAATTTATGAGTTTCTGCATAGGATTAGTAGTTTCTGCACTGCTGCTCTGTGTAATACTGGTTTTAGTTCTCTGTAGTTTTTCTTTGCTATTCAGACATTTTTCCTTATTACACTTCCAAAACATCATATTTATTTCTGAAAAGTTTAAAAGACACATGTTTTTCTGCTTTAAAAGTTAACTTCAGACAGCAATTACAGTCATCACTCAGATCCTAAGTGTGTTCCATAAAACCTGACAGCAGTATAGAACAGTGACAGAATACATGTGATGACATATCGATGACATTTATTAAAAACCATTGATCAGAGTATTGGAAATACACTGCCTTAAGACTTGTCATGGGGATTCATGTTTTATGTCCAAATCCAACAGCTGCTTTCAAAATTCAGGGTAAAGATCTGTGTATCTCACCTGTCTGTTTCTTTGAATTCCCTGCATCTAGTCTCTAAATCCAACCCACAGAGGAGTTCCTGAGTTTTATCCTCTCTTCTCCTCAAAATTAATGCGAGTCATATAAAGCACCTGACACTTGTAATCATTCCTTTATATTTAAAATATATGTAAGCCAGAACAAATGTGAGAGTGGCTTGGCCTGGTTCCATGGCTGTGCAGGAGCAGCTCTCCACCTCTCTCTCTCACACATATTGCATGTTTTAAAGCTGTCTGGTGTAACAGATAAATCTGGGCAATCGCCTGGGCTGTAATGATTTCTCCTGACATTCTCAATTACGTTTTGGAGAGCCTTGAGTACAACACTTCCAGCAGTTCCTTCAACCGAGAGCATAAATTTTCTTAAACTGCAACAGACTGCTGGGCAAGATTTATTTGCTGAGCAGTTAACTCTGGTTACACCAGCAAAAGCGGGAAGTGAAACGGCATCAAACTTCAGCAGCGGTAATTAATTTTTTATTTTATTTTATTGTAAGACTTGTGCTACAAACAAAGAATAAATTCATATAAATCACAGCACAGAGGCATTTCTTTACATTTCCTACAAATCAGCATGGAGTGCTGATGCAAGAAGGTCACCATAAATGTTATTAGGGACCTTGACAGCATTTTTGGCAAGGGGCTAGGAGATGAATGTATGAAGACTGTGCTCTGGAAGAACCATCTAAGAACAGGTAAATTTCTATCAACATGCACATTTTTTACATTAAATGGAAACCTGGGTGACTAAGGTGATAGGAACTTAGTGGATTTTAGCCCTTGCATGTAAAATCTGCCATATTTGAAAACTCATAAACTGGCCCAAATTTTGGGGAGGTGTGAAGAAGCAAGTTTTTTGGGAGTGGGGTCTTTCGTTTTTAAACCATTTCAATTTGAAAGCAGCTCTTAAAAAATGAAACACAAATGCACAAATACTGTTGGTTTTGGGGTTTTTTTCCCACTCAACTAGATAACCCAAACCACTACTCTTTAGAATGGTTCTATGTGTTAACTTGTAAAATTACATTTCTTTAATGGCTGAGTGAGACAACACCTCTATCGTAGGACCGCTGAAGAGACAGAATTGTCGCCTGCATTTCTGCAAGACATACCTGTCCAATTCTCTTCACACAAGACACTGGTAGTACAAGCAAGAGAAGGAGCATTATAGTGTTTTTTTTTTTAAAGGCTCAAATTACAGAATTAACTACAGACAAACAAACTAAATTGAATAGATGATGTTCTAGTTTACTCAAAAAGACTGGTGAGAAAGAGAATGTGCATGAACTGGCTTTTACAGAGAAAAGAGTAAACAAACACATTATATTGAGCACAAAATATAACCCACAAAATATAAGTGGAACAAGGGAAGAAGTAACATTTCAGCCAGAAAATGTCTATCCTAAACACAGTATTTCCATGAAAGGTCCTGAAAAGGAAGAAGACAACAAACCCACAATGAAAACAACAAAACAGATTTTTGAATAGCTGATTTAGTAAGATATTCTAAGATATTTTCTACAATCTTGATCTTTCATTAAATTCCAAACTGATAAGAGGTCTCATTTTGAAAAGCATTTTCAGTTCCATGAAAAAGCAGTCCAAACTAGAAAGCCAGAGGGAGAAAAAGAAAACACCAACAACAAAACACATGAGAAAACTATACATCCAAATTAAGGATGTCCTAGTGCCAACATCTCCAATTTGAGTCTCTGAGCACTTGGGTGAATTAGAAACAGGGCATGTTGCAACAGAAAGATCAAAGGCTTGGTTTTGAAAGTTCAACCTGAAATACTTCTGCTTTGGTGTTCCCAGCTCTAAAGAAAGATAATAGCATCTCCCTCCCCCAAATAAGCCCCAGGATGATACAAGCATCTATCAAGAAGTACTTGCATGTCACAGTGACAAGTACTCCAGTTTTTATCACAGAAATAAAACACATTTGGCTACACCAGATAAGCAGATTGAGTTCTCTATTTGTAGTGAAGGTATTTTTGGACCACCATGGGCACTTAAAGCAGTGTCTATAGCCTTGACTGCCAAGGCAGACAGCCCATCCATGGCCTCAAAACAGTGCCTTTCTCAGGGAAACTATCTGTAGGTGCACAGGTTCCCCAGCCATGAGGGTAAAGCGAGAAAAGTTACTAAAATATCAGCTGGTAGGGTTTATTTTAGCAGATGGGTGTCATTAAGCCCAACACACAGCACAGAAGTTCATACAGCCTATGCAATGTTGACTATACAAATCTCCAAAGTGATGTCCATGAGCAGATTTCTCTGACTCTTTTTGAAATCTTACATTGTTTTACCTTTCCTGGACTTAAGTGCTTCTCATTTCTCATTTTCCACAGCTCATCCCCACTTCTCCCTTATAAAAACCCCTTCATATTCTGTCTTCTTACTCCTGCTTAGCAGCTGCCAGAAACCCTAAATTACTCACAGTTTTACCCACCACCTTTCCTTAAAGTCTTCTCATCTTCCTTGAGAACTGCAACTCATATTTAAATTCACTTCCAGGGTGCCAGGAGTACTCCTCAAAGCTGCCAGTAATTTTTCTCAGGGACTACATTCCAGCAATTGCAATATTTTATCCAATGCACAAGACAGACAACATCTGCCAGTCTTGGAGGGACATCCCATCTGCAGGAGAGCAGATTTTGTCCTCACTGCAAACAGCCTGGGCCTTCTAACTCTAAACCAATAGGAGTAATGATTTCATTATAGGAGCTCAGTGATCTTATACAGATTGTTATTGAATATTGTGACAAACTGCCCACCCAGCCTGCCCTGAGCTGCAGGAACAGAGATTCTCTACACATTCTGCTGACTTGTTCCCTGCAGAAGCAGCGACTCATGCCAGTGATTAACAAGGACCTGGTGGAAACCCAGCACAACTGGAGGCCAGCAAGCTGCAGTGGCAACTGCACTAAGTGAATTTAAAATTAGAGACTGAAAACTTGAAAAAAAACCCACAAAACAGAAGATGAGGGGAAAGAAGAAAGCTCTAATGCACTGTAATGGATTTTAAAAAATGTTGTAAAACATTTCTATGCCTGTATTTATGGAAATGTCTCTGGCAATCTTTACTCACCCTCTACTAATCTATGTTAACAACCACAACTCTGTCTTCAATGGCAGCAAACTGTACTTGTTTTTTTTTAATTTCCTCTTTAGAAACACTTACATAAAAATAATTGTAGCACTCCCCCCTGAAAGTTTTGGGTATAGAGCCTAATTGATAGATTTTTCTCAGAAATAAATACATCACTATCATTAAATATTAATATATAATATAAAATATATCTATATATCATATAAAATATATATGATATAAACTATATATGATATAAACTATATATGATATAAAATATATACATATATATAAATATTATTTAATATTATTAAATATTGTTTTAACTGTTTAACTTTTTGAACAGAGTTACATATTGCTCCGTTATTCTTCAGCTTTAAAGAAAAAGAACAAGCCACTGAAAGAAAAAGAGTAATTTCAGCACAATTATTTTAAGGTTCATTGGCTTAAATTAGATCATTATAATCCCCAGATTATATTTTTCATTTCAGTATATTGTCATTGACAATGTGGCCATCACATTTTGCATTTAGCTCTTTCTGTTGTCCCACACCCAACTAGTATTTGTGTGCTACTTATATGTTTTTTTAAGAGAAGGTAATTTATTAAAGGCTAATCCATAACAAGTCCCCCAGCATTGCCCAGATTTCATTCTGGAAGGATGATATCTTCTAAGATCTTCCAGGAATCCGTGCTAAAATAGTGACAATTTAATTAACACATGAAATATTCTTCAAGAAAATTAGACATAATAGGGTAGCCAAAAGAGATTCTTTGAATAAGGGACCACCTGGAACAGAACAGGGGTAGCATTGCCTCCACAGAGGGCATGCACATGGTAATATCAAGGCAATGCCTTATACTTGGGCTCACTTTGAAGACCTATGATTCAAAAAAAAAAAAAAAGTTGAAAATATTCAGAGGGAAACCAGATGGATGACTTAAGATCCATCTTCAACAGGGCAGAAGACCCATAGTCACTTCTTATGATAAATGATTTTAGCATAACTCGATGACAAGCAACCTGGACAGAAAATCTAGCAGAGATTTCTGAGAGCGGAAAGCACTTTAAGGTAGTTTAAAACTTTGAGTTTTTTAAAACTACTTGAAGGTATTTTTAAAAAACCCCAATAGACAGAAACTGAAAGCTAGTTAAGTTCAGAAAAAGAGGTTAATGCTTTAAACAGCGAGAGGGAGTACTCAAGCTACTTTTCCAGGAATGCACCTAATTCTTTGCATTTCATAGACTCTGAAATGGTTTTGAATGCTGCAAGTTCATGCCATGAGATAGAAATTTGATACAGAAACCACTGTTTAAATTGCAAGAGAACATAAATATGCAGAGGTTGTACTATGGGGAAGGTCAAAAAATTCAGAAGGTATTAATATATTCCTACCAGTTAGTCCTATGTACGTCTGTGAAACGGAAATATTATTCTTTGTTTTGGAAAAATTTCATGTCTGCTTGGAACAGGATGCCCAGAGAAGCTGTGGATGTCCCATCCCTGAAAGTGATCAAGGCCAGCTTAAGTGGAAAACCTGCTCTAGTGGGAGGTGTCCCTGCCCATGGTAGAAGGGCTGGAACCAGAGGATCTTTAAGGTCCCCTCCCACCCCACCATTCTGAGACTCTGTGATAGCAAAGCTAGCAAGCTGCAGAACATCCCTTACTCAGCTAGAGTGCTGTTAGGTTCAATAAATACAGTAAATACAACAATTTCTTCTGAACTTCAGATTGGAAGCTGCTGTGAAGCCTGCACTGCACTGTTTTCAGCTGTCTTTGCATATTGATTATGGTTGTCCCAATTAAACTGCTCCACACCCATGGCAACCTCTGAGATTTCTTTGGGCAGAGGGATTGCCAATGTGTGTCAATGTCTTAAATGTTGTTTCCATTCCCTTAGGGCAGTCTTCCTCTGACAGAAAAAATACCATTTACTGCTACCAAATCCATTGGCCTCATTTTAATTTCAGAACCTGTAAGGTTTAACCGTGTCTGTATTGAAGTTCACGTAGTCAGACATTATTATCTACTGTGTATTTGTATATCACTCAGCAGAGAAAGACTCTCACCCAAGTAGATGTCACTGCAAAAACACACATGAGAAGACAGTGGCTAAAATGAAAATATTAAAGCCAGGCTCTTTCAATCTGTTTTAAACTGCTGACCTGAATTTTGTAAACTACTTCATATTTTCTAATATTCTCACAAGAGACCAAATTCAAATACTACAGTTCTTAAGTACCCCAAATGTCACTGAGCAGTTAGCTGCATTAAAATAAAACACTGTAAACCTCACTAATGGCAACATAACCTTGAATCCTAATTTTCAATTCAACACAAAACAAAAATCAAACTGATTTTTATTCTTAAATACTAGAGAGCCAGATTTGCTTGTTTGCCAGGAGGACACGGATTTTCCGTTTACAAAAACTGAAGATCCTTCAAAATAAAGGACCACATGAAAATGCAGACAAAACCATTTCTGTAGAAGACAAAAATGGAACCCTGGAAGTGTTGCTTTGCGCAAAGATTGCCTTTTCCATCTTTCAAAAACGCAGAAGGAACAAGAGATTCCAGACTGCACCCAGTTAAACATCCCTGTCCTGATGGCCTCAGCCATGCTGGAGGACCTCCAGGAATAGAGAGGCATCTATCTCAGAAGCACAGCAGTCATCCTTTTACAAGCTTGGGCTTCTGCACACCCCTGCCACACATAATAAATCCAGCTAAAACAGAGTCCAAGATAAGCCACATTAAGAACTGTTCATTGAGCTAATATAATCTGCACCATGGCCAATGAGTGTGGAAGTCTATTTAAGCATGAAGTCCATGAGTGCCTTGCTGAGTGCCTGCAAGCTCTCAGATGAATAGAAGCAGAGTTCAATTTTTCTGTGAGATTTTAACATCAAATCGCCTGCTATTGGATTTTGAATGCTTCAGACTCTTTATGAATTTTTTATAAATGTTACTTAATATGCAAGTGCTATGAGATTGTACATTAGCTGGAGGAACAGCGTGATTTCTGACAGATATGAGCAATTTTCCTGTACTCAGATAAACTGAAAGAGAGAGCCAGTCTCCTACCATATGGCTGAATCTCAGCCCTCATGTAACACACATCTATTTGCCCAGCAAAATTACATGCTTTCACCACCAGCATCCCATTCATCCTGACAGTTTTGGAATCACAGAACCACAGAAGGGTTGGAAGAGACCTCTGAAGGTCATAGGGTTCAAACCCCTGCAATAATCTGGGACATCTTCACCTAAATCAGGTGCCTCAGAGCAACAAATGTTGATGTCCAGCTCTGATGTCTCCAGGGATAGGAACCTTCTGCATTTTGTCTGTTCCCCTTGTGCTCTGCTCTGTTCTTGCTGTTCTCGCCACCACACAGCACAGTTGTCTGTTCTTTGTGTTTATCAGACTTAAATTTCACTGTGACAAATATAATGCTCCTTGTTTTGAACCTATCCTGCCTTCAAATAATGGAGAATGAAGATGAAGGACAAAAAAAGAAAAAAAAAATTAAGTCTTAAGAACATTAAAAAAAAGTAAACACTGAGCCTAAGGACGAACAGAAACTCACACGAAGAAATAACAGAAAAGAAAGGATATGCACCCAAATTTTCAACCTCTTAATACAGCCTTCCCAAAGGGAATAAAAAAGTAAATGCCCTGAACTGGAAATTGTCCATTCTGCTTTGTGACCTGGATAACCCACATATCTTCCAAGGAGCAGAAGAAAACACAGTGGAGAGAATTTAGCATGAGTTTCAGCAGAAGGTTAAAGGTCTTTGGCCTTTGTGGCAGAACATGCTGCAAAGCAGCCAGGATAATTATGGAGGAGGGAAGGGAGTAAAGATTCCTCCTTTCTAGGTCACTGAAGGATGCAGCATCCCCAGGGCAGAGACAGATTTTGCAGGCATAGGAGTAGAAAAGAAGAGTGTTTGCAAAGAGGTAGATCCTGCAATGCACCTAATGAATGTTTTCAAAATTCCTCTGAACATAAACACAAAAGGGTGGCGGCCCTGAGGGTGATACACACAGTGACATATGCAGGAAACACTGATTTTGGTGCCAAGAAGCTCCTGCAACACCAGGTAATGACAGCTGAATTTAAGCACCAACTTTTTTGCTATGTGTGGTCCTCACTGAAATTGCCCACTGAAATTTAATGCTAGCAAAAAGTCAAAATAAATGAATGAAATTAAATAAATTGGCAGGCAGAGCCATAACCTGTATGCACTGGACAGGTGAAAAACATTGCTATTTTAAAATTATTATTGAGGAAGCCTATATAAAATAATAATAAAAAGTCACTCCTTGCAAGATGCATCTACCATCATCATGTTCTCTCTAGAGAGAGTGATAACCTATTACAAAATGAGCATATCTACACTTGGCTATCTTCTCTGTCTCTATGCCTTTCCATAAAGCCATGCTGTTTTCTAGGAATTGTTGGTTTTGGTTAGCACCTCCTAACATTTAAAAGAATCCTCCTCCTATGAAGCTTTACCATGAGTTGCTGTACTTAATCCTTTTTTTTCCCCTTCTTATGCTTTTCCATATCCATAATAGGCACTTAAAACAATGAACTTATAATCAACAGCTCCAGGGCATTGCTGTACTTTGCTCTTAGACTGGAAATAAAATTACATAGCCAAGAGAAAAAATAAATATTACCCAACAGTTACAAATTTTAGGCATTTTTATGTGGAATTTCTCTTTTGGATAGAAGAACAAACACCTGCTTCTTTCTCCCTAAGCTGCCTCGTCTAAGAACTTATCCTCTTTAAGAGATCTCAATACCAAGATCAAAGAAAGTTGCTACTGTGCCTCATCAGATGGCATTTCCATTCTTGCCCAAACTAATCCTTAATTTCCTCCAGGATTATAGAAATCTAAAAATCTGGGGGAGTGTTCGGGGAAATTGCCTCAAAACATCATGCTATGTCGAAAATAGTCTGAATCATTGTCTCTGAATGTCCCACCACCCATCCTCTTAAGCAGCCATGATCTACCAGATGCTGCTGTAGTATCTGTGCTGATAAGAAAGAGCAGCTTTGTTACGTCTGACATGAGGCAGAATGAGAGTATCCTTCCAAGGGAATTAGACACTTGGTATTCAGAGCAACACCAAAATTAAAAACAAGCTACATCAAGAATATCCACCCCCTTCAGTGGAAAACAGCAGCTCCCACTGGGAGTAACTTCTGCAATCCTTGCTGTGGCGAATGTGTTTCCTCCAAAAACCAAGTCAGGCAGTTGATGCTTTCTCTCTGTTGCCTTTGTGTCCTTGAAATGGCAAGAATGGCATGTTATAATTGATCTATCTCTGGTACTACTGCTCTGAACCAAACCATGCTTGTTTCCAAGATCTGGGAGTACTAACTAACCCTTCTACTAATTAATATTTTTAAATGACAAGCTTTATGCTGGGCTTTTCATTAGTAACATGGATGCAAGCAGCCTTACAAAGGCAAGAAAATTTGTGTTGTGATCCTTTGCTCACATAGGTTGCTCTCGTGGATCCCCACTGGAAAATACTACAGTTACCAGAATTGTATAGCAAATAAAACACTGATTTTACCAGCAGAGTCAAAAGAACTTGTGGCACAGCAGAATTAAAGATTAAAAAATAAAAATACCTGCATATGTATTTGAAAGCAACAAAAATTCAGTGCTGGCTATAGGCCAACTTTTGCTCTTACATACTTGCTACCTGTCATTGAATAAAGACCAAGATCTTTAGGATGGTTTGTTTCCTAAAAAAGGTAAAAGGCACAAAAAGTAAATCAATATCTTTTTAACATTAGCAAAGTTAGAGAAGCTAGGCAAGCTTGAGAGGTTTTGCTATTACTAAATGGGACCACAGGATTAAAAACTAGATTTTCCCTGCTAACAGAAAAGAAAGGATATGCACCTGAATTTCAACCTCCTGATACAGCCTTTCCAAAGAAAATAAAAAAGTAAATGTCCTGATTGGAAACTTTCCATTTTGCTCTGTGCTCTGGATAACCCAGATATCTTCCACAGAGCAGAGGAAAACACAGTGAAGAAAATTTAGACATTCTTTAAACTCAAATTCAAAGAAATTGAAGCTCACATACATTGTTAAATACTGAGTGTCCACCAATACCTATCTGAAAGTGAATTGAGGAGAATTTTTTTAGGATCTAAGTATTAAAACTAGCAAGAGGAAATACATTAGGTGATGCCACTCATCCAGGAAATTTTAAATGAGCTGTTGTCTTTCTTCTGATGGATAAAGCTTCCAACCTCCAAATGAAAATTCTTCTTCACAAAATTATTCACCAAATGTGACCATGAGTATAAAAATTGCTTATGTTTGGGATAACATGTGGCCAAAATATTATTTCATCTTTGAATTTTTTTCCTAGTTCTGAAATGAGTCCATGATAATCTCAACTAACTCTAATGACTGGATCATCTTCCCTCTGTTCCTCTGGTATCTGCCAAACAATCATTGTTTCATGGTGCTCACACACTTGATGGCAGCAACTGGATCACTCTCTAGCTGATCTGTTAATAGCTGTGTAACTCCCTCTGAGTTCTTGCAATATTTCTACAGGATTGCTGCTTCTCTGGTTTTCCCCCCTTAAAAGCTCCAGTTGCTTTCTCCAGCACAATCCTTAATCTTTTCTTCTCTACAATTAAAATGGGAAGCAAAATAGGTCAGCCATTCCCATAATCATGGCTATTTACAGCTTGTCCATCTCTCTCATATAAACCTGCCTCATTTTCCTGCATGCAGCTCACTTTAATGGAATGTTATCTGTCACACCATAGCTTCACAGTATTTTTTTAATTCCCTTTGTTAAAGGAACTTGGGAATTCAACTTTTTATTTTGTTTTAATTACATCTAAAATTTTCATCCATCATTCATCATCACCTCAGTCTCTTTTTCTTTTATGAAAAGTGATTGCATAAAAGAATTGCAACAATACAACCCCGCAGGCTTGAATTTTACTTGCACAGAATTATTGATAAGAACAGTGTAACATGTCCTTCTGATAAAATATGGGGTTTTTTCAGAATGTGTGCTTATTCATTTATTAGTCATGATAAAAACAGCCAGGAGCTGTATTTTTTATGCCTCTGTGTAAAGAACTAACTGCCTTGAGGCTAAACATCTCCTACAAAATGTCTTCCCCTCTGGAAAGTGGCAACATCTTCATGCTAATGATTAAAAAATATTCCCTGGATCCATTTTTTAATTTATTGGAAGAAAAACCTTTTTGCCCTTTTTTTTTTTTTATTTGCACATTATCACACTTCATTCATAAAGAAAATCCCTGTAATGAATCGAGTGTGTTATAAATCTCATCAGTGTGAAACATTTCAGAATTAACTCCTACAATGTTTAAGGAATTTGTCATTATTTGAGGTAAAAAGCATCAAAGTGTTGTATATAATGGCAGGATGGAACACGGATCCAAAGAATTACAGGTTTTTAGCCATTCTTTGAACTGTTGCCTTTAACAAATCCAAACAGAGGAGGAAAATCTATCTTCTGTCAAACATATAATGTGAATTCCTACCTAATCTCTCCAATTTGTAAACTCAGCAGCTTAGTGAAGTTCTCCCACATCAAGATAAGATGAGGCTGGCTCACATGTTCATCAGAAAATGTCTGGAGACATGAGGTGTTACCTTGAGCTTTTTTACAGCTAGCTGACCTTATGCATCTTCTATTTTGAAATCATATTTTAAGTTAATATTCTTAGTTTAGTATTTCTCCTGGATTTCTAATTAATATATTCACAAAGTTTATATGGGTTGCTGATATATTGCAACAGCTGTCTCCCTAGGACTGTACAGATTCCCATTCATCACCATGTTTCTATCATCTGCAGTTGACAGCAGAAGAGTAAAATATAACTATCACCACTATACTGAGATCAAATCTAATATAGTATCACCACTATACTGAGATCTAATTTGAGCCTAATCTTTGCTCAAATCTCAGTATTACCTCATTTTCTTTTTAAACAGTAGTTGTTATAACAAATTCTAAGAAATCCACCTCACAAACTATCTGCTTAGAGAGGAAAATATCAGCTACCAGAGGCAATTTACCTCCTGATAGCTCTAAACCTTCCTGCACGCTGCTGGGTGCTCAATGAGTGCTATGGCTAACTGTTGAAACCAAGGATTATATAATACATTCCACAAAATATTAATTAACAATTAATTCTTGAGAAGGTGGTTGGCCAGTTCCTAAGCACAGACTCAACCTCAGCACAATAAGGGCTTCTCCAAGCCATCATGTAAACCAACAGAAAAATATTTCCTTGTAGGAATAACTCATTTATAGAACCACTGTGTCTTGGTTTAGGGTAAATTTGGGAGGGAATCTTTGAAGGGTTTTTTTTAGAAAGCAGATTTTCAAACTTTTGCATATTACAGAATATAAACATGCATTCTGCTGTTATTAAAACTTGTTAGTTTTGATGAAAGTCAGGAGCCAGAGCAGTCAGTCCTGTTGCATCAGCATTCTCCAGCAGAGCTCTGTCCTGCCTGGAAGTTTTTGTTCAGATCTAATTATACTTATCAGCTTTGCAAAGGCCTTTGGAGAGTTGCAGAAAAAGAACACAACACTAGAACTGTTATTGTTATTCAACCCTATCAACCTCTTCTCTGAAAAAGAAGAAAGAAGGATATTTTACCTTTTAACAACACTATAGATTCATGCACCTAGGGAAGAACTGAATTTAACAATGGCCTCACATACTGCAACTATCATCCAAATTTGAGCAGGTGGAGAAGAAGATGATCCAATGATTGATTTGCCAATAAGCTGAAAATTTTAAGACTTCCCACTGTCCTTGGGGATTTGTGCATGACTTCATTCAGAGCAGTCCCACAGCAGGGAGAGCCAGAGGGCCTGGAAGCTGGGTGGCTCTTACAGATGTGGTGCCTGACCCTTACAGATGTGGTGCCTTATGGCCTGAGCAGCTCAGCCAGCTGTGCTGCACCACCAGCAGCAGAACTGACTCTGCTCTTCAGCACCCACAGCATGAGCAGGCACTCCTAGTCTGTTTCCCACCATCACCAGCACCTATTTACAGCTAATATTCACATTAGAAGAGCTCTATATTAAAATCATGCTCAATTCTCACTTGTTATGGTAAGGAAGAGAGCATAAAAATTTTCTCATCATTTGTTGATACACATTTCAAACCTGTCCTGTTTCTTAGCTCATCATCTTCAATGTCACAAGAGTTATGCTTCTGCCACAATTATGATCTGTTAATAAAAGGTTACTGCAGGGAAGATGAAGTTTTCCTAACTTACAATATCTTTCACTTTGAAGAGTCAAGGGCAAAAACACTGTTAGCAAATTTATTCTTGCTAACATTTGTACAAGAGACTCTAAAGTACAGTAGCCTTTAAAAACAAAAATAATTTTAAGCACCTACTTATTCTTTAGGATGCATATTCTACACTCTTTGTTGTGTACAATCAAATAAATCTATTTCATTATTTACCTATTTAATAGGCCAAATATTATAATTTCAAATAGATCAGAACAATAAATTCACTGCTTATTTACAAAAGTTCTGTTCTATGGGACAAACCTGGCTGTATTTAGTATCTAAATATACATAGTAAGAATACTTCATTATTTATAGCCAAAAGAGAAAGAAATTCAGGTAATAGTATTAATTTTTAACAGGCAGGTTTTATTTACTGTTACTTTATACATTCTGTATACCCTAGCACTATCTAACATCTTCCAAGAACATATTTTTCTTAGACTTGATGGAATTATATTCTCTTAGTGTTTCTTTCCCCTGGGACACTGAACATAAGCCAACAACTCACCCTGAACTGCTGAAGTTGAATATTACCTGAAGTGCTGCCCAAAGCCTGGCAGAAGGAACCATTTACAAGTTTTTAAGCCTGATGTCTTGGCCAAAAGCCAATAAGGTCAGTAATCACTTGGCCTTCAAAAAACTGCTTGTAATGATACAGAAACAAGGTAGATTCATTAATGTTTCAGAGAATTTGGGCTTAGCTCGAGACCAAACTCCAGCTTCAGCGTGTGTGGGAGTTTTCCACTAATACCACCAGGGTTTGCCTTTGAGACATGTTGGTCCTCCACCAAGAGCATGAAGAAAACACACCAGACCTCTGGGGTAACTCTGGGGACATGCTTTAATCTTGGCCAAAAGCTGGGTACCTCAACTCCCTCTGCTACTGTCTGCTTTCCAGCTACCTGCTGCAAAACTAGAACCTCTGGAGATGTTAAAAGAAGAATGATAAATGAAGATACATTTCATTACGGGGCAATTCAAAACTGAAGCACTCACTTTGCAACGTGAAGTCTATGAGACTGCAGTCTTAAATATTGATTTTGTATTCCTTGCCATTGAAAGAAGCAATTCTATTTTTGCTGAATGTAATAAATATGACTTTAAACAGAATAAGACCCTTTCAGCAAGAAATTTTCCATATATCTGTTTATAAGCCTAAAATTAAAGCCGCTAAAACTGAAAAAGAGAAAAAAATAACCAAGGGGGTTTTCAAAAATTTAAAACTCTATCATGCATAAATGGAGCTCATCAGCAAAAGTAATTTCCCTGCAGAAAACACTCCATCTTTTGTTTTATGTAAGTTAGCAACATGAATATTTCATTCCTAGTGAAACTGCCGTTACCCTTTTGCATTTCATAGCTATGCCTGGTGTCTCAGATACATCAACTTTTCTTTTTTTTTTTTTCTCAGTTTGCTGTTCAAGTCTACTGCAATTACAGGTTTGGCTGTACCTCAGTAGATAATAGAGTTTGGAATCTGATGTTAGCAGCAACTACATCCTTTGTCTCTAACATCCCCTCTAGAAAGTCGATGGGAAGAAAGCAACATAAAGGACAAATGACTGCACAGAGGATAATAATTCTCAAGATACCAATCATGATTTGGAAGGCACGTCAGGTATCATTGTCTTCAAGTAGTTTATGTTTCTCTCAAAACTACTGTCAACTTTGGCAAAATTTTACAATTAAACTGCATATCCACAATAAAACAATGGCCAAAATAAAGACTGAACCTAATTTAGCTGTGAAATCTATTTCAACTCCAGGACACAAACAATAAAAAGCATCAGTACAGTGGGTAACATTGTACTGCTGACAGCTCTTTCACAAAACTGTGACCAAGACAGGTTGCACAAGAATACACACCCTATACAAGCCTGCATTTTAAATGAGTTTAATCTCAAGAAGCTTAAAAGTAAGTTTTTTGATCAAGATGAAAAGATGAAGATAGACTATTTGACCTAGATGTAAATCCATTACCATTGCAAATTCTCTTCTTTGAGGGCAATTATATTCTTAATTTTGTTGCTTGACAGGTCATAGTCTGAGTGCCTGACTTTCTCATTTAAGGTTATTGAGGCTTTTCAGTCATTTTACAGGATTTTTTTTTCCAAGATTGCACGTGTCTGGAGAACAGCTGTATCATGTACCCTGTAAACAGGAATATGCTTTCTTCTTTAAATGCAGCAGGTTTTTTGAACTGTGGGGAGTGAGCAGGCCTGGCTACTGAGGCAAAATGGCCAAGGGTGACCTATTTTGAATCACACTGCAAGGCAGACCAGCACTCAGAAGACCACACAGGAAGAGCCCACAGGATAAAAATCACTCTATAACTGTAATACCATAAGCCAGCAATGAAAAGATTTAGCCACTAGAGTTGAAAGATCAGCAGGGGGAGATTGATGTTCCAGAACACCTGTGTCTAATCATGCAGAGAGAAAATAAACAGCCACTGTCCAACAAAAGTCATCTGGTAAAAAGAAGCATTGCATGTGAAACATGACTCTGAGATCACTGGTGAAGGTGCAGCTTTCTCTGCTGGCTGGATTTCTGAAGACTTTGAGAGGCAAGATACACTCCAAATTACTTTTAATGTTATTTTAGCCATCTCCTTTTTCCCTTATCCTCTATATAAAGTTTTCAAAATGGTTTATTCTGACCATGAAAGCATTTGCATAGGCAAGGACTTGCAATAAAGACATCAGGACAAGAGCACCCTGAGCTTAGAAAGCTTAAAATTTACTCATCAGTGTTTGTGCCTTGTTCCACAGTGTAAGACCTATACAGATCAAAAATCTGACATTTGTGATTTCTGGCAAAAAAAGAACAGCAAAAATTCACCTTTTAACTAAAGTCATCAGTGTTAAAGGGAGAGTTAATCAGTTTATAAGGTGGAAGTTTTAAAATTGAGTGGGGTGGGAGAATACATGACGCATACTAGAGAATTTACTTTGGTATTCAAAGTTTAACTACTGCAGAATCATAAACTGAGTTAGTACAACTGCTCAGTTTTAGAGTGGTTTACATGGAAATTATTGCCCATCCCTGTGAATCCTACCCAGGATTAGAAAGTTGCTGATCTAATGTAACTCCATCTTTGGTGTGGTGATCAACGTGTTTGACCTACTTTGCAAATCACTGCTAAGTTTTTACTTTAATTTGTTAAAGAAATTTACTGCATGCTTGCTTTACTTTACCTTATGAGGTTCTGAATCATTATGGATAAAAACATGCTGAGTTATATCTCAAATGATATTCCATAGGGACCTAAAATCATTACAGATACTGAGGCTAGTCAGCCTCAAATCTCCTCAGCTTTCCCTCTCTTCCTATACTCCTATTGGTCTCTAATTCTTTTGGTGTCCTTAGCCTCACTAGTGGTCATAGGGATTGAGAAATTTACTTCATTAGAAAGGGTAGTAGTGCCATATAAATACCTCATCATCACCCATCATTGGAGATTTCAAAAGGCAGTTGGCAAGAAGGGACACCATACAACAGTTGCCTCGTCCTCTATAAAAGTTTGTATATAACTTATTGTTACTGGGGGAGGTCCCTTCCATGAAAGCTGCTGAAGATATTCCAGAATATAAATACTGAATGATGATCACAAAAGTTAGTTGATGACATTTATAAATTAATTAATGAATGTCATGTAGAACAAGATGTTGGAATTCCTACAGATAGCCCAAACTTGGTAGAGGTCTGCTGCGTCTCCTGTATTTCAAAAATCACCAAGACTTTTTAGGTCAACTGTCTTCCACTCTTCTTCCACTCTGCAACAGAAGCTGAATTGGGACTACAAATCTAATTTTCTAATTACAGATGAAGCGAAAAAAGAAATATTTCCCTTTTTTAGTTTGGGGTTTATTTGGGATTTTTTAAAATATTAGAAGGTATCTCTTTTCAACATAAAACCTTAGACAAATAAACAATAAACATCCAAAACTCATTCCTGCCTGAAGGTGCTGTATTACCTTCCTTTTAAAGACAGCCCTGTGTATAGGACAAATTATCAGGTATCATATGCTCTTGCACAGTAGTGCTGCTGGAGAGAGATGATTTTCTAGTTCCTTCATACTCTGATTTCTGTCTTTGACTGTCATTTAAGAGTACAGCCCTAAATCAGTGCTATTTCCTGTATTTTAATGTAAAACATAAGAAAAAAGAAAGGCATAACTCATAAACAGAGTCTTGTGCTAATATTCAAACTTGTCAGTGAAAGCAACAGAGTCTAACTTTGTTTCAAAGTGGTTACTCAACTTGTTCATTAAGCCATATTTCAACAAAAAGCACCATTTTATTATCAGGCTCATACTGCTTTATCCTCTTTACCTTTCATGGCATCACATTTAACAACAAATATTTTACACAATCATTTAACTGCATTCATCAGAATGTAGTCTCAGATAAAAACTAATGCAAGGAAATTATTTTCCTAGGGAGTTGGATTGTTTCCTAATTGTTTATTATATATGTATTCTCTTGCCAGAAATCAAGATTTAAAATTCCATCTTCTTCAACACTTTAATGTTGTTTGGATCTCTGAAGCATTTATATTTAATTTCACAGCAGTGTTACAATTCAAGTGCTATATTTTAATGTCTGCAGCAGCCAATTGTTGATTTATTTTCTTTCAGGCAAAATGCAAATAAACTCTTAAGAGGTTTGCTCACAACCCTTGTGTTTGCATTAATACATTTGCAGTGAATAAATTAAAAGAAGTCCAGATACGACTTTTTAAGCCTCTCTTGAATTTAAAAACTCCATCTAGTTAAAAATAAATTAAAAAAAACCACATTAGTCAGAACTTTTTCTACAAGAAGTAACTAGAAACAAACTCACATGAACTTGGGTCATCTCCAGTATAGATTTACGCCAACCACAAACTCCAAGGAAAGGAGCAACTCTAGTGACCCAGCACCCTTTTGAGCTCTCCCCTAGAAATCCATCCTTGGCTGAAGACACTGAATGCAGACATTTCTGGAAATCATATTTTCAAATTACCTCAGAGCTACCTGCCCCATGGAGCAGCCCAGAAAGGCACCATCTGCTTTTCCTTTGTCACAGCATTCCCCTTCCTGATTAAAATCTCCAAAAATCCATTCCTCCCCTCCTCCTTTTGCTGTGGTCAGAGGCTGCTATGACTGAAGCACAAGAGTTTGGGATGGTGGACTTCAGACCAAAAGAGAGGGAGTAACCCAAATCCCCAAAGAGTAACTCCCAAAGAGAGGGAGTAACCACACCAGGTCCTCCTGAGCCAAGGAGGAGAACACACTTCTTCACTATAGACTCCAGATTCATGGCTCCCTAGGCATCTAAAGATTGACCTACACTGGAAGAAATCACCCAAAAAAGCCATAAAAAGGAAAATTCTACATTTTAAGGAGTCACCAAGCAGGTCAGCTTCAGGATTAGGCTACAGATTGTAAAGAGAGTCAAGATGGTAATGGGCCAGGTTTAACAAGTTTGAACAATCTCTTGGGGATAGTTGCCATCAGAGAAAAATAACAGCTAAGGAGGATGTAAACATTTTTTTTAAAAAGCATAGATCTACGCAAAAATTAATCTTGGAGGGGTGCAAGAGTCTAAGTCAGCTTTTTCAAATATCATATTTGCAGTAATACTTATTTTCCAATCAAAAATGCTTTGCCAAATCATCAGGATTTATTAGATGAGCTTGGTCTTTCAAATAAAGAGATTGGAAGTTGGAAAGTTTGGGTTTTCTAACATGTGTCTCTCTCTTCTGAGCATAGCAAGAAAATGTATCAACCTTAAGAATACCAGCTCCTTTTTTCAATGGTGTCTTGTGAGAAAATTTAATTTTTATGACATAACACCCAAGAGCACCATGTTTCACAGAAAGATATTTTTAAAACCTAGCCAAGACATCTGAAAACTACCTTCATCAGAAATATTTCAAGTATTTCTCTTTTTTCTGCACTATCTTGCAGCTCTAACACAACAGCAACAAACCCACAAGAACACTTGAAGAGCACCTCTGGTCTTATTGGAATCAATTGAAAGAAATGGGATGAAGTCTTAAAGTTACAACGCTCTAATGAACACCAGGTACTGCAGGGACAAGCAGTTTTCAGATTTCAAATCATCTTGAATCAAATTGATCCCTGGTACGTTTCTTTCTAGCTTAAAAAAGCCTGTTAACTCTGCCTAGATGGCTAAAACTGGTCTTCAGATTTGTATTTACTCAATTATTTTTTCATTTTATTTTTAGATTCAGTTAATTTGTGAAAAATTGCTAGATTTTTTCCACATGTTTTTCATCCAGAAAAACAGCTTTTTATACTAATTGTTTCCTATTTGGAAATTTACCCATCTTTATAAAAAAAAATATAGATTCATGTTTGAGGCATAGCCTAAAAAATTGTTACTTCTTAAAAAAAGGAGCAAAGACTATTACAGAAACTATGCAAATTATTTTGATTTTTTAAAAGTGAAAGGCATTATTATTGTAAATAGCAGACTTTATAATGAGGTCAAGAACGAACTCCTCTGAAATTTATGCCAGATGGTTGTTAATTTCATAACTTCCACCTTCTAGTTTCATGAACATTGAAATGTACTCTGAAAATCAAATTACACTTTGTAGTGTACTTACCGAGAGGATTGTATCAAAAAATACAGATTCTCAGATCCTGGCTAGAATAGACTAAATAAAGGTTTAAATAAGGGTACCTGGGCAAAGCTAATTCATTTACAAGTGAATAATCACAAATCATGGATGAATGCTTCCATATTTTTGCTTAGCTCCTCCTTTGTCTTTATTATAAATGAGAAAATATCTTAATTCTTTAACTATTTTTATTTTTACAAAGAAATATGTATGGACAAATGACATTTTAGTAAGTTAATATTTCTAGATCCTCCCTTTTCATTTTGTGCATCTCAATATGCAGTATAAAAGCTGTGAATTTTAAGGCAGACAAAATTCAAAGCAGAAAAATTCCACATTTAAACGAGTTCCACCCCAAAAAAAAAAAAAGTGACAGGAGAGATACCAAGAACTGAGGAAAGGATTTGACATTTTTTTCATATTCCTTTTATCTGCACACTATTGGTAGCTGAGTGCAATATAAAACATCAGTACTATAAAATACCTATCTAATGTAGTACCTTGTGCAGTGACCTCCAATATTTCTGGATGAAGTCCCTTGGCAGCCCAGGGCATCCAACTATAATATCTTTTAAATTTCATCTCCAGCCAACCAAGATCAGATACAGGGGGACCATCTCCCTTCTGAAACCAAATACCAGCATTCAAAAGACACTAGACCTGACATTAAATGAAGAAACAGCAGCTTTGCTTCAAGCAACTTGTTATCTTTCTGTATTCAGATTGCAATGCTGTAAGTAGTAAAGCTTCTGGGTGGAAAAATGGTCACAGCAAACCCAGCCTGCAAAAACGGGATTGATCACAAATTAAGAAGAAATTTAGTTAAAACTGGGAACTAACGAGAAAAAAAACACACATTCTGCAAACTTTCATCTGGGTTCAAAAGGAATCACGTACCTGCATCATCAGAATGATCTCAAATGTCAACAGCAACCTTTTCCTTTCATCTGCCTAACTTGCAGGAGAAACATCTCAGTTAATTTGTACTTTGATACACTGAGGCTCAGAAGCCACTGAGAGTTGAGCACACATTTAGTTATAACAAGCTAAAACTAACTCTCCCATCTCCACCCATATTCTCCTTTTTCTCCTTTTCACAGAAGAATTGTTGACAAGGATTGCCTCTTCCTTAGTCTATATTGCAGTAATCATACTAAGAACTCAATCCTAACCATAAAACTTTCGGCTTCCAAAATTTCAGCCAAAACTTCCTTCTATCCTTGTCAATCAAATGATATCCCACTGTTCCCCAGGTGCTACCAGAATCCCAGACAAGTGACAAGAGGTGACATTTCAATGACATGGGCACCTCTACTTTGTTCTAAGTTAATATGAGGAAGATTTAACTGCTGTTCAGAAGACAGAACATCTGGTAACACGGGCCAAGTTACAACTTTTGTCTTTCATAATCACCTTCATCATCAGAAGGCACCAATTTTGAAATTGCTTTGACATCCTTTTGTTTCAATTCTTTGCCATGAAATGCGCTCCAAAGATTCCCAGTGACATTACTCACAAATGCCTTGACATGATGTAACTATGATGGGTTTGCATCACTGACATCTCTAAAGATTTGGAGGAGCATTTCATCTGACATTATCATATCATGTCTGTGAATTCACAGTGACATGCAGAAGAGATGGTTGTGATAAAGACAAAAAAATTTAAAAAAAAATTAAAAAAAAACCAAAAAAACAACCACAAAAAACCCAGACTGCTGGAACAATTAGGAATTTTTCAGCACTATAAAATGGAATAAAGAAAAACAACAGATTGTTTTTAAAACCTAAACTATTTCCAAGCCTTTTAATTAACACAGAAAAACCTTATCTATGTTCACAGACTAGACAAATGATCTACACCCCAAGTATGCAAAACTACTACTCAACTACATGTGGATCTTTTATCAATTTGAATTATGCTTGAAGATTTCCAACACTGTGGAGCTTGGTCATCTCAGAATGAGAATTCCAAAAGGCACGAATCAGAAAAACATGTTGCAGATACATGAACAGAAGCAGCAGAGACAAACACACTTGAAAGTTGTTTGTCACTGCTTTCTTTTATTTAGACTGGAATGCCTTCCTCTTTTAATGATCTACATTATGATATATATAACTATTCTATTTAATATAACTATTAAATATTATATTATAACTATTATGATTAAATATTATTATATTTAATCATAATCGTTATAATAATATATTTATATATTATTATGTATAAATTATTATAGTTATTATGGTTATAACTATTATAACTATTATTATAATAACTATTATTATAGTTATCATTATAGCTATTATGATTAAATATTATTAAATCCCTGGCCTGTATATTCCAGTCAAACACTTATATATGGGCTGGGAGTTTGTTTTTCTTTTAAAACTAAACAAAGGTAACACTCGTCCTCTAAGAATGATAAAGTAAAAAGCCCAAATTTTTGACTCTAACTTCGCTTCAAAAATTCACCCAGAACATAGGAAAACCCTGCTCAAGCTTCCTTTTCTCTCTGAAACACATTCAGGGCCATTTTTCAGGCAAAAGCAAGAAAGTTAAAGCAGTTAAGCCCACATCCTGGTAAGTTGTCTCCTTGGAGCACAAGCTGTAGTTTGAACAAGATGGGGGGAAAAGGGGTGAAAGGAAAGCTCTCATGATGCACTTGATGGCTCAGCTTTGGGAAGAGTAGGGTCTGCTGAGCATATCCTGGACAAATTTCCTGGATCAGCCTCATCCAGTGAGGTGTAGGAAGGTTTGTGAACACAAACATCCTTCAACGTGCAAGGACTGAGGGTGTCCCTTCAGTAATCCCCAGCACAGCGCCCCAGTCATCTGGAGAACTTTTAGTCCAAAACTGTCGGCATGAAACATCATCTGAGCAAGAGCTCTCACTTCCTCCAGAGAGCCATAATTTCAGATATAAGACACTAAGGCAAGACATAAACCCTTAAGCATTTTTTGTGGCACAAGCTCTAATTGCCTATAAATCATGCTGTGTTACCTGCTTGACGCATAAAGCTTATCTATAAATAAAAAACTGCTTTTAAAATCCATATTCCTGCATGGCACTGAATTGGAAACATGGCAGAGCTTTTTGTCTCAAAGCTTCATAAGAAAACACTTCCAAGTGGGGCATCTTTTTTGCTTGTTGGGGTTTTTTGGTGGGGCATCAGTAGTTTCCAACCTTCTCTCCCCTCCTTGGAATTTCTAGACCACAGCAATAATTTCTTGCTCTGTGACTAAGAGTCCACCATGTACTAGAGATCATCTCTTTTGTGATTTGAAACCACCTACACACATGCCATTTCTGAGATTCTTAGAGCTGCCTTAGTGGGTGTGAAGCATGAAGCTAGTGAAATTTTTATCAAGTTTCACTGTTCTTTTTAATTCTTTCTTCCATATATCTAGAACAGGACTGTGGGTCTTCTGGAGGTATATAGAGAGGAGCACAGCTGGAGCACCTGGAGCAATGCTTCTCTCAGATGGAACACCACCATGGTATCCTCATGGGCTGTGTCATGAACAAGATTGATCCACAGAGCTTACAGAGAATATGGGGGATTTTAAACACATTAATAGGCCACAGAGCATAAAAAAACTAACAGCAGCCAGTACCTGACATAATTTGCTGGTCCTGTATTATAAAAAGCCCAAAGTGCAGAGATTTTACTGTTTTCAAAACAGTCTGTATGGCCCTGACTACTCTGTGCTCAACAGCACTCATGCACTCAAGATTGGGCACAGGGAGACACCATCTACAAAATGCCTCAAAGTTGTGCTTGTACCTGCCTATGCAGAGGGAAAGGCAAGTGGAGCAGAAACCATATTCAGAAACCACGTTTTCCTCTATAAAAGGCTCTTCATTTATGCAGGAAGAGTTAAAATGAACATATCCACTGTAGCAGATTCTGCTGTTGTGGTGTCTAGGGCAGCAAGAAATCACAAAAAAACCCAGACAAGTGTACATGTTTCAGTTGTGTGAGCCACTGAGAGCTGTCAGTGTCAAAGCTGAGCCCTTCTGCCTTTCCAGGCAAGAGATAACCAAGGCATAAGAGGACTCTATATCTGAACTTTACCAAATCTTTTGGCTGAAAACTTTTATTAGAAGGCTGTGGACAAAACATTTTGAATTTTAGAGCCACAGACCCGTGCCAACGTGGAAAAAAGGTACAGGAAAAGTCAACTAAATTTTAAAGAAGTTTATGCAGGGCAAAGAAATACTTAATGACTTTACCAAACCAAGATTTTTTCATTGCATCCTCCCTTGTCTGCTTCTGTCACATTAAAAACATTTAGAAGATGACAGAAAGTAAACTGGGACAGAGAAACCTCAGAGAACAGCATTTGCTAGCATGGAGGCTGTCAGAAACACACTCCTTGATCTGGACAAAAGGAAAATGGGCACATTCAGTTTTGAAAGTTGTATTTAGCAGCCATAATTTTAACTATTTCTTTTGCTACAATACGAGAATCACAGCACTGAGCAAAAGACCATCCACACCTTTTTTATTATTAACAAAAATGTGAATCGCCTAAAGTTATTCAATGCTAAATATTTTTTTATTGTAATCCTAAATATTTTTTGGTTTTTTCATACGCAAATGACAGTCGTGCAATGCAATGACAGTCGTGCAAACGATGGAGGTTCAAACTACCACACTGTAGTATAAAGATGCTGTGCAGCTGCACTGGCTGCAACCAAAAAGAGCTAAGTAGGGTTCTAGATTCTGCAAGGCTGTTGAAATCAATTTCTAAAATTCTAAAAGCACTGTTTAGTAGTTTTCATTTTTCTCAGCTGAGGCATTCTACATCTCAGAATTCAGAGAGAATTCTGGAACTCAAAGTTCCAGGATCCACTCTAATAAAAATGACCACCATCAATTAGATCCATCACCCCAAATTGGGAATTCTTATTCTAGGCTCCTCAGAACAGCAAAGGACAAAATCTGAACCATACAGGGACACCCAGTAACACTGGCTACTTCCAGGGAATACTAACACCAAGCATTTTACAATCACCTCAACAGCTCATGAAACTCCCTCATGAAAATTTAAGGGGCAATTTAAAATAGCAATAAAAACCACAAACAGAATTCACACGTGGGTTATTCACAAACAGGAAAGAATCCTCCATTAGTCAGATTAATTGTTCTTTCAAACTGCTCACACAGCTCTCTGATATTGTTTTCTGCCATTAGTCACTCAGAGTGCATCTGTGGACAAGCATCCTGACAGGGCTACTCCTGCTGCTCTGATGTGGAGATTATTGCCCTTCTGGTAATCATACCCAGTAACTCAAAAAATAAACCTAAAGTCACCTTGTAATCAATCATTGTTTTATCTTTCCTTATCTTTATTATAGATTAATACCACTGTGACCTACCAGCACTGCTCCCAGCGAAATACAAGAAAGCAGCCTGCAGCATGAACACAGTTTGACTTGCATACTTGTAACTTATTTAAAAATGTGGACAGAATATTAATGTGACAAGGTAAGAAGCAGCTGAGCATGTTAAAGCCTTAATGCACCTGTCTCACTTCATAGAAATAAAGTGACACTCTTGGATGGTTCAAGTGGGTGAATAACCCACTGTGAAAGCAAAACCTTTGCTCTGCTCATTCATGGCACAGGAGTCATAGCAGGTATTAATAATTGAAGAACCACATTTGTACAATTGCCTGATTTTTCTTTGTCAAACTTTCAGCAACAATGGAATATGAAACAATTTAAGTAATGGAGAGTTAAAAAAAAACCCCACTCATCTAGTTGACCGAGTATAAATCACAGAATGGTTTGGGTTGGGAGGGGACCTTGAAGACCTTCTGGTTCCAACCCCTAGTTATAGGCAGGGACATTTTCCACCAGACCAGATTGCAGCTTAAACACAGCCTTGAAGTCTCATAAATGCCTCACTATCTCATTATGAGGTTCCAAGTGTGCCTCATCCAAAAGTAAATTATTGCAAGGAGTGTGCATGCTAAATCCCAGCATAGCAGGAGGTTATCCAAACTGCTGGAGTTAAGATATATAACAGCACAGTATATTCTGATGGAAAATTGAAATGTTGAAACAATTTTTTTAAGCCTTCCCTTAAAGTAAAGCTCCTTTCCTGGCTCCAGAAAATTGAGTAATATTTCATGTCTAGGGTTGTTTGTGATGATGAAAAGGAGTTTGTCTGCTGACAAGCTGTCCATTACACGAGCATTTCTCTAGGAGTGTGAGGGAAGGAAGACAGTTAAGTATGATTTAAGTGAAAAGAATCAGGTCTCTGTACATTCTAAAAGAGGGGTTGATTACAGAGAGCATGCATGTGTCCTCATAAATTCATCTACCATAACTAAAAGTTGCCCAAAAAATGAGCTTTCCTCATCCCACCCCACAAAAATTTCACTGTTACAACACATCAAAATAACAGACAAAAATCCCCAAGACAGGTCATAAATTCAGCCTCCTGAGAGCTAGAATTCAATTACATTTGCTTCTGAGAATCATTTTCTTTAGTAGAATACAACACTTGTGAACCAGCACAGCAGCATTTTCAAATCAAAGGTTTCCAGCTTTCTGCTGAAAGCTGAAAGTTTCTGTTTTCAGGTGTTTCATTTTTTCACTCAGAAGTCAAAACTGTCTGTAAAAAGCACACATTTCTCACACAGAAAATAATTTTAATAAAGAAAATAGCTTCAACAGATTTCTTTGGGCCATTTTACAATGACTTCATGCTGGTTTCCCTTTTTCAAAGCAACAGCATGAAACCTCAAGGTTCAGATCTAATGCTGCAGAGCAGCCTCAGCCCCACTGATTTTTTAATCACAAAGTGCACCCAACACAGCCACAAAGGCCATCCTCTCATTAATCATTTAAATCAACAGTCAAAATATTAAAAAAAAAAATTTAAAAGTGAGGAAAAAAAAAAAAAAAGAGAGGGTTTTCTTTTTTTCCCTCTTGGTGGAGCCTTCTTACATTTGGA
Organism: Agelaius tricolor; assembly: GCF_023055355.1. Lineage (NCBI taxonomy): Eukaryota > Metazoa > Chordata > Aves > Passeriformes > Icteridae > Agelaius > Agelaius tricolor. Next base: position 6,749,665 of record NW_027269294.1, on the reverse strand, counting down.
TGCATTTGAATTAGTGTTTTATCTCCAGTGACAAATCTGTTCTACCTGGGCTGAAGCAGCATCTCAGGCACATGCTATTTCTTTCATTCATTTCCCTGGTGCTTTTACCTCGGTACCTAATGTGCTGTCAGAATCACAGAACCCATCCATAAGTATTATGTGAGGAGCAGCTGCTGGATGTGCAGGCACACAGGAGAAATGAGCTTTTCATTCTTCCCTTGCAATCATTTACATAGCGAATATGATCCCGTTTAAATTACTGCTTGTCATCTCGTTACACTTGATCAGCTGAAGGATCATTTCATTGAAACTGGGAGAAAGAAAGGAAAAAGGAAAACTACCAGCAATTTGACACTCCTTTATACTTAAGAGTTTGAAGGTTTGTACAGTTTTATATTCAAACTGCTAGACTTTGTGATGGTTTCTCCTCTTAGAAGAGTATTCCTTTGATAGTCAGACAACTTCTATCTTATCCCTCCAGGCTGAAAATCTCTATTTTCATGACTTCCCTGAGAAAATTAGAAATTCTGTATACCACAATATTAAGTGAAGAGGTGTTTCTTAAGGAGTTACAACCTGACAAATGCCTTAGCTGTGGGAGAACTGACAAAAGAAAAAAAAAAAACAAAATTGCTTCTGGAGGCTGGAAGAACACACAAAGCCTGCATTACTGACATACAGCTTCCTACCATAAATATTTTTCACATCAATATTGATCTTCAGATGAGTTCTCCAAGAATTTAACACAGAGTTACACCTTGACAGGATTCATCTTAAATCACTTCTTTGTCTGCATTTCTTAGCACAATGGAAATCCACTTTGCAATAAGGTGGCAAAAGGATATGATTTAAATTCTTAACACAAGGCAATTCAGAGATGAATAACTGGGCAGCATATCTTTTTCTGTAAAGGTTTTACAAGGCACTTGCCATTGGTGACTAATACTGCATACACACGCTCATTAAAAGAATAAATCATATTTCTAATTAATACTTTCCAGTGTCTTTAAGGTGGAAATGTTGGCAGTCAGGTGGAGTTAATTTTTTCAGTGCCATTTCCACCTGTCAAATCTGTCAGAAACAGACCACTGTCCTGTGATGTGATAGAAATAATAGAACAGGTTTTGCCTCGGCTTGACAGAAATTCGAGTCTCCCAAATAACAGCAAAGAGAAATGGGCCAAATTCTGTTAACTCTTCTCAGCACCTGCAGTAGCAGAACTCAGAGGATGAGAACAGCCACAGGATATGGCTCACAGCATTTTTCATTTTCATCTGTGTGACCAAGATGAGCAGCCCTTAGCACACCAGAAAAACCCTAAAAAGGCAAACTGACGTTTTTTGGGGTTTTTTTCCTACATGAAGAAATGCTCTTTCAGCTATGACCTGCTACTTTTCTGTCTAAGAAAACTAGACAGACTACAACTCCAACAGGTTAAAACTCCCATGTAACTGCCTGAGAAATTTTCATGAAAACTGACACTTTTTTGGAGTTTTTTTTCTAGTTGAAGAAACGTACATTCTAAAAGAGGGGTTGATTACAGAGAGCATGCATGTATCATAAATTCATCTACCATAACTAAAAGTTGCCCAAAAAATGAGCTTTACTCATCCCACCCCACAAAAATTCCACTGTTACAACACATCAAAGTAGCAGACAAAAATCCCCAAGACAGGTCATAAATTCAGCCTCCTGAGAGCAAGAGTTCAACTACATTTGCTTCTGAGAATCATTTTCTTTAGCACAATACAAGACTAAAACCCCAAACTGACACTTTTTGGGTTTTTTTCCTAAATGAAGAAATGCTCTTCAGCTATGGCCCACTTCTTTTCTGTCCAAGAAAACTAGACATAGTACAACTCCAGCAGGTTAAAATCTGCATGTAACTGCCTGAGAAATTTTGATGAGCCTACAACCAAATTGTCAGGTTTGGTTGAATTATTACTTAGAAGACAGGACAATACCTATTAGTTCTGAAAATGTCCACATTTTTTAAAGACTATTTCACAAATGCTGCAGTATTTGATGCAATCATTTTCATAATCCAAAACTGATCATGAGTTATCTGGTGCTGCTTATTTTCTGATTTCACAAAAAAAGTCCCAATTTTTTTATCAGGGATTCTTTGCAATGGTATGTGATCCAGCTGGCCCATCACAATACAATCAAAAAGAAAAGAAAGCCCAATGAAATGAAAAGTTTGAAAGTCTAGTATAAGAATTATTTGTTCAAATTACCCAAAAAAATGCTTTAAAAATTGAAAGCCTTCAAGGAACATCACTATTGACAATCTGGTTAATTTTCTAACCATTAAACTCTATACTTAGAAAACAGACCAAAAAAAAATGAGGTAATGTTCTTTGGAAGAATATCATAACCTAGAAAGCCATTTACCTGCAGAAGCCTAGGCAAAAGGGCAAAAGAATTTTTATGTTTTGCTAATTACTCTTATATCTGCTTTTTCCATTGTCATGGTATGAGGATTTCATATTACACTGCATTTTATTTATGCAGTTCATAACACCTTCCTTATATTATTTTCAAGCACTGCAGCCTTATTTAAACTTTTTCTTTCAAAAGCACTTTTATGTTGAAAAATACCACACACACAAAAGTCCTGCACTGTCTTGACAAAAATGGCTCCTGTGATCTTCATTGAAATAAAGTAGGATCAGAAAAGAGATCTATTTCCTTGTAATTTTGGAAGACAGATGGCCTTCATACAGAGCAAAATCTCTAAAAGCCTGTGGCCACTAAACATTTACACCACCCCTTCAGATCAATATTAGTCACAGATTAAACCCTTAGAGCTCAGGCATCAAGGCTTCTTTACAGAAGTATGAGTATGAAATGCACTCTTACAGGGATGTGAAAACAAGTCCCTGAGGAGCAAACCTGCACGTCCCTTTACAAGGCACTAGAGAAATCATTGGGTCATCATCTTTGTCACAATATGCAGAGCAGAGAGCTCCACAGATATATTTTATGAAAACAGAGGTTTTGTTTTCTCAGCTCTGCCCAAATAACATAATCAGTCTTGACAGGCATACTATTACAGGCAACTTTAGAACAGGCTTTTCTCTAAAATCTTTGTCTATTGCAAACAGAAAGTTACTGATATTTCATTTTCTAACACTGTTACTGTATTTGTTTCACTGGTTTTGTTATCCTCCCGGTCATCTAAAACATTTGCCATTAAAATTCATGTCCTTTCCTGCATTATCTTAGTTCTCATCCGAGCTGCAAGTAGGCTGCCATGACAATCACAGCTGTTTTCAACAGCAAGAGCGTGTCTTTGGGCAGAAAAAGCCTGTGAAGGAAAGTACACACCAGCAGCACAGCAGAAAAGCAGCTCACCCATCAAATTCACTTGTGAGGAATATCATGCATGGGCCTGTGCAGGCAGCCATGCATCCACCACACCCTGCTCTCTGCTTCCCACAGCTCCCACCATGTGGGAGCTCTCTTATTCAAGAGAGACATCTTCAATGATGATAAAGGGTCTGCATTATCCTTGTCTCAATATATCTCTTTCTTTCTTTAAAACTGTGAGCAAATTGGTGCAGAGCTTCCTGACTGACCAGGAAACATAGGAGGGGGATGAGCAATGTGTTTCAAAACTGCATTCTCCACAGTTTCTCAGGTCCTGAGGGCACTAGGAGGTTCTAATAGACCTGCCCCTCTCAAGGAGGTCCCATTTACCAGCTCCTCCTGACCCTGGCCAGACTTCCTGTTCCAGTGCAGGACCTGACCCATCACCTTTTTCCTTATCAGACATTCCCTGAGCTGTGGATCCCACCTAGCTAGGTCACCATAGGACTTATGGCAACAGTTCTGCTGGTGCTGGGGTCATCCCCAGTCTCACCTTGTTCTCTGTCAGGGGCAGCACTGATGTGTCTTTCTGTGCTGTAACACTTGAGAGCACTGAGAAAGTTTTTAAGAGACTTTTTCCTGGCAAGAGAGAGCAAAAATGCCAATTCAATGTATTGCTCTTGCTATAAAAGAGCTACACCACTGATAACAGATCCAAGGTGAAGTTCTTGGTCAAAATACCCAAAGCAGCTGCTACACTGCTGTAATCCTGAATTAAGCACAAACAGAATTCAGCCCCAAGATTTCTTTATCTCTCTAAGTCAGCAATGTTTTGTACATACATGCATCCCTGTGCACTCAAACATGCAGATTTTCCTGTTCAGGTTTATTTAATTTTAAGATACAAGTGGAAAGCTGGTTGCGTACCAGAGAGAATTTTGGTGTTTGGTGGTGCTGGCTGGGGCTTTTTGTGCTTTGGGTTGGGGAAGGTGGATCTGATTCTGAGAAAAAAGGTGGAAACTTCCAAGTTCTAACAAGAAGGAATTGAGGAAAAAGCCTTATATCAAAGGGGTCAACCCACAAGAAGAAGCCACTGCCTGACTCCAGTTTACCAATCTCTGCCTAGTCAATGGACCAACAATAACTCCAAAGAAAAACTCGGCAGGAAATGAGTCATTTTCAAAAAAAAAAATTCAAGTCAAGCCATCCAAGATGAATATATGAGATTAGCTCAGTTGGTTAGAGATTGGTGCTAATAAGGCCAAGTCTGTGGGTTTGATCCCTCTGCGGGTCATTCACTTTGGAGTCGGTCTTGACAATCCTTGTGGGTCCCTCCAACTCAGAACATTCTGTGATTTCTGTGACTTTTGTTGAAATCCAGTCAATTTTCCTTCACACATTACAATTTTGAAAACTTGGCAAATCTCAGGCAAGACATCTTTCATTAAAAACAGTGAACATGATCCTTGGAGAAATATTAACACTTTAAGAGAATTGACCTTTTTATTCTCTGCCTCATCTTTCATTTCTAGTGCTTGCCATCAAATATCTATATAAGTCTGCAAATGTTTGCTTCTAGGGAGAGCACTGTGGGGACAACCTTTCAGCTACATGCCATGCTGTAAAAAATGGATGAAAGAACATCCAGGGCATTACCAAGCGGATCCTGGCTGAATGAGTGATCCCCACACTGCACCTTAAGAATTATCATTTAAGAGTCCATCCCAGCTGTATCCCTGGAAGTCACAATGCTATGGAAAATACCCCAGGCTCCTCCAAGGCTACAAAAGTAAGAGGTCTATATGATCTATTTACTCTTTCATCTGATTTAGAGAATTGGCTCTTGACAGCAGGCAAATGTTTGCTTCTAGGGAGAGCACTGTGGGGACAACCTTTCAGCTACATGCCACGCTGTAAAAAATGGATGAAAGAACATCCAGGGCATTACCAAGCGGATCCTGGCTGAATGAGTGATCCCCACAACTGCAGCTTCAGAATTGCCATTTAAGAGTCCATCCCAGCTGCATCCCTGGAAATCACAACACTATGGAAAATACTCCAGGCTTCCCCAAGGTTAGAAAGTAAGAGGTCTATATGAACTATTTACTCTTTCATCTGATTTACAGAAATGGCTCTTGACAGGAGGCAAGTTGATAATAAAAAGCTCTCCGTTCAAGCACATCTTTAGAAGTTGTCTCTCTTTTCTCCCCTCCATTAACTCACAGATCTAAGGACTAAAAAGGAACTGCAGGAGTGGCAAGATCTAACGCCTGTTGGACTAAATACGTAAATTATGAAATCAAGTCTCAGAACTGGGAGATCTTAACTCAGACTACTGATAAATCAAGAAAGTGATGAAAGCAGCATCCCCCTCCAGGAAGGGTGCTGATTTTAGCTGTGACATTTCCAGCCCTCAGAAGTCTACAGTATTTTTCATATAAGATCAAAGAAAATGAATTAATATTTGCATATGGTTTTGCTGTATATTTCCCCCTCCTATTAGCAGCTCCCTTACTCCTCAACTTCAAACACTGGATAATACTGAAATCTTTAGTGTAAAGGAAACAAAATCCTTCCAGTTCAGATACCTAAAATGCATATTGAAATTAATGGGAATCATTTGACTCCTTCCTGTGACAAAACAAAAATCAGATATTTTCTGGAGAAGAAGCATCTTTAATCTCCCAGGTGAAACATGAGAGCAGAGAAGTGTGATTCCATAATGAAAGCCTTTTTGTTATTCTCACATTTTTCCACATGCAATTTTTGCTGTGTTTGTTTGTTTAACTCTGATTTGGCTTATGTCATTTGAATTTCTTCACCAAGTTCTTGCTTTTATTGTAACACAGTTTTATTATAATTGAAAAGAAACTGTCATATTTAAACATTTTCTGCATGATTGGCATTAGAGCATTCAGCACAAGGAATTAATGAGAGTATTGAATTAAATGTGTCAAATCATCCAATTTTTAAAACCTCAACACAACAAACCCAAAGCACAGAAGTTATTTTGTCTGCATAAACGATGTTCAAAAGATTAAAGCAATTTCATTAGATGGTGCTTTCTAAAATCTGGGGTGGGGTTACTCTTTTCTGTATCTCAGAGCCACAATGAGTTTTTTTATTGGATGTTTATATTTTTCTATGGGTTCACAGTGAAACAAAGCTGGGATGTGCCTTGCAGCAATTTATGAACGCCAGAGGCTGTGTGTAGGTGACTTCAGTTGTCTACCTTTACATTACAGAAATGAAAAGAGTCTAGTACACAATCAAGCTCCTAGTGAGGCTGCACTAACACATGAGGGCAATCTCATTCTCTGCCCAGTCTGTTTCTTATGCAGTCAAAAAAACCCTCACAGCTCCATCAGCAAAACCAGAGCTTTTGTCTGTCTAACCATCAACTAACATTTCAAGTCATGTAGAAGTGCTGAAAACATAAAGCAGGAAAACCACCCTGATCTCTTAAAGGATCCACTACTGCAGAAATATTCCTATTTGGTCAAAGGTTATTAACATCTGAGGTCAATATTGAAAACCTTCCAAAGGGTGGGTTGCAGGATTAAAACAAACTGCTATGAATTTAAATCAAACTCTTGGAGAAAAGTCAAGCTTTTTACTTTCTCAGTTACTTTCTGCCTGTCAGAATGATGATTCACATTGTTAATGTCTGTTTCTCTGTACTGAAGACCCAGCAAGACCATCCACAACACAGTATTTATATGCTTCTGGAAAAAAGGTAAACCAGCTCAAACAGAAGGCAGAATTCTCCTGACAGAAAATCCAGCAACTTAATTCATTTTTTTAATTTCAATATTGTACATCTTTTTTATTGAGAAAAGAATACACCTAACATAAAGGGTTAATAATTCACAGATGTCCTCCGAGAAGGTTTAAGCATCGATATTTGTCAGTTCCCAACTGAAAACCAAAGGGCTAATTAGGAAATTTCCTACATTTTGAATTTTTGTTTAGCATACCTCAGCCATCAATCAATATTATTCATTCATTACCAATTGATTAACAGAAGTAAAATTTCTGAGACTAAATTTATTGATGGAATTTCTATGCAAATAAGAAAAAAACCCCATTATATTTGCCTATCACCAATGGCAGATCAGGCAAAGTTCAAGCAAAAGCTTTTCATTAGAAACAGTGTAATTTTTTTATCTCAATGCCTTTCCAAAAGTATGGATAATAATTAAAGCTATATGACATTAAGCACACTGGTTAAATCAAAAATCCTATTACATACTTAGGAAAAATTAGCCGTGGAATGACGTAAGACACAGCTTTCAGCTCTTAACAGTCTAGGAGGAGTTTTTGTTCAACCATTCAGAAATTCCAAATTATATCTAATACTGCTAAACTGCATCCTTCCCATTAATCTTTCAAGGATTGCTCTCAGGAGACTGGTAAGGAAGCAAGGTATTGTGGTTTTTTTCATGTTACAGTAGGGGCATCCATAGCAAAACAAAAGAGGTGGCATGAGTGAATGTGAAGAAACATAATGGGAACTAATGAAGTACCACATTTTAATGTCCTTGTTTCAAATCTGTTAAGAGCAGCAAAAAAAAGGAGACTGTATTTCTTCTCAGTAGGAATGTATGCAAGGTACTGGAAACTTTCCTGTGATCAGCCAGAAAGTAATGTTTGTCTTCAAAATGCTGATAATCTGTCATTCTTTCCAAACTCTGCATTTAAGACAAACCAGGATCCTGTCATTTTGGAGGACATCATTTCTCATCCTAAACTACTTTGGGCAACAGCTACTCTGGATGCATAGATTTAAAGGGACACAGTCTTATATATAAACGTAAGCAAGTCACACATAAACATCAGAAAAAAGATTTTACATGCTCAAACCTATAAATAGAAAGCCATAGGAAGAAAAACATAAGAAAAACATCTTTCCATCTATGTTATAGGGATTTGGGCAAAGTGAGGATTTTCCAAGATATTTTAATTTAACTTCAAGGCAACGTGAATCCAAATACATGAATAAATAAAGTTTTTAAATTCTCAAAGGTCCTTTAAGGCTGCCTTCCCACTGCACAGTCATCAGAAGAGGGAGGCTGGGCAGGCATCCTGGCAGATGGTTTCCCTGCAGAAGGGCTCTTACATGGGAGCAGTGGGTTTCCATGCCCCACGCTGCTGCAGAGCATTGTTTCCCTGGAAGGTGTTAATGGCTGCCAGCAAGGATGCCTCTGGTACACGGGAAATCATGGCCTCTGCAAGCAGATGTGCATGCTAGCAGCTCTTTCTTTTTGGGAGGAATTAAGATCTTTAATTGAGTAAAACAGCTCAAACAACGGAAAGGCATGTGGGGAGGCCCAGGGGATTGATTGGAAACATCGAGTCCTGTATTGACAGGAGGTAGATGTGTTGGTACACGTAGGCAGAAAACCACCAGGAAGCCAGAAAAACAGATGTAGGCTTGGCCTTGAGAATAGAAATAGACCTCCCTGGATGCAGGAGTGAAGGGGAAAAAATAGGTTTAAAAGCCTGCATTAAAAAACTTGTGCATAGTTATCCATTTCTGCTCTGCTTAGGAAAAGAGGATATGGGCAGTCCAGATAACGAGGGATGTGCCCAAAAAATGCCTGACTAGTATAAGCAGCTTCTCCTCTTCCAGGAAAAAAACAAAAAGGCAAAAAACAACTAAAGCCCAGCTCATAGTTGCAAAGAGCCGAAAACAACAGTTTACAGTGTCCAGCCCACAATGAAAGAATTTATTTCTTCAAAAGTTCAAAGATGGGGTCAACTTCCCCACTAGCCATAACTTCTTGCTTCAAAAGCCTAAACCACTTCCCTCTCTGTGGCTGCTTCTGTCTAGAGCTGCCTGTTTCCAGAGCCACAAGGGCCACAGTGACTCCCATGGGCTTGTTGTGCAGCCACAGGGACAAGCACAGCAATCCTTTTCACCTGAAAATGTCTCCAAAAGGCACTTTGGGATGGGTGGCTGCACCCACTCAACCACAAGTCACATCTCCAGTACCAGGAACTTGGAGGAACATTCAGCAGAGTCACTATGACAGCAACCCACTCCAATAGGAAGGGTACAAGAGGTACAGGCAGCTCTGCACCCCTCCAAGCCTCCAAAACACAAAATCAAAGAATGGCCTTAAAGATCATTGCATGAGCAAGGCCTGCTTTGGTCATGGACACTTCTAAGGACGAAGTGTCTTCTAAGGATGCACCCACAACTTCTCTGTGCAAGAGAAATCTGCATGGTTAAGGATGTGGGTACACAGCAGTAAATACCCATTGCAGACTGATAAAATCCAGCAAGCAGCCTCTGCACTCAGGTGTGTGCATGCACAGACAGGCTGCTGCCTCACACCACAGCATGATTTACAAACGAGACCATTGCAATGAAGGTTCCTAAATCAAGTCCTGCTGAGGGCAGTGACCTAAAGGAAGCTTTGCTACTTGTGACTCAAGAATTTGCAGGCAGATTTATAAAAAGAAAAACTTCCTGAGAAACTGGACATCAAATATGTCAGGCACTTTTATAAATGCAAGCATGGGCTGAATACTTCAGAGCCCAAATAAACTGTGGCAAACCAGGTCCTTCAAATCCATGCTGCTATTGAAAACCAATGGGGCCTAATAAGGAATACATTACTACAATTTTTCCAAGTTGTTTGCTGTGCCTCTAACATGTTATGTCCCACTGTACTGCCATCACATGAAATATTAACAGCAGCAACTAGCAGTTAAGCACTAAACATACACATTTGTGCTGCACTTGTTCACATTTGACATGACCATAATATCTAATACCATGCCAGATGATGAGCTTGATGTTCCAAAGCTTGATTTCTCCCTGGCTAAATTCACTAGGAAGAGGGAGTAGGGGAAAGAAAAAAACACTGATAAGCTTTCCACTGGATGTACTGTTGACAGCACAGGAACATGTTTATTTTTGTTATTCCATCTGGTGCTCATTATAAGCGCCACAGTTTTGGATGAGTTAGGGCCAAACTATCTAGCTATCAATAAAACATGGGCTTACTGAATCTGCAGCAACATGAGACATAAGTGCAATAATCTCCTGTTTACTGATGGTGTGTTATGCAACATTATTTTCACTCAACCCCAACTATTGGAAAATTAAAGCAACTTTGATCACTTTTGGAGGTTCTGGGCTAAGATTTCCATTTGTAACTATCAATTATTTAAAGAACAGTTTTAAAGCGTTCTTAGAGGTTTAAAAAAAACCCAGTAATTTAAGCAGCAATGGCAGATGATTATAAGACTTAAGCCTCATATGGAATAAAAAGTCTGTATAAAACAGTCACATTGCCATCTACTGACAGCTCTTTATGAAAAAGGCTTAGAGTTTTTATTAGCTGCCTGACTATATACTTAATACTCTTTCTCTTGACATAACAGTAACACAAAAATTAGGGATGTACAATGTATGTTTGTACATCCCACTGCAATAATCCTGCTTCTGTTTGAATCCATCCAAATCAATTCAGGCTTTCACAGTTCCACACTGCAATTAGACATGTTTATTAATGGCATTATGGCTCAGTATTTCATAGGAGGTGAAACTGTTTTCAAGAAAGTCACTAGAAAAGGGAATGTTAATAAATCTGGACTATGTGCACAGTACGTAGGGACCTGCTAATAGGATTTCCTTAATAACAGCATTTATTTCACTGCCTATAATACTAATCATAAAATACCAATCACTGGAAACCACAGCTCTTATTATATTAAGTGAAAAATGGATTTCATCTTAAGGACACCTTATATCAGACTACATTGTCAGTGGTGCACCTGCATATTAAAAATCTTTCATCTTATCTTTACACTGAAGTAAATTTTGGCCCAAGACTTAATGCCCTGTTTATTCAACCAGCAACATGTAATTGCACTTGAAAGCTGAATTTAGGTCTTGTAACTGTTCTACCTTCCTGCAACCCGGATCAATGAATCCTAAAAATGACCTGCAAATGAGGTGATGCAGTGCTCTTCCATGGAAGCAAATATACCAAGCTGGGATTTCCTCACTGTAACCCAACCAGCATGTTAATAGCCTGCACCAACTCAAGGCCTTCCTTAGATTCTCAGTGCTTTATTTCCTGCTAAGAATTTCTGCATGCTCTCTGATCCAAGGCATCATGTGATTTTTCTTCACCCTTGCCTCTTCATCGTGACATTCAAGTTTGAAAGAAAATGAAACAACAACAAAGTAATTCATCAGGTCTTGTCTACAGTACTTGTGCTCAGTTTCTCATGCCTCCAAATCTACCACTCACAAAAAGAGTTTCTAAAGCTCTGCATTGTCTTTTAAGACTTCATTTTTTATCATTTCTTACACTCATTTGAACACATTCCAGGGTCTTGTCTTTTCTGAGAAATTCTCTTGGCATAAAGAGCCCAGAGAAGGCAGCACCCCACAGAACACAGGGCATTGGAATGCCTTGCTGGGAATCTTTCCATCACAGAATTTCAAGTGCCTTCCACAGGCTTGCTCCTTGGCCAAAGCAGGGTGCTAGAGAAACCTATCCCCGTATCACAGAGTAACCGAGGATGAGGGAGTTAACCCAAGTGCCACTTACGGTTCCACGGGCACAGTCCATGTGCTGTCACCTGATCACCCAGCAAACCCAGTACTTGTTAGGAAACTGAATGTAGTATCAACTGGAAAAGAGGAATACCTCCCAGATACCCAAGTTAGTTTCAAGTACAATAAGCAAACAAAGCACACTATAAGCTAGAATGAGAATTTACAGAAACAGGTCCTGACCATTAACTCCTTCTGTACTCAGACTCTGAAAATTAAATAATCTAAGAACGTTTGCAAATGTAACATCTTGTTACATGCTTATGTCCAGTTTCACCACTGGTAAGCAATCCAGAGTACCTGGAATTTTTTTCTGGATGTCATTCCATAGGACTAGTATGAGTCTATGCCACAAATCAGTATTTTGTCTCCTTTTCCGAACTTACACAACCACTTCAATCTTTTTAGAGCTACTGAGCCATATCTGATTACCCCTCACTCACTGTTATATCTGTAATAAGTAAAAGCCAGGATAGAACGACTGGCATGAACACAGCATGAAGGCCCAGGCAGGCTGCTGCAAGGTAATACCATGTTTGGCTGAAATTCATTTGGTTTACAGACAAACAACCCAACTGCAAGATTTACCACTCTGCGACTCTCCATTTTGTCTTCTCATCCAGTGGTTGCTGACAATAACTTCACCCTGAAATCAAGGCCTTGCAATTCAATGAGTGCAGGAGAAACCATGAAAGTTAATCTTGTCTCCTGCTGTAAATGATGCTGTTTTTCTAACAAAGTCCTATACACACTGAATTGAAATATGCTGCACAAAATTTATCGAATTTCCAATTGCTGTCATTTAAGGGCAGCTTGAATGGAGATAATTCTCTAAGGAACAGAATAATTTCCTTAAATAACAAAGCAAAAATCAAAGCTGGCATATGTTTCCAGAATAAAATACCTGCTACCCTAAAATTCAAGGTCAGCATCAAATTTCACAAGTTTTTCTTAAATGAAACCATCTTCTCAACTTTTCTTCTTAAAGAATGAGGATAAGCACTTTGACTATTGAGGCAACAACAACCACATTCCAAATTTAAATGCAAATATATTTTTGAGCAAAAACATATAATCCTACTGGGAAAACTACAACAGTTTATTTCAGAGGAAAAGTGACCTAGAAGAACAGAGAGATAAACTATAAAAATTTTGGACAAGTGTAATATTTCTTGTCCAAAACAGCTCAAATATCGATTTTGCAACCAGTGTCAGAGGTTTTGGTGTAGTTTGGTTGGTTGGATTTTAAATTGTGTATTGATACAGCTATTGCAGAAATAAAACAGTGCAAAGAGTGAGAAGTGTTTAGCTAAAAATAAACACTACTTGTTGTGTTGGAACACATTTCCTCAAGCAGAGGCACCTCAGACTTCGCCACTCCTCGTGTTGAGGCTCTGCTCTCCGTGGGAGAGGCTGAGGAGCTGAAGTGGCCGAGCAGCATGCAAGGAACACAATCCATCCATTAACTCTGCTCAGAAGTGGAATTACTTTTTGTTTGTGATGCAGAGAACACACAGCAGTGATAAATTATTGCTTTAACATTGTAACAGCATCTGCTGCACACAGCCTGAGGGGCTGAGATCCGGTCTTTGATCTACACATCACTCATGTTGAGCAGAACAAGGTAATCCAGATACCTGTAAGACTTGCATGGCTTTGGAGAAGCCAGAAAAATAATCCTCCCCAAGAATCACTGCTTTTGTTTTCTTTTTTTTACTTGCTTTGACAAGTAAGAAGGAGGGAAGAATAAGGAGGACAATGCCCATTGTAGGAGGAACCACTCTTCGCCATGGATAAAAGCATAAAAATATACTGACATGCAAGTCATGGCTGAATGAGGAAAGGAAACAGTTAATGATGATAGAAACCAACTTCTGTGACTTATATGAGAGAGCCTCTCTCAGCTGTTTAATTTTAGAATAATTTCTGTACGGGTAAAAAAAGCCAGCAAATTCTGTGGTGTCAGAAGTGTCACTTCTGCAGTGCAGAAGGTCATGTCATTCAGTACAGTATCCTGGGAGAGCCTCTGAATTAAGAGTTTGGTCTTTTAGTACCTGTAACTCATTAAAAACTGATTTTAAAGTCTCAAGGTGTCAAAGCCACCAACAGCAGAAAATAGAAGTTTGGAGAGTGCGTAAGAATGGTGCAGCCCTGAGGGGCTTGTGTTCCTGCTTCTGAAAAATTGCTTGATCATTGTCCATGCTTAAAATAAAAACTATGAAAGAACTCTTCAAAATTAAGTCTTAAACAATATTCCTCCAAAGATATTATGAAAAGCTTCGAAATGAAAGAAAACATTTAATTGTGTGCCTTTAGCACCTGCATCTGCATATTCAAAAGAAACAATACAAAAGAAAGGAAAATGATTTTTTTTTAAGAGATTCACATACACAAAAGTTACTTGGCTTTCAGACTCATCCATACTACAGCATGAAGTGCCTTTGGCAGTAATCTGAAGGCACAAGAGACAATACAGGGTGTAACTGTCATCATGAATGTCTTACAACACCAGTGGCCAGAACAAAATGCCTTTGAAGGCTGCCATGAGTGACAAGACACTTTAAGAAAAGACAGGAAAATCAAAGGGCATTGTCATTGAGCAAACCAAACTTTGTTTGGATTGTTTGCAAGGTCAAGATATCTGCATTATATTAAGGGTTCATTAGCACAGACAATTATTAGCTGTTACAGGCTTACTTTTTTGCTTTGACGGTCTAAAATAATAAAGTTCCACAGAAAAGCAAAACACCGGCCTGCCAAGGGATCTCAGCACAATCTCTTTGTTACAATAGAAACACTGCACATTGAGCAGCTGAAGAAAGAAAACAAAGTTTATTTATAGAAACCTTTCTACACAAATTTTAAAGCCTAAATATTTTATTAATTTTAACATTTATTGCATATAATACTTAGAATTATTTCAGCACTAATTACTTAGGGGGAAAATCAGCCTTACTTTTTAAATGTAGAAATTGAACCAGAAAATATTTAAATGTTTTTGCTTAACTGCTTAGAAAGCAGTTCCATGCTGAAAAACTTAGTCCTGACACATTTTTATAACAATTTTACACAAAGTTCAGAGAAAGAGGTGTGACTGTACGACCAAAAGTGTCCTCTAAAAGAACTTACTGCTCTTGCTGGCTCTAAGACAATGCAGAGCAAACATTCACAAAGGCATAAGAACGAGTTGTAAATGACAAATGCGACAAAATTCAGAGTCATGGGTTTACTGAATAAGCTACAACACCTTAGTCATAAAGGGGGGGAAAATTGTAAACTGATTTAATTCATCATCTCATGTTCACTCTGGTACCCAAGTGGTATCAATCACAATTTATTAAAAAGCAGGAAAATCCATGGCATTATGAATATGTCCTTCAGCAGGGTAGGAAGCATCATGATTGCAAATGACTCGTGTACAAATCTAAGCCCTAGCTTGACAGCATTGAATACCTAGCAAATCTAATTATTAGACAAAGGTCTAATTTTGCATTCCTGCACCTTCTCAGCTGCACTGTACACCCAGAGCAAATCTGTAACACATTTGCCAACACAGAAATCATGAATCTTACAGCCTGAGTGCTCAGGAGCACTCCTAGTCCTTATGACAAGTTTTTAATGAAATAATGCTATGCCTGTCAGTGGAAAGGAGAAGGAGAATACATTAGACTGACACATAAAGAATCATCCTGCCAAACACTGCATCCCAGAACTGGAGGTGGAAAGATGTAAAAGGCAGACAGCATAATGTGCTCATTTGTGGCCTCGTCCCCGGAGCCAGGGAGAGTAAACTGTAGCCAGCACCAATTTTCTGCCCAAGGAATTAAATACACTGGGGTGTGAATAAGTTCAGTGTCAAAATATCAAATGATTGCCCACAAATACATACTCTGAAAAGTGTTTTCTCCCCATTTATTCCTACAAAACCACCACCAGCTTTGATTTGCACTCCATTTCAAGCCACGCCAAGAAAGATGATCCACAACAAATATGAACTACAGACATGTTTACCCTCTTATGCTTCCAGATGTCTCAGTTTCATGTGCCAAATCTGCTCTTTCAAAATACTACCTCTAACTTTTCAAAAGTCCACTTCTTTTCCATGCTGTGCTTTCTGGTGGAGAAAAAGCACTGCATTTGGAAGGCATGTTACAGAATGAATTTGGGCTATTTCCAATCAAAAATTTGATCAAAATTCAACGTTTGTAAGGGTTCAGCAGCAAAAAGAAATCAAGTGACAACAGTGGCCTGTTAAAATATGGTAGAAATATTATGATTAATTGCAACTCAGAAAAGACAGGAGTGCCCAAGAAATATTTCTGGTGTATATACTTCAGAGACAAAGGTGTATGCCTCAGGATTGATGAAACACTTTCCTGTATTGAGTCAGGAATATGTTAGCTAGCAGCTTTTGAAGTCTGACATTTTAAAAATCAGATCCAGATAACTGAAGGGTTTTAAAAGAACCAGCCAGGCATCTTCCTAGGCTGTCAGTGAGTTCTGTCACACTGACAGCCTCAGAAGACTGAAGAGTTGCACCAATATGACAAGACAGATCTTTACAAAGTCTCACGGCAATTATCAGAGTAAAACATTGAGAAAAACAAAAAATTAGCTTCTAGAAGTTCATCATATGCACAGTGGTAACTCCTATATCCTCAAATCCAAAAATCAGGATTTTGTGATCAGTTATCAGTCAGAAGCAGAGGTTTGATTCAGAATTCTGGTACAAAACACTTGTTTACAAGAACGTATCAAGCTCTTCTTTGTATGCAGTGGAAGCGAACTGAAGCAATTACCTCTCACAGCATCAGAACCCTTTCATTCATCCCATTCCAAGGATTTGTCTTGGAAGAAAGCTGCTTGCATCTGCTCAGGTTAAATGAAACATTTAACCATTTTCAAGGATTGTCTCTGCTTCCTGGGCCAGATAGTTCAGCCACACAAACATACCCCTTGGTGTGCCAATAATCAGCCAAACTTTCTTCCCACAGAACATCTGAATTTCTAACTAGCTGCCTTTATTTTAGATGCAAATACTGTCTCTCACAGCTACCATAAAATATAGGATTATAATTAACTCCAACAGTGTCTACTAGATTAACCCAATTTACACTAATTTATTCAACTAAAGAGGGACTTTGTGCATAGTGGTAAAAACAATGCTCATTGTTTTCAGCACATTTTATATTACTCTAATTGGCAAATGTTCCCATACCTGCAATTAAAACAAAAATATAAACTAACTTTGTAAGCAGTGAAGAAGCATGTAAAATTTTATTTCTTTAAATAACTTGGCTATGAGTATTTAAAAAGTGATGTGTAATTAACCAACAGGGCCAAAAAATTGCAAAATTATTTAAATTGAACTTGATGGGTCATGCCTAAACACCATGGGCTCAAACTGATTCTTTCCAAAAGAAGCCAAGCTAGGGAAGCTAAAGGTTCTCTCCTCTATTCATTTGCGATGATTTAACCCTGTACCACTGAAAACAGCAAAGTCTTGCCTTGTTTTTGTTTGGTTGGTTTTTCTTTAGAACTAGATTCTCTTTTACTATAGAGTTCATTGCTTCCTGCACTCCTCTTGGGAAAAACCTTAGTTTGAACATTATGAGACATTTGCCTTTCTGTCCTATTCTTCTTTCTGAGTAAATCTGAAAATGCTTCATTTAAAAAATAAAAAAAGACACCTAATCCTATGTTTATATCCTGTAAACTCACAGGAATATTTAGTATCCAAATTATTCATTAAAACAGGACCAAATTTCTGTAGGAGATCACCATGAAAGGCTAAAAATAAGTTGTGAAACTCAGTCAAGAACATCCCAGGCAAATCCTGAAAGCCTGTCTTTTTCAGGTCAGCATAAATTTAGGCACTTACCAATAATAGAAAATTTCCCACATCTAGCCTAATACAGACACAGCTCATATAAATAGGAAATGCTAAATAGAACAGATTGAGTATGAGGACAACATGATCACAAAGTTTTTCACAGACTGATGGTTTTCTATTTTTAAACACATTTATTTTAAATCAGGTTAAATCACATACAACTCTGATACCTTCTGAGGTAGGGCTGGAAGCAAAGAGCAGGACTAAAGCACAGAGTTCACATATGGATTTTCAAGCCTAAATGGCAGCATTGGGTCAAAAGAGCAAAATAGCAAAGTTCAAATAATATACGCTTGAAAGTGGGAATAAAAGACAAAACTATGGAATTTTTAAACAAATCCTAAATTTAAAAAAAATAATAAAAATAGTTCTCTTTCCTCTAAGCATTTGGCATTCTAACCTATGCATTAAAAAAAATCTGTCTTTAAAGCAATTAGATTTTACTGTGTTGGAAACCATAATGGGAAAAGCAGTTCCTGACTTTCAAGTTCAGGAATAACACTATAGACTGTGGTGCTCCTCTTCTGAGAATCTCTTGTTTCTGCTGCATCCTGAAACTTATTAGGTTCTCCAACATTAAGTGCTCTAAGTGCTGTAAAAATGGCATCCCCTTCTGAGTGTATCTTCAGCTGCCTTTACAAATTTCTTTTGAATGAAAAGGATGGGTGTCTGCAAGCATTTACTGAGAAGCCAAGTTCAGACACACAGTAGGAAAAGTAAGGAAATGGCAAAATAAAACCAAATTTGTAATACCAAAGATTCCGGTTTCCACCTTCTGACAGTAGCTCCCAATGAGAGAGAATTTTCACTGCCAGGTTAGAGTGGTGAAGTGGCAGCAGTGGGGAGAGGGATGCACATCAAAGCTAATGGTGAGCAGGGTCTCTAGGGTCTGTGCATTCCCTTCCAAGCCCTTCTCCATCACTCTTGCCCAGTCACCCATGGGGGCAAACACAAACAGGATCATGAGTGTGGCTTCTGCACTTCCAGGTTATCAGTTTCAACTTGATATTCTCCTACATGAACATTTTACATTTAAGATGCTTGATCCATGTGTCTCTTTTCACATAGTTTCAAGATTTCTATGTTTAGTGAGTTAGTTATCCAAGTTTATCTCCTAATAAAACACAGCTGTCAGCTTAAA
This sequence comes from Agelaius tricolor, assembly GCF_023055355.1. Lineage (NCBI taxonomy): Eukaryota > Metazoa > Chordata > Aves > Passeriformes > Icteridae > Agelaius > Agelaius tricolor. Next base: position 6,730,741 of record NW_027269294.1, on the reverse strand, counting down.
AGCCTTCTTATATTCTTTGGGGTGCTCACTACTCAGAAAGGAAATAAACAGGTAAAACCCAAATTTCTGACTGCTTTGCATCCTGTTAAAAACACACATAGCTTATTTAGTTAAATTTCTCCTCTGTATTTTACTACACATAAAAGCATAGACAGGTAAAAGCACTGCATGCCAACTCTCCCTTCCCTAAAAGGAAAAAAAAACATTTTCAAAAAGTAAATTACTTCACACATGCATTCAATACTCACACTTCAAACACTGTTTTGAAATTTTTCTATTGGGAGGTGAGAGCAGAGAGAAAAAATAACTCAACTAGACACTACTGATACACTGAAAAGAAACTTGTCATAGCAAGGGAATTTTAGATGCCAAAGGAGTACCAACAAATAAAAAAAAATGTGTTGGGAGAAAACAGCAGCTTGTAGGCCATCTTTTGGAAGCTATTGAAACACAAACCATGCTGAGCTCAATGTTTCAATGAACCTGCATGAAACAGAGTCTGACAGTTTTCTGGTTTTAGTGCAATTATAAACAAGCACATTCCTGCATACTCCTTGTCTGGGCAAATGATAATACAACACCTGAATGTCCCTGGATACAAACACTCAGTGGGTGTTAAAATATAGAAAAGAATTCATAACACAGGGGAATACAACCAAGTATTTCAGATATCCCAATATTTTAGATATACCCAAATCTACAAGCAGATGGCAAAATGCAGAAGTACCAGGTATTAGATGACAAGATCTACTTTAGAGCCAGCCCTCAGCTTCTGGATATTAGGGTTCAGGTAAAGAAAAGAAGCACACAGTAATAATGCTCAGGCAAAGCACAGTTCACTACAAAGATATTCAACTTCTCTGATGTTTTTTCTCTACCCCAAGTTATCTTGCTGGTCTTCTACATCTGGCTGTGAAGGGACACCCTTTCCTTTTTGATTAGTTTTCTTTCAGATAGTAGTGTTTTAAAGAGAAACCCAACTTACTGGTGCATTATTGAGCATCCCAGCTGACAGAGGAGATCTATTCTAAACCCAGAAAACTTGTTATTGTAACACACTGTCAAGAAAAATTCATGTGTTTAAGGCAGAGTCGATAAGTATCAGGCAAACATCGATAAGTTTCTGACTGATGTTGCTCTACAAACATTATCAAGGAGCAAGACACAGCCTCCACCCAGCAGAACTAAACCAAAGTTCGCCAAAGTTGCCTGTTCCACAGAGATGTTTTCTTGATATGAAGAGCCATCAGCCTGATCTGAAAGTGCCCAGCAAATACCACTTTCCTCTAGTGAACACTTAACTTGTGCAGCAGAGAGCAGAAGCCATCAGAGCCCATCCTGCCGCCACTTGCAGTGAGAGGAGCAGGCAGAGTTTGACTGACCCAGATACTGAAGAGCACAGGGCTGAGTGTGCCACCTCTTCACGCCCTGAGCAGATGAACACAGCCACGTTCCCAGAAAAGGCTGCTGTCAGATTTCCAGCAGCATTTCCCCCTGAATACATTACATTGATCAACTTGGAGATGAATCATTACAAGTGGCACTTCACATCAGTGGAGGGCTGTTTAGACCACTCAAGAACAAACAGAAAGTGGCACAACCCAACATGAGAAAGCAATGTTAGAGAGAATAAAATAAATACCCAAAAAAAATCATTAAAACCATAGGACAAAATATAAAACAATAGTTCTGAAATACTGAATAAATCCCTAGTTTAGAGTTTTGCTCTCTCTAGAGTTTGGATACTTAGGGAGGGTTTATGGTGTGCTGTCAGATAATAATGCTGCACAGAGCAACAGCTCTTGGTTTTTGTCCTATAACCCTCTTTTCAAAAACAACTACTCTGTAATATGAGCAGTGACCCCCAACAGCAACAGATTCATTTATTCCAGCTGAGTATCAGATCCTAAGTGCTAGAAATGTCTGAAGAGCCCATTGAATGAGCAATGACTAAGAGACTTCCCCAAATTTGAATTAACAGCTAGTGTCAGACATAGTGACAAAGGTTCAGGATTAACACTGGGATGAGTTTGTTTTGGTTGTGTTTCTTTCCTTTTTTGGGGAAGGAAAAGGGGGAGGTGTTGGATGCTTTTATTTGTTTGCTTCATAATTTCAAGAACCAGACTGGAATGTCTCTGTTCATAATTTTATGTCAGTGACCCATAAATATACATGCATGCATAGTCTACCCTGCAGAGCAGAAAAGAAAAAATATTCCAGACTCATTACTTAAAAATTAATTTTATTTCTAGCAATTATATAGATAAAACTAATCTGTTACTCCTATCATTTCTTCCTTGCACTTCAATGTAACAAAAGTTCCTTTCTGAAAACCAAATGAGTCCCACTCTTCCCAGAACTTACTGTTGGCAAGGGGGAGACTGTGGTGGCACTCACAGGGGTCTCAGGATGAGGGAAGAGATGAGAATCTTGACTCCACATTTCAGAAGGCTGATTATTTTATGATATATATTATATTATATTAAAAGAAAATGCTATGTTAAAAGGAAGAGAAAGGATTTTATCAGAAGGCTAGCAAAAGAAGGAATGGAATGATAAAAAATCTTGTGACTGCTCACAGCCTTGACGCAGGTAGCTGCCATTGGTCATCAAGTAAAAACAATTTCACATGCTGGGTAAACAATTCTCCAAAAACTCTCAAATTCTCCAAATCACATTTCAAAGCAGCAAAACATGGGGAAGCTGAAGCTTCCCAGCTTCTCAGGAGAAAAGATCCTAATGAAAGACTTTTTCATTAAATGTGTCCGTAACAGGAGACTGCTGGTGTGCTGAGAGCAAAGCAGCTTTGTCTCAGTCACCTTGCATATCTCCTTGTCTGCACAAATCTGATCCCTCATGTACAGTAGAAACAGGCAATCCCCCAGCCAGGGAATCATCTGCTGACTCCATGATTCAGGAGGCTCAATAGTTGCTTTATTAAGCCATACTCTATAACACTAATACTACACTAAATTGCATACTAAAGAGATACCATACTAAAGAAAAGCCCATGACTGCCTGAGACAGTCAGGACTCAGCTTTGACCCAATTGGCCAAGGAATCAAAACAACCTTCACCAGTGTCCAATTAACAAATCACTTTGGGTAAACAATCTCCATAACACATTCTGCATGTGCAAAAACAACAGGAGCAGCAAGTAGAGATAAGAATTGTTTTCTGTTCTGAGCTTCCCACTGCCTTCCCCAAGAAAAATCCTTGGGAAAGAGTTGTGCCTGCTGCTCTCTGTGAAGAGAGCTGTGGCCACACTCATGCACCACTTAGACTGCTGGATATTTTGGCTGCAGCTGTCTTCCCTTTCTGCTTTGACATTTAACATCATCTTAACTCCTGAGCAAACATTCAGGCTGCACTTTATTAGGAGAGGAGTGAGCCAGCTGAGTGGCTGCTGGGAAGAAGCATTGCTCCTACATCCTTCAGTCTCCTCCTTCCTTGAATTAACGAGTTTTAACATTAGATTCCTTCATGAGCCAAAAACACCTGAGGAGCACAACAGAAAAGCTCAGCAAAGCAAACTGCAAATGGATACAGCTCAGCAAGGACCAGATTGGTACCAATGCTGGCAGGAGTAATCAACAAATTTATTTAGAGGATTGGGAAAGGAAATGTTATTTCCTTGAACACACAGTGTCAGTGACTTGATTTTGGGCACAACTATGCAAAAAGCTGCATTAGAAATGAAGAGCTAAAACTTTGTCTGCTATATAGGATGTTTATGTATTCCCTCAAGAGCAAAACTTTCCTGGATCACTGCAGAACTATAATTCACTTCTGTCTTTTATCTCATATTACCTACTTACAAATTTTGGAGGCAGGTCTCACCTCTTTCTATTACCTGCATGGAAAGTTTTACTCACCCAAATCATGCCAAATCTGATTTCCTCAAGCCTTAGTTAACAACAGCTTTTAATTTTTTCCACACCAACAGCTGCACATCAGCATTTAATGGCTTGTTTAATCATCACTCTACCTCCTAAGAATGTTTTGAGGGACTGTTCTAAGTCAGATTTATACATAGACACTTCATTGCAGCAAGTTTGAAAAGCTGTAGAAGAAACTCATCAGAGTTTCTAGCTGGTCAACACTCCCCAAATCCCTGGTCATTTTATAGAAAAATAAACAGAATAGTTCCTCACTGTAAATTAAGAACATAATGAAAACTATTCCCATTGCAGCTATGTTGAAATTTAGAGTGGATTTGACATGCTGGTACATTAAACATAGCAACTAATGAAATAAATATGAACAAATGTCAGGTTAGAACAGCCACAAAGATCGCTAGAATTAAAATCTTGAAAATCATTAGTAGAAAAATAAGTAATACAAATGCATGCTGTTATTAACCATTTTTTGTAATGAATCTATCAATATTATTAAGGGATTTTGTTCCAGTAATAACATTTCATAAAATTGGAAAGCAAAAGTTGATGAGGACATTAATCTTCTAATTTGTGATTTTTTTACATGAATAAACACTGGTTTTAATTCTATCCTTTTAGTTATAACAAAAGCATTGAAGAAAATGGATGATTTTTACAGCAAAGCAGAACTTCTGTGAATTTGCTAAAAGTTGTCTGTGATTAATTTGGTACACAAACTTGGAGGGAAACACAGACAGCTAGGAAAATATGAATGCTTTTTCAAGTACAGAGAGCAAAGCAGAGGCATGTACCATTAAAACACTGAAATAGTGAAAGCTTTCTGATATGTCTGATTGAGGCATTCACCGCAGAAGGAGGCAAAGTCTCCAAGCACTTGAACATAATCAAGTAAAGAAGCAAGCAACCAGGAGAATTTGATATTTACAACTTCTCACACACCCTCACTTCCTACTAGAAGAATATTTGAAGAGTCCTGTTTCATAAATGCACACTTCAGAAAACTACTGCAACCATAGAAACTGAGCCCTTCTGTGCAAGCTATTTTATCTTCAACATTACAGTTTACAGAGAAAACACAATTAGTGTCAGCACAGAAAACTTATTTCATTTGCAAAAACTATTATTTGAATCAACAGATTTGGTAATGATTCCATATTAAGAGTAGAAGCTTTTCCCATGGAGTTATTTTAATATTTTCAGCATTTTAGGGAGATGGAGGTTATTATTCTAACAAAATTTGAAGCACCTTTCTTTCTTTCTTACTCTTAACTGTCCTCATCATGATGAAACTTGAACACTGATTTAGAAGGTTTGCTTTGCCACTAATGAAATCAAGAAGATAGTGTTTATCATCTTCCTTTGAACTCTTGATTAAAATACATACATAAATAGATAGATATTTATATTTGTGAGCATTTGATGGTTTTGATCTACACTCCTGACACTTTGATCCCACTTTACTTTGAAGATTATTTAAAAAAGAAATTTTTAACATATGCTCCAGTACCATTATTTGCATAGGACATCCAGAATTACTACCAAAATAGAAGCCATTCTAGCACAAATGCAGACAATTGTTTTAAATCAATTCACACTTTACCACAAAATTATAGCAATTGGTGTTTGTGGAGTCCCTTAGACTGCATTGTTGTTTTTTTTAACGTGGAATCCATTGCTGACAATTCATTGCTTTCCAAAATTATTTTAAGAGGTAAGCCAAGCAGCAATGGTGACACAGGAGCAAATAGCTTAAGTCTTCCCAAGTATTTACTCAACATTGAGACCTTTTCATGTACCAAACATACACATCTATGTGTCTGTTCAGATCTTCTCCGGTGCCCAACTCTAAAGGAAAGATTACTTACATATTCTTGTTTGCTCTTTCAAAAGGTGCAGTGCTCAATAAGCTGCATCCCTAAGAATTGCAACAACTGTTTCTGAAAAGCCAACAAGCAAGCACGGCCTCCAACCACTGCAGCAAGCTTTCAGAAATGTGATGCACACATTAAATAGCTCCTTTCTGATTAAATGGACCTTGCTTGCCACTGCTGTGTGCTGAGTGCTAAAACTAGATTTGCTATGTGAGCAGCATAAAGTTGTTATGATTTTGTATTCATGAAAACAATTCTGCTTCAAAAAAAAAAAAAGAGTTGTTGAGTTATGTCATTTGCCTCTAAATATTTATTCCCTACAATGAGAATAAGTACACAACAAGAAGGAAAAAGAACCTTAATACCTGGTAATTGTATGAAAACATAAACCTGAAGTCAGATCACTGAGACTGGGTCCCAAATTCCCCCAGAGGACAGGAACCTGTTGGTAGGGTGGGGGAAAACTTGATTGCAAAGACAAGGAAGAAAAGAGCTTTACATGAGAGTCAGCTTTACCTGAAGGCTTCCAAGATTCTATTGCAGGGAAACAATAACACCCTCCCTGCCACGTGCTGAGCCTTTACTGTGTGTTTCTGAAACAGCCTCAAAAAAGGACAAACACTGACTAATTAATTGCTTTCTTTAAAGTTGCACTTTTGTGAAACTCTATTTTGCACAAAGACTTTGCCAGGAAAATTGTATTCTTTATGATATTATCTATGATATATGATATCAGTTGATATTACATACTAATACATTTACTTAGACTATTTCTGTCTTTTTTACATCCCTATTTCCCTTCCATTTTCCCCAACAACAAAGTTCCTAATTTACACATACACACAGACTGTTTATTTCAGACATAGAATTGTTTTTTTGTTCTCCTCAAAAATTAAATGTGGAAAATCCTCCTCTGCATTGCCCACTGCACTAACAGCAAAGAAGTAAAGGCAAATGTGCAGCAAGCCTGTTTTCTCAGAGTGTGTGCCTGAGCAGCCCTGAAGAGAGCAGCATCAGATCCTTTGCAGCCACTGAGAACCACAAGGCAGTCAGGACTCTCTAAGTGTACAGCATCCCTGAGCACAGATCAGCTCAATCTTTTTCATTTCAGGCTATCCTATGCCAGGAAACATGTAATTGGTGATGCCTTCTGCATTATTTCTGATCAGGCTCACATTTGCATTGTAAACAAATCCATTTGCCACTTCAGTTGTTCAGCTCCGAGTCAATGTATGGGGCTGAGAGGGCAGAAAAAACATAATAAATGGTGTCATGTCCAGATTTTATCACAAGGAGCTGAACTAAATAACTTATGAGTCCAGTCAGTTCTATTGAGTTATAAACTAGCTCTTCCTCCTAGAGTAAATTAAAATTCTTACTGCATACAAAAAGCCCAGTGAACCCATTTTATTACTGTTGCAGGCAAGTGCAGAAGTAATGAAGGTAAAGCTAAGGTAAATATATAACCCAATGCCTCTCTGGTGGATTGTTTGCTAAACCTTGTAATTTTATTCACTGGTACTTGAATGCTGCATTTTCTGCCTGTGCATTCAGAGGGCTCAGTAGAAAACCAGAAGTTGCTGGGACATGGCAAAATAAGAGCTGTGTGATGACAGAAAAATCTACTGTCAACAAGGAAAATGTCCTAAGAGCAATGACAATTTTCTGCTACATTTTCCAATAAGCAATCTCATCCCAATTCAGGTACAGGTATTTTAACTAGCATCTGGGAAAAGGGCAGAGAGCATAAGGTAAGAAAAACTATGTAAATAGGAGAGTTATAAAGTTGAGATAAAATGGAAGCTGGCATTTATTGTGTAATAGATATTCATGATTTCATAAATATACACTCAACTATAATAATATACATTTACCATAAACAGGGGAACACACATGTGAAATTATTACCAAAGAGCAAGGCCAAAAGCCCTAAATGGGATAAGCATGATGGTGTGAGATAGGACTGTGAACTGAGAAAGGTGGCTGCATTATTCTGACATCCTAAGAAGGTAACAGGCTAAACTCCATCTTTCTGGTTGCAAAATTCTCAGTAATTTCAGCAAGTCTAGGATTCTGTATGAAGAAGACAACTTTTGCCATAATTGAAATACATGGACTCAGTGATAGAGAGACAGAATAAGCATAAACTTTATTACTTGTCAACTGTAAAAACCCTAGCCCTTGAACAAAAAAAAAACCCAATACCTGTTTTTCCTGCAATTACTAGATTAATTATCATGCCATGCATGAATAAAAAATACATTCAAGTGACTAACTGAAAAACGTAAAAGTGAAAAAAGGATCACTGGTTTGGACCCACAGAGGGGCAAGGCTAAAAGTAATCTCACAAATTAAATAATCAATGCAGGAAGATCCTGGAGCTCACTGGGCAGGATTTCCAGCCCAGCTTTTGAGGATAGCTCTTGAGAAAAACATGATAGTGTAACTAATGGGACTCCAATACAGAAAGATCATGATGCCAATTCAAACACAAAACAAGTTAACCTGCAGATGACTTCAAAAATAACTGATCAAGAATGCATATTAACTAAAAATATAAAGCAGCATGAAAAAATCAACCTCTATTATGTAACTGCAGAGCATGCTTAAAAGGATTTTTGCAATTGGAATAAATAAAAAATAAATCCTGCATAGAGAATAAAACCCAAGCAAGTCTCAGTAGGAAATAATGTTACAGGTGCCATCTTACAGAAAGTGTTGGAATTTAAGGAATTGAAAGCTTTCTGGATTCAGGTAAATGTGAATGCTTGTACAAGATGGGAGGACCAACCTAAAATGGAAATTAAGACAACTAAAGAAATTTGGAGGAGTGCCTCATGAAAAGCTTTCAAACAGAGTAAAGTGTTTGAAAATACACCAGAGGAAGACAAGAAAGGATGCAGAGGATAAACAAAGGTGTTCAAGGTAAACTTTAGGAGGCCAACCAAGCAAGCAGGCAAAAAGTTGGAAACCAGTTCATTCATCATAAATGAATGTGTTCAGGGAAAATAGTCCAAGCTATACTTACACATGTTCACCTCAGAAATGGGAGTCAAAGCTGAGGAGGGATACCTAAAAGTCACCCTTCCCAAATTATTCTCTCCAGACAAACCAGCCCAATGTGCAGAAGGGGCCAAAACCAAGAGAGACTTTGAGCATTATGAGAAATTCAGCGAAGAACAAGACAAAGGGATCCATGTCTCCACAAATTTTACAGAGACTTCTACACTGGTCAAAGACAGCTCAGAAGGATGTAGCAGAGCTGGGAAAAGTAAGGAGAAAAGAGGAGGTAATTATAATATTCAAGGGGTTGCAGCAGCTTCCTTAAGAGAAGAGAGTGAAAAGGCTGGAGAGAAGTCCCAAAGGAAAGAGAAAGATTTACCAAATCATGCAAGAAGTTTGCAGAACTACATTTCAGAACTACATTTCCTCATCTCCTTGCAACACCACAATTGGGAGGTACTTGGTGCAACTAAAAGGGGATTCATTTTTAAAAGATAAAGAAAGTATTTCTTCTTAGTGGATCCTAAAGTTCTGGGATTTGTTGTTATATGAAGTCGTAGAGGAAGACACTATCAGACAGTTTGGAAAGGAATTAGACAAATTCATAGACACCAAAGCTTAAATCACGGCTCAAAGGACCAGAAGGATATAAATGAATAATAAAAAGCAGCTTCAAGCACTGAGGAATAAACTGCAGACAGTCTGTAGTCTTTCATGCTTTGTCCAAAGTAGCTTCTCTTTCTGTCATTGGGAAACAGGCAAAAAATCTCTGCTACAGAAGTAAATGTGTTTAGAGAAGCATACTTTATAAACAAATTTAACTTTAATTCTCCCTGCATTTTAATGAAAAGGAGAGAAGATTCTGCAAACCAGTTAAGGAATTGGAGCACATACTCTGACACAAAGTCTCATTTCACCCTGGGCATTTTTGATACCATCAACACAGCTGCATCAGCTGTGACACCAGACAGAAGGAAGTTTGGGATTTCTGGTGGATGTTCCAGAGCAAGGCTCTGCTGGCTTTGACACCTCCCTCTTCAGTGGTGGGCTGAGAAAGTGCAGCCTTAGAGGGATCCAGCACTGCTCTGCTGCATGCTTGCACAGCTCCCATCAAACCAAAAAGTGAGAAGGCATCCCTTCACAGAGAGGGAACAACCCACCAATTAGCAGAATAGCTATATATCAAAGACTTCATTTAAAAAAACCCAAACCCACACACACCAAAAACACATACCAAGCCATGGACAAGGACATTTTTGGTCAGCTCTTACTCTCTACAGATTGCAAGATTGCATGAGGCTCACAGTGTTTGACTCAGCATACAGAGGTTCAGCATGAACTCACAAAGGGATTCAGGTAGAAATTCAGGTGCCCTGACAGTCACACACTTCTCACAACTGGAATAGCACAGGTAAGATCTCAATTTTGGCAAGAGGCAAGCACTGCCTAGAACTTGCTCTTACAACTGGTATGAGGATGGGAATCTGTAAATGAAATCTAAGAATAAGCCCTTACTGCAAACATACCTCAGATTTTTCATCAGTCTAAGGTCTTATTTATTGCACACATTCAGAAAGAGGATTCCTTCCCAAAACCAGCTAGCTAGCTTGGGAAGTAGCCTATCCTCATGTTGTCTGCTCTCTGAGGAAAAAATACTGCTGTTCTTTCAATAATCCTGGAATGCAAAGGCTACTCTCCACCCATTACTTAGGTCACTCCTTTTTGGCTTTGGAATTCTTCGTGCACCTACTCATGGAAAGCCTTTTCCTCACTCCTGTGAGCTCATACACATTTATGTTAACCATGCCTGTATCAATCACTTCAGACTTTGCTAAGAGCTGGACTAAAGGAAGCTGAGATATTCCTCAAAAAGAACCAGATGTAGCATCCACAAGAAAAAGAAATAATTATCACAGTAAGGAAGAATGTCAATTCAATCAGTTTCTATTCAGGCATTGCTCAAAAAAAAAAAAATCAGTCTTAGCAAGTCAACTTCAGGAAATGCTGAGGAATAAGAGATTACACTCTCACAAGATACTTTTCTGTTCTCAGGTGACCCATTAGTCATTCCTCCCAAGTGAAGATTTCCTATTTAACTATTTTGAAAAGATCCAAGCAGGAATTTCTTCATTGCTTTCATCTTGATAGCTTTTTGTGTACACTAGCACCACAAATTCAGACCCAGCCTAAAATGGATGTTACTTCATTTCCTCTCCCCACTCCCAGTTGACATCAGATTTTTTTTATTTTTTCCTTATAGCCACAATTAGGACAAAGGATCAAAAATGTCCCAAGGAGCTGTTCTTCAAGCACTACACAGCCATTACCACCATATATTGCATTATCAATAAAAGAGGCCAGCAATAACTGCTGTTTCTAAAGGAGAACCAAACCAGCTCTCTTTATAGGACAGCCAGCAGCAAGATGACTTTTCTAATAGGTACCAAATTGCCACTCTGATTGGAGCCAGCTGCCTAGCAAAAAACTGGAATCATGCACTGATATTTTGGAGCACTTGCTTTTGTAAAACATTGTCTGGGTGCAGCACTATTTATATACAGCCCTTCTGCATGCTGTATTCCAGATGAAGTGACAGCCACCATCTTCAGGCAGCTGCAAATTCATCTCTGCCCCTGAATCATAAAAATCACAGTATTTTTTTCCTCAATTCACTTAGGTTTAATTAGGACAGAGAAAAAGCACAGAAAATAGTATACCTGTTTATACAGAATAAACAGGTATACTAGCCTACCATTCTACATGGCAGTCTTCAGGAAAACTCATTCAGCTCTTTTATTTATGCTATTCCATTTCAACTGCCTCGTACCAAATTTGCAATGGCAAAAATTTCATCTTTTCTGAGCTCTCCCACCTCAAGGTTCAGACAGCCTGATAAGGGGAGGATGGGGGAAGGAAAGCAAAGCAGAAGGGGCACTTAGCCACTGAGGAAGAGTATCAGTGTTAAGATGCTCAACATCTGGGAAGAACGATGAGCAGAACTCCATGATATCAGAAGGCTAATTGATTACTATGTTACACTATAACTATATTACAGAATATTCCACTAAAAAGAGCTATCACTAACTAACTACAAAACCTGTGACTGCCTGAGAATCCCAACACACACGTAGATCCAACTGGTCAATGAATCAAAACACCATCACTAGAGTCTACTCAAGCCATCACCTTGGGTAAACAACCTCTAGAACACACTCCACATGGGCACAAACACAGGAGCAGCAAATGAGATATGAATTGTTTGGATCATTCTTTTCTCTGCTTCTCTCACAGCTTCTATCTATTCAGAGGGCATGTGAAACTGCAGAGGGGCCACTGCCCAGCAAGCTGGAAGGCTCCTTTCCCAGGTTTGCTATTCCTTACCCCAGTTAGACCTTCTCCAGGGGCCACCCTCTTCCCTGCAGGTGCATAAAGAGTTTTCAGGCTTGAAAGAACAGGAGCAAAATGTGCCCAGTTTGACTGACTCCCCTAACCAAATGCAGACTCTTGTCTCCATTATCAGCACTAGACTGGGAGGTGCTCAGCTCCCTCCATGCCTGGAGCTCCTCCATCCATTGCTGCCACCAGGAGATAATGGGTTTGCTCCATGCCTACACAGTCTGATAGAGACACCTCATCCTGCAGCAGCCTCTCATCCAGCAGGCAAGAACAAACATCTCCATCTGGCAGCAACTGCAGCTTCTGTTTCTCACAAGGGAGGCCAAAACCAAAAGCAATGCACAGATAGCTTTTTTTTCTCAAGCACTCTTGTCACAGCACATGTCACAGTCCAGACATCCACGAGAAACAGAGCACCATCATACAATTTCAGAAAACTTCAACCCACACAGAGAAACACCACACCACTTCAGAAGGCTGCAAGGATCTGCCCTTCTTGCCCTTCAGGCCAGCCTTTGATCCCCTCCTGTTGATGCCCTGCACCTGTGTGCCCTCTGCTCCCTTTGGTGCTTGCTCAGTGCCCCTGAGCACTCCTTACCTTCAATGCTGCTCACCTGTTCTGCACAGCTGTAGCCAATTAGGGGTGAGGCTTGGCCACAGCCCCGCCCCAATCACCACAAACTCTGTGCCTACCACTGCTCTGCCAAAATCCTGCCATCCTCCCATATCACTTTGCTCCTTGTGCTCTCAGGATTTTTCTTTTCAATACCCTTTTACCACACTTCTTTTGGCCTTTAGGAAGCCCTTCCGTCATAAAGAATTCCAAAGTTTTGTGACTTTTAACAAAGCAAAAATTTGGCCCTGGAACATTTGCACACAAAAGGATCTGTTCTACAGCATTATGGATTCAAAGTTCTCTTATAACTCCCATCTACTGTCCAAACCAAGATGCATCATCTTATTTGCCACCTACTGTCTTTCTGGAATCCAGTACTGTAACCATGAACACACATGGGGAAAGGCCTAAACTCCAGTGTTACCCCAATTACTTGTGGTTATTAATCATAGGTTAGCTTTTGAGCTTCAGCATTGCCCAGAGCTACAAACAAGTTGTCCTGGTTTGAAAGAGTTTAAAGAGGTGGCAACTCTGAAATGGGTAACCTCCCCTTGATTCCAACCAATCCCTTTCTACCAATAAGGAACAAGTGAATGGATATATGCGATAAGATATAATTGAAAAAAAAACCAAAACCAAAAACAAACAAAAAAAACCAAACAACCAAAAAACCCACCAAAAAACCCCCAGCAACAGCAACAAACTGACCTGGGAATAAGAAAACAGTGAAAACTAAAAATACCCCATAGGCAAATGCAGTGATCCTCAGGAGTTTTTGACACATATTAAATTGTTAAAAAAATAACAAAAGATTGACCAAAACATTGTTTCCAATTTTTGGAATTATGTCAGATGCAAAGAGCACTGAACTCAAAGCTTCTTTTTAACCAAAGGGCTCTGAATTAGAGGATAAGTAAAAACCTGCTTTGACTTCAGTTTCATGTTCTTTTCTACATTTAAGCTAATCAACAACCACAAGTCTTTGATAATGACAGTTAGGAATGACTGATTTTTAGGAAACATCTGTGTCCCTTCCTAAACATACCACAGGAAAAGAGCTACTTTTCAACTTGGTCTAACTGGACAATTGTTTGAGAAAATTCAGCGATACAGGCCCAACATCCAATTCCCTTCACATGAGAGGCCTACAAATAAGCAAAGGCCTCAGACTTGACAAGTTCCACTGGGTTTTATGGGGGGACCAATCATCACTGATGACCTGTACTAAGACCTAGGCCTACTCAACCCATCCATCTGCTGATGGACCTGTTCCCAGTTCTGCTCTTCCCACTACAGCCCTGCCTGACATGGACAGAGTCCCTGCCAGCGCCCACAAGGACACCTTCCCTAAGGGAGGGGAATGGAGCCCGCAGAGATTCCTGATTGTGACACCAGAGGGACTGGAGTGACATCACCAGCCAGGCCTGAGGTACATAGGGTGTTGTGCATCAACACACCTTGCAGTTGAGGAGTGGATGGCTGAGAAGGAGCTTGCCCAAGGCCACTGAGCCAGTTTTGGTGCCTCTGAGGCAGTTCACAGGCGTCTCTCTTCACTCAAGGCAGCATCGGTACATTTTGTCAGGAGGAGAAAGGCCTGCAGTGCTGCGGCACACATCCACCAGGCATTCCTCCGTAGCCACCATGGTGCAGCAGAGAGCTGCTGAGAAGCGTCCTCCTGGCAAGGAGCGAGGTGAGAGCCAAGTCTCCCTCCCCACAGCTCCCCATGGCTGGCAGAGGGGCAGCAGCCAAGAGCAGCAGAAAGGGGAAGCAGGAGCTCTGCAGAATCACCCCAGACTGGAGGCCCTCCTCTGACGGGCCAGGCTGGGCTGTGGCCTCTGGCACTTCCAGGCCCTTAAGGCAACCCAGCAGGGCCTTGGGGACAATGCTGCAGGGACATTTCCCGAGTCCTGTGAGGTGCTCACACCACCTCCCCTCTCTCTCTGTCTCCCCAATGCACTCTGTGTCACCGGGCAGAAGCAGACGCAAAGAGAAGCGGCCGCCTCTCCGTACAGCCCAGGCCGGAGCAGACCCGCCGCCGCTCATGGACACAGCGGGCCCAAGACTCGGGCAGCCAGATGGGAAAACCCATCCGGCTCAACCGTGTGCCCCTGCTGCGTGCTGCGATCAGCCGCCCCAGCCCCAGCACCACCACTAAGGAGGTGCCAAGGCTGGCCCGGGCCATGGGGCTGTCCCGGGCCATGGCGCTGGTCAGCAGCAGCAGCCGCGGCCGCAGCTTCCCCTGCCAAAAGCGGGCCCTGAAGCGCGGCCGCCCACAGGGAGCCAGAGAGCCGCAGGCACCCGAGAGCCCGCTGGCAAAGCGCCGCAGGATGGACCATGTGGCAGCCCAGAGCGCTGGCACCAGCAGCCAGGTGGCAGCGCAGCTGCTCCAGGACACTCCGCCACCCAGGAGCCAAGCACTTCTCTACATCCCACCCTGGATCTTGCCCCGCTCCCAGGCGGGGCCGATTCGTACCAGGCAGATCTGGCAGCAGCAGCGGCGAGACAAGAAGCCCTACAGTCGGCCCGAAAACCACAGCAGGACCAGACAAGCACCAACCCCTGGTGCTCACCCCCGTCACCCCTACAAATAAAGTTTTCTCTTTGTTTCAACCGGGAGATTCCACATTCCTTTTTCCAGTCATCTGCAGCTGATGTCCACACAGGGGCCTCAGCTCAGCGAGACACTGCAGCACGTGTGTGCCCTCAAACACCCAACCCGTCCCACGGCAACACCCAGTGTCACCATGTCCCATGGCCTGGAGATACCAGCCCTGCTGCTGCCAGGGGAAAAACAGAACGCTGCAAAAGGGCCAAGGAGATTTTGCAAGCATTCCTGGCTCAGGCGGCCTCAAGCGGGAGGGCACAGCTCTACCTGCTGCAGGTGCCCAGGAGGGAAAATCATGGATGCATCAGGATTATTCTTCTCCCAACACAGCCCAGGCACATTTCAATCTACCATTGCTGCCACTGAGGTTGCACGTACCAGCCTGGAGAGTAACTGGGCTACTACAGCTCATGCTGAGAAGGCAAAACTAAGCCCAGCCCCTCCTCAGAAAAAATACACAGCATCTGAAAAAAAAATAGGCAGCACCCTCCTGTCCTCTGCAAATGGGACAAAAAGTTTAAAAAGTATAAAAAAATTAAACAGGTTTTGGAGAAGATTCAGGTCAGACTGCGTGAGGCTGGAAAAGACTGTACAAGTTCTCAGAGGAAAATTAGTAGGAAATCCCTTCTTTCTGCTATTAAAATCTCAGGCTCTTGCCATCAGACACTCAAGCCACAAGAAAAGTGCTTCAGCACCAGCATCCAACTGAGCACCTGCTTGATGCACCTCAGTGGAAAGACATCACTTTGCAAGCAGAATTCCTCCTCTGAGTTACACACAACATATTTTTTCCAACTGCAAGTGCTACTGGGTTTTGTTACCCAGCATTTAATATTAAATTGTGTAAGTATTTGAAATGAAAAGGGAATGAAAACTCACAGTATTTAAAGAAAATTGGCTGCAAAACTCCAATATTTGCACCATTCTAAAAAGGGAACCAAGGTACCACAAGTCCTAAATGACTCATCACTAGAGCTCTCTCAAACAAGGAATAAAGCCTAAGAGGTAAATGAACAGATAGATTTGAATTTTATTGGGCATTAATACAGCTTTACAAAGGATTAGCTTGTTTGCAAGACACCTTTACTTTGATTCAGAGATTAGTTTGGGTTTTCCTTCAAATTCCAGAGAGCTGGCAACAGATCTCTGGGTGGTGTCCACAGGCCAGGGCAGTCAGGGCAAGGCAAGGGCCAACAGCTCATGGGAAGCAGCAGAAAAAAGCACCATGGAATGGGCTGAAGGTGGGATGGGAACAGGATGGAGGCACCTCTGCTCCCACCTGAGCTGGCCTGTGGGTGGAACTGGGATGAATAAACACCCACTTGAACCCAAAGGGAATTCTGCACTCCTATCTGGGGTCCCCAGCATAAGAACATGGAGCCACTGGAGTGACTCCAGAGAAGGGTCACAGCAATGATCCAAGGGCTGCATCTTCTGCTATGGAGATGGGCTGAGAGACCTGGGCTTGTTCAGCCTGGAGAAGAGAAGGCTCCAGGGAGCCATCATAGCCCCTCTCAGTGCCCAAAGGGCACCAACGTTCTCAAATCCTGCCATGGTCACCCACTCCAATCCTGGAATGTTCCACTGCCTCAGAACCTGGACATGGCTGCTTGTCACAGCACATGGCACAGTTGAGACAGCCACAACACACAGAGTTCCACCACACAATTGCAGAAGGTTTTAAGCATTTTCCAATCCACAGGAACACCTTTCCTCATCAGAAGGCTTCTGGTGCCTGCCCACACAGAGTAACACCACAGCACTTCAGAAAGCTGCAAGGATCTGCCCTTCTTGCCCTTCAGGCCAGCCTTTGATCCCCTCCTGTTGATGCCCTGCACCTGTGTGCCCTCTGCTCCCTTTGGTGCTTGCTCAGTGCCCCTGAGCACTCCTGACCTTCAATGCTGCTCACCTGCTGCTCACACCTGCAGCCCATTGGGGATGGGGCTTGGCCACAGCCCCACTCCCAATCACCACAAACTCTGTGCCTACACCAAGGTTCAGTCAGAGACAGCATCTGAGCAATACCTGTATCTTAAAACAGCTGACAGAAATTAATCAGCAAGTAATTGAGACACACAGCTGACAAAATCAAACAGGCATCTTCAAGACCAGATAAAACCATCTAGCTTATAATCCACATGAAAACTACCATGTCTCTTACTGAACCACAAGATAGCTGTATCTACCTGGGGGGGAAAAAAAACCTATAGTGCAGTAACAACATTGCTTCCTTTTGTCTTATTTACCTAATCAAAATGGAAGAATAAAACTCCCAAAACTCTATTTTCAATTGAGACTGTAATGTGGATATGGTAAAGAAAGCCACTTGTGAATTTAGGGTAGAACTATCAGAACAGAAACACAAAGCTTGGTGAAAGGCCCTTGTCACAAAATCCAGAACATTAATTACTTTCACAGAAATACACAGCAATTAAAAAAGTCCAATAGTCAGGATATACATGCATGCCTAAAAGACAAGTCTCAAAGCAGTGTTGTGAATTATACAATACTTTATCTATTGTAAAATAATAGTTTTAGAAACACATGCCCTTCTGCATTCCTCTTCCCCACAAATGACCCAGAAACAAATCAAGTCACTTCTGACTTACATGTCTGGTAGCCACAGCAGCCAAGGGTGGAAGAGGTGATTTGGCTTCCCAGTATTCCCAGCTGGTCAGTGGGGGCACACACCGCAGTTGAGGTGGCCACGACACACAGAGTTCCATAGAATTCCAGAAGGTTTGAGCCCACACAGAGTAACATCCTACCACTTCAGAAAGCTGCAGGCATCTGCTCATCTCGTTCTTCAGCCCAGCCTTTTATGCCCTCCTATTGATGCACTGCACCTGTGTGCCCTCTGCTCCCTTTGGTGATTGGTCAGTGCCCTGGGCACTCGTTACCTTCAATAGTATTCACCTGCTCCCACAGCTGTAGCCAATTGGGGATGAGACTCAGCTGCAGCCCCACTCCCAATTACCACAAACTCTGTGCCTACACTTTCTGGTACTGAAATTTTTTGTTTGTTTTTGGCCCCCAGTAGACACATATTGAAGTTTGGTTTGTGATGTAGGTGCTTTTCATCACTTTCTGAATAAATAAAACAAAAACAAAATGAAAAAAAATATTCAGAACTTTGGAAGTGCTCATAGTAAGAATTTCCAGCTTCGGCAGACTTGTATCTGAGGGCAAAACCAAGGATATCATTAAGGCTCCAGTCAAGTGCAAGAGTTAAGGCCACAAGACTAAGGGTGAACAAACTCTCCTCTGAAATATGAGCATTGTCTCCTAACCACAGCAAAACATCTTTTCTCCTGAAATTGCTTTCTTCCAAACAACATGATATGTAGACATATGTCAGTGACATTACAGGCTTAAATCAAATTGAAAGCATAAGATAGCCTGAAGAAGTTACACTGGTTTAGTAACTGGTGAGGGTCAAAGGAGTTACAGATGTGCTGCTGGCTTCCTGTGCTCATGGCTCTTGTTTGCCAGAAGAAGACAACTTCTGGCAAACCACTCACTTTTAATAAACTTTATTTAACAGAACAACTGTTCTCAAAAAACCTAGCCAAAAAGTGGCTTGTCTGCTTACATTACCATTTTAGCATTCACAAGTCAGTTGCATAAACTTACAGCTCTGCAGAAGGAAAATATTTCTTGAGTTAGAAAACAGCCACGATGTTCTGGATTTTTGGACCAGATCCTGAGCCTGTGCATATCTGAATATCCAGAATTGTCCCACAGACCTAATTTTAACCTTTATTTTTGTAAATATTCAGGGTAAAAAGAACAGATTTTTGAGTAGTAGTAGCCCATATCCTTCCTTCTTCCCACCCTCATTGTTATCATGTCAATTCCACCACCTTTAGCAAACCAGCTTTTTCCAAACTTAGAGGCTTGGACTTAGAGGACATTTATTTTTCTCTTTTCATAGGAAAAAAAAAGGTGAAGCATAAAAAAAACTAAGTGGCTCAAGGTGAGCTAACAAAAAAGACCCCCCCAAGAGGCAACAGTTCAGCACAGAAGTTTTACCTAAATGTAGGAGCAAGGAAAGCATCTCCTAGCAGAATCATCTTTTTGTTGCAGGTATATCAAGGATGGTGACATTAGTGATGTGCAGTCCAACAGGATTCAGGCTGACTCAACTCATTCATCACCAACACTTAAAAAATGCCACCAGCTTTTTCTCTAGACCATTTTTCTTATACTCTCACTAATAAGTTCCTGAAATAACTCAAATTTGGCTCTATTAAGGGACTTCCTCACAGTACTAAAATTCAGTACTTACAAAAGGAAATGCTACATTGTTAAAATAAATTTTAAAAATGCTATTGTTAAAATATAATGATCTCTGCATTTTTGTAACTCATAGAAGAGCTTGAAGGTTTAAAACTGATAAAATCATATAATATACCAAGGAAATAAGTTCCTGAAGGTTAGATGTTATTTTCCATAAAAGTCTTAAAGAAGAGGTGAAATTTCAACCCCAATTTGAAAGAAAATAATTTGAAAATGTCACCACTCTCCTTAGCTTTTAGGGGAGCTAAACACATCCAAAAGCAACTGGGAAATATTACATTTTCCTTGTGCACAATGATATGAAAATATGCTTTTGCAACAAATAAGTTAATAAAGGCATTTAAATGAGAGAAAGCGAGACTCAGAAGCAACAAAATATGATGGTTTAATACTTACACTTTTGTCAGGTCCTTATTTTGCCCCACACTACACCACACCACCTACAGATTTTAGCTGTCTCTCTACCTGGCCTCAATATGGAGAGATCCCAAGAACTACTAGTAACTACCAGTCTCCCTGCTCTTTAATTTTGTGCCTTGAGGTTTAGCAGAGCTTTTACTTGGCAGAGACAAACATTCAACCCCTAATATCAATCCAGGCTGGGGATGAGCAGATGGAGAGCAGCCCTGCCCAGAGGAACTTGGGGAGGCTGGACATGCCCTGGCCATGGCACTCACAGCCCAGAGAGCCAAACGCGTCCTGGGCTCATCCAGAGAACTGTGGGCAGCAGGAAAGGGAGGGAGGGAGGAAGGGATTCTGTCCCTCTGCTCTGCTGAGAGCCCACCCTCATCCAGCACAGGAAGGATGCTGGAGCAAGTCCAGAGGAGGTCACTGGAAGAATTGGGTTTATGCCATCTGGAAGAGAAGGTGACCTAATAGTGACCATCCAGCACCTGAAGGGAACCTTTAAGTAAGATGGAGAGGGGCTTTTTGCAAGAGCATAGATAAGGATGCAGGAGAGTAGGTTAAAATTGAAAGAGTGAGTTTAGACTGGATATTAAGGAAAAAAAGATTCACTGTGAGTGTAGCAAGGCACAGGAACAGGCTGCCCAGAGAAGCTGTGGATGCTCAATCTCAGGAAGTTTTCAATGCCTGGTGTCCCTGCCCTTGGCAGGTGCTTGGAACAAGGTCATCTTTAAGGTTCAGTCCAATCCAAACCATTCTATGTTGCAGACATCTTTTATGAAAAATCCTTTTCTTAGGATTTTTCCTCCTGAGAAGCTGAGAGGCCTCAGGAACAAAATGTAAACATTGATTATCTGCTGCAGTGGAATGCAGGAGGTGGATCTGTGATTGGCCTATGTTGGATGTTTCTAATTAATGGCCAATCACAGCCCAGCTGGCTCCCACAGTCTGAGCCACAAGCCTTTGTTATCATTCTTTGCTATTCTATTCTTAGGTAGCCTTCTGATGAAATCCTTTCTTCTATTCTTTTGGTATAGTTTTAATGTAATATATATATCATAAAATAATAAATCAAGCCTTCTGAAACATGGAGTCAGATCCTCATCTCTTCCCTCAACCTGAGACCCCTGTGAATGTCTGTCACAATTCTATGATTCTGGGATCTAGTAAACAATGACATACTTTTAACCTTTACCCAGCAGCAGCTCTTCCTCCAAATTCATCACTGCCTACATGTGCCAGGCACTCCCTGAGACACACCTAACACTGCAATCCTGGTCCTACAGACATCCCTAAACCAGTTACTCCAAGCCAGCTCAGGTTCTGCTGGCAGAGCATCTGTGAATAAAATACTCAGCACAGGGTGCAACACCCAGCTGGCCCAGGCTCAGGCTCTTTAAAAAGATGCTTTTTTAAGGCAAGCTGAGCCCTTCTGAAGGAGCAATAGTCACAGTAGGACTGCAGTGCAGATATACTTCAAGAAACTGCACCTGCAAAGTCCCCTCAGAGAAAAAAGGGCAATTCCCTACACCAAAATGGATCCCTGAGGATCTGAGCAGAGGTCAGGAAGTTTTCTCTAATGCACTTTGCAACACAGTAACACCAATGAGGAAGGAGCAAGCTCCCAACAGCTTCCACAGTACCAGAGGGATCTGTGTGAAACAGAAACCTCACATCAGAGGCACTCAAACTCCTTTACATGGGAAATCCTTAGCAAGGGCAAAAGAGGTTCTACTGAACCTTTTTCTTTCTTACCAAAGAGAAAAACTCTGAACATTGCAACATTTCCTCTGGAAGATATTAACACTGGTCACCCCTTAGCACAAGGAAGATATTTTTACATACTTGTCACTGTCCTATTTTCTGGAAAAATCCCTTCACCAGGATTTCTTCTCCTGGGAAGCTGAGAAGCCTGAGAGAGAAATGAAAACAATAATTATCTGATTGCTTCTCCTGTGTTTGCTGCTTTGGAATGAGGTCTGGAGGTTGTTTACCAACTGCTCATTGTTTGATTGGTTTCATGTGAATTGTTTTTACTTAATGACCAATCACCATCTGCTGTGTCAGACTCTGAGGAGTCAGTCGTGAGTTTTTCATTACCATTCTTGTTAAACCTTCTGTGTGTATCCTTTCTCTATTCTTTAGTGTAGTTTTAGTATAGCATTCTATAATATTGTATTCTATAATCACATGGTGGTAATATCACATGGTAATATTAATATAATATAATAATAAATTAGCCTTCTAAGAACATGGAGTCAGATTCACTGATCTCTCACCTCATCCTGGGGACCCCTGCAAATAACACACATACTAAAGCAAATTACTACACAGCTTTAAAAAAAAAACACCTTATACTCAATGTAGTGATTGTTCTCTGTGTTGCTGGAGCCAGTTACTTCATTCATTTGCTACCATATTAAAAAAAAAATCCACAGCATCTTGTACATTCAAAAAAAAGCATATAATAACACTGACAAATATCACCTCAATGCACAAGTAATGCAAAGAAACAACTGCATGTTTTTCTGCCTCCTAGGTGGTTAACACTGCTTTTAATTTCATCTCTGTCCTTTCACATTATCATCTGCAGAAGATCATGGCCAGGAGTTTGCCCTGGTAATAGCTGACTGTTCTCTTGGATATCACTCCCTGCTCTTTATGGGCAGCCCAATATCCATTGTGATTAGCAGGGGACAGCCCTGTCTCTCCAGATCAGTCATCAGTGCTTAGCAGTTCACTCCAAGCATCACCATTAATTGCTGTAAAAGAAAACTCCTGCATTACTCTTTTAAATAAACAAACAAAAAAAACCACAATAATTATCTCTCCAGGGAAGACAACAATGCTTCAACACAGTTGGGAAGAATTTGTTTCCATCTGTAATTCCAGGAAACAACACCTTATTTATCAACTTTTTTTACTTGGTCTGAGATTTAATGTTCCATGAACCTGCACTAAAATATTACTGCCTAAAAAAGTCTCAGAAAGGTATTATCAAGTGGCTCATAGTAATTTCAATCCTAGAGCTGCACAACCATGCATAGAAGATAATCCTAAGGAGAATGGAGCAACAAGCCCTAGCACAGGAGTAAGTGTGGGTGAGAGTATCCCTGACTACTACTAAAAGATAGTATTTCTATTCTCAGTTTAGCTAATGTTCTTAAAAGAAAAAAAAACCACAATATATTTAAGCACCTATGGTTTTAACCTCCTCCATATTTGTGGAAGGCCCCAGAAAACTCAAACTTCTTTTAAAAGGGCATTACAGTTGATCATGTTCTCTGAGTTAGACACACAGAGAAATAGCAACAACATCTTCTCAGGGGGTCAAAACAAGACAAAACTTGTCTGGTAACCCTAGAAAAACAGAGAACTTTGTCAAAAGGTTTAGAGCAGCATTCAACCAACATGAAATACTTCATGAAATATTTAATTTAACCCATTCAACTCCACACACTCTAAGTCAGTTCCATTTTAAGTGACTGAAAACTTTCAAGAGGGAATTAGTAGGAGAAAAAGGCAGAAGAGAGATACAAAAGAAGAAACATAACTACCAGTCCTGGTTTCCAGCAGTGTTCAGCTAATGGAAATTCCAAGAGGAGGTAGGGTCTAAACATGTGCCTGCCCCATGCTCTGCTTAAAATATCCCTTGGCTTTCCTGTGCCCCTCCTCCAGGTGGGATTTTGGGTCATTTTCCCCCTCAGGAGCTGGGTGAGGGGCTCCAGAGGCGGGTGTGGAGCATTGTCTGTGCTGTGCCAGGGGTGGGCAGCCCCTGCCAGGCTGGGATACAGGCTCTGGGGGCAGAAGGGCATGGATGGAACAGAGCATCTCCTCACCCAGCTGACCCTTCCCCTCACATGCACACGTGAGATGGTTTGAGCCATCAGTCGTTCCAGTCACTCTCAAATTGGACAGGCTCTCTTTGAGAAATGTGTATTCTCCTCAAAAGTTGCATTTATCAAATTTTACTTTGAAGAGACATTTTTAAAACAAGTGGGAGATGTGGATTTGTTTTGTTGACTTTTCTTCTTGGAGTTTTAAATGATCTGCTCTCGAAATGTGTCCATGGCAATCTTGCTGGTTTTGTTTCTGATGGTGACTGACATGCTTAAGGGAAAACATGGCCTACATATACTGAGCTGATACCAAGAGTGTTTTTAAATATTCTTTCATAAACATGACATTTTACGTCCCCATTTGTTAAAGTAAAAACAAAATGATGCTATGTGCAATCATTGCATAAATCATGTACATCCCATTTTGCCATAGGATAATTATGTTGTCTTAGTGAATACTTTTTTCCATCAGATATTTTTCTTGCAATGAAAGAAAATTTGGGTAAGACAGGTTTAGAAAATTGCACTGTGAGAAAATTGCTGTTGACTAATAGAATCTCCTTCACCAAGAGCAATCCTTCTTCTCCAGGACAGCACTTAAAATTACATTTCTCAGTTGAAGGAATTGTAAATGGGACAAAGTATGTCAGGTGAACAAATATTTTTCAAAAGCCATTGTAGAACCATCGAGGATTTTACAGACACTAACACTGAGCTGAAGGCAAGGAAATACAAAGTTTAATGCTAGTTGCACACATATGCCTTCCTTTGCCACAGCTGCCAAATATCATGACCATGCCAGCTCCAGACAGAAAGCAGACAGAGAGTTCAGTTCAGGCTAAATCTCTCTTTTAGTGGTTTTGGCATGAAAATAAACTGATCACAAAGCTGCCATATGCAGTAAATCCTTTCAGTCATCAATAGCTCTCACCATATCAGCAAAGTCCAGAAAAGCAATTTCTGAAGTAAGTACTCAGGAACATTCCTTTTATTTTGCTTTGTGTTTTTGGAGGGCAGATTTTTTTTATTTGCTTTTTTTTTTCTCCCCTCGAGACTTCCTCTAACTTGGTTCCATGGGCTGAATGCCACTTAGTGGTTGTGACATGCTAGGTGCCCTCCTGGACTGCATCATCTCATCCAGGTTCATCCCAAAGGAATTCAGTTCTCACAGGCAAAGACCACCACATGACACAAACCAAAGCAGAATGAGTGGGGGCTTCTGCAGTCTTCCCTTCTTTGTCTAACCTAAAGAAGCACTCAGGATGACTTAAAAAAAAAAAAAAAAAAAAAAAAAAAAAACCCACTTTTTTTCCATGAAAGTAGATTTATGCACAAAATAAATCAGATGAACAATGTTTTTTGTTGGATAAGAATATCACTTTAAGAACCTCACTTAGTGAGCAAGTGAGGAGTTAATAACAAACTTTCTGGCAAGACTTTTTTTAGCTCAGCTTTTCATTGAACACAGCAAAGGGACACTTCTGAAAATGTCTCAGTCAATCAATATATGAATATCTAAAGAGAATATGTAAGGAGGATTTGTGTGTCCCAAATAAAGTTCTGACATGGAGTCACCATTTACCATTCACCATAAACTATTTTGATCACTATTGTCAGACTCCACATGGAAGATCCAAGCCATACAAGTGGAATATTTAAGATCTTTTTGCTGCTCTTGTGCAAACCTGATAATGAATTCAACCTGCTAATTAACTAGCTTCTAATTAATTCCTGTCAGCCATTAGTGTGCTGTCACTCTAGCACCTACATATTACATTAGTTTTCTTGTGTTGTTACTTTGCTCCTCATTTTTCTAGGTGGAGCATATTGTGAATTTTATTTCATACTGGAAAACCTTCATGGAAGTATTTTCATGTACAATACTGTCATTGAAAATACACATTGCCTAAGATAATAATTTATAAAGTATCTGGAAAAACTTACCAGAAATTCAAGGTATTGATTTTTTTGCAACTGCTTCCATATTGATTATTATTACATTGTCCTGTACTCTTTCAGAAATCCTTATTATTTACAATAAATCTTTGCATAACTACTGCTAACTCTAAGTGAACACTAAAGTTCATGGACCTGTTCAAAGAATTAGGGCCTTAGAATTTTTAAGTACAGTATTTTTAATTTTAAATTAAGAATTTAATAATTAAGATGGTATTTTTTCTAATTGATACCGGCACCTGTAGCCCCTTAAAAACAATTGTTTCCCATGAATAACTAAACATGAA
This sequence comes from Agelaius tricolor, assembly GCF_023055355.1. Classification (NCBI taxonomy): domain Eukaryota; kingdom Metazoa; phylum Chordata; class Aves; order Passeriformes; family Icteridae; genus Agelaius; species Agelaius tricolor. Next base: position 6,704,565 of record NW_027269294.1, on the reverse strand, counting down.
TTCGAAAATGAAAATATGGTTTGCCTTTCATTCTAAAACATCTGTTCATCTGGAAATAATTAAGGACATGTATGTTCAAGCTTCCTTTTTGTTGTTTTGTTTTTTGTGAGATCTATTTTAAGACATTTTAATTGTGAGCATTCTGATCATCAGCATGACAAATTCAGTAAACAGAGGTCATTTCTGCATTGTTAACTGTAAGCTCAGACTGCTACAGAAGAGAGATGGAGTACAGGTAAGACTTAGGCACAGTTCAGCTCATCTGACACCAACCATCAGGGTCTAGAAAAAAATAACAGGTCCAGTCCTCAGCTGGTTGTTGATGATAACACCCTTGGTGTGGCTGAGACCCACTAATGAACACAGGCATTCAACTGCCCAAACAAAGGCAACATGTGAACAGTCCAGGTGATTTTTACTCCTATTTTCATCCATTTGTAGAGGGAAGAAGCTCAGTAAGAACAAATGGACATCCAAGATGAATGCCCCGTGATTTTAGCTCTATTTCATCTGCAGAAATTAAGCTGCACCTTAACTACTGAATGCACAGGCAACCAAATACCCAGTGGATCTGTGTTGACACTATTCCTAGCTCCAAAGAACAATTCTTAAGGTGTTCTTTGAGATGCAAGCCTACTTAAAACAAACATTTGTTTCCTCTCTTATCTTCTCAGTAATCAGAGTGCAATCTTGGTGGGTTTGGAGCCATAGGGTCACAGAGATCTCTTGGCTACAAATACCTAGGGAAATGCTCAGAATGATAAACCCTTTCCTTCCTTTCCTCACCACTTTTCCTTCTGCATCTGAAGGAAGAAGCTCATCTCCTTTCTCCTGTCTGCACACAAAAAACACATGTATTATGTTCAAGCCTTCTGAGCAGGGAGCACAACTCCTGTGTTTGTGTCACCAGCTGACACTTATGCTGGGAGGAAATGTTCTTTCTGGCAGCTCTGGAACCTAGAGGTGATTCTTTCTTTTTTACCAAGGTAACAAGATGGGCAAAGCACCATCTGGCATCCAGAGGTCTTACCTGAGATTTAGATGACCACAAAGTAGGAGAGTTCCACTCACATTGGTAGGTTAGAAATCCTCAACAGTCAATAAATTGCCTGGCCACAGCCTAAAGCAGGAAGAAATATACCCTATATAGCTTAATTCTTCCTGTCTGTTCTCTAATTCCTGATTTTTGGAATTGTAATCAAGTTCCTTTGGCAGACTGGTAGGTAGATGGGGTTTTGGCCTTCACACCCACCAAAAACTTCTCAGCAAACCAAGAACCATGAGAGCATCCTTGATGCAATACTGCTGGGTAATTTGGAAGTTATATTGGAGTAAAATAAAAAGGTATAAATGAAGTTGCCTCTTCCCCACGTAGCTCTTACTACCTATATCACAGTATGATACAAGCAAAAAAAGACACTCCATGTTTCTATAGTTAAGGGTCCTAAAAGTGAAAACAGTTTTTTTTCATACATGTTTTTGAGGCCTTTTCACATAAATTAAGTGACACCAAAATAAATTTAAATAAATATTTAAAAATAATCTTCCCAACTGCCTCCAGTTTCTCTGAGGGACTTTTAATCACTTATCTCCAGTGCCAAAGAAATGTTACCTGCCCCATTATGAAATCCCAAGGGAGGCACAATGCTCTAGTTTTTCCACCAGTAAGACTAAAGAAGGTCACAGATATGGAGGGAATGAGGGCGGGAAGGAGTGAAATATATGGCTATGACAGCCTAAGAACTAATGGAAGAAACTACTTACTTTTACCTATGCTGTGATTTTTGCAGTGTTTGCATATATCACTTATCTTGCTATAAAAGATGAAAAATAAATCTTCTTAATGCTGAAGACAGTCTAAATTCACTGGGAGTGAGGCACTGTACAGCAATTTGCACTGCTAGCAATAGTTTTAAATATCTTCCTCCAGGTTAGGCTTTCATAGCACACAGCAAATTCACATCTATTCAGAAGTGAATGTGTGACTCCAACCAAGTCTGATTTTAGGGAATTCATTTCTGAGACAAATGACCCAATTGAGTCTAATGGCTCTGTGAAGCTGCCCAGAGTAAAACATATGAGTAAGAGATTGCATGTTTGAGGCCTAAGACATTAAGAAACATACTGCTGCTACCCAGTGATAGCATCATTAATGCAGCCATTTATTGGTTTATTTTTACTTAGAACAGGAGAAAATGCATGGCCCTTCTGAGACCATGAGAAATCAATATACTTTCAGCTTTTAATAACATGATCTAAAACACTCTCTATAGTCTGCAGTGAAATCTGCTGTGGGTATATGATGCCTTTCATTCTCACAACAATATTATTTCCATTTTAACAGACCCAAGACTTCAATATAACCATAATTAAGGCTATGCTACACTACCTAAAATGAAAATTATATATATTAAAAAACCCACAAACTTCTTTTAACATATTTTTTGGTAATAAAGAAAAAAATTAGGTCGCCAAAATCTGTATAAAATATTTTGCAATCACCAACTTGCAGCAGCAACAAAGTTTGCATAATAGGATATCATTGACTACGCATTCTGTTAAAATAACAACACATTCCATAGATGCTTATTGGACCCATTGATACTCTATTTTGAGAGGATCCACTGCTCCACATGAACATTTTTCCATGTAATTTTCCCCTGGGTGTTAAGCTCAGCAGGATGAGCTCATCCAGAAGCATTATGCCTCCAGGAGAGAGAGGGCAGCACTCCTTAAAAACAGGGAATGTTAGGCCAACACACATCACCATTCCTGAACCACCAATGCCACAACCTTGCATAAGTAATTTATGTTTGGCTTTATTTGAAATTCTCCTTACTCACTATTATTCTCACAAGAGTTGGGCTGGAGCTCAAAAAAATCATCATTGGTTAATCCTGCAGAGCTCATGTGTGAAACTGTGGCTTTGGAGGTGTTCTATTTTCAAAGCTAAAAACTCAAATACATCTGTAGTAAATATATCAGTATTAACTGGTATTGGCTCACCTGTCTTTAAAAAAAGGGTTCATTTGCAAAAGGTATAATCAATAATAAATTGTTTGAAGACCAATCATTATTTCACTGAGTATAACAAAACAGCCTTCCCCTGCTACAAACACTTAGCACTTACTGTTAAAAGGGCTTTAGCTTACTGGCAACATGCATTGTTATTTATTTTTGATTTACGGTACAAGAAGATGTCTTTTCTTCCATAAAGTCTCATCTTCCTTTCAAGTACACCAAATCAAGTGCACAGGTGTTTTACTTGCTTGTACCAAATGTTTCACCCCCATTTTTAGGACTTTTGTAGTGTCACCAGGGTCCGAGAGAATTAAGAAGCTCTCAGAATTCTCATCTGACAAGGTTATTTTAGAACTCCTAATAGTCTAAGATACTAATTCAATTTCTCTTTGTGCTTATAATTTAACACCTGGCATCCAGGACAATGCAATTGGGGTGGTTCATTTTGCCCACTGTATCAAATGATGATACAAGTGCTGCAAGCATCACCAACAAGCAGGAGGTCTGTGGGACTGCACATGGGCAGACATCATGCTGTAGGAATACATTTCCAAAACTGAGCCAAAAGGTGTTAGGAAGAGCTTGATTCAACCTAAACACAATGAGTAAGTATCTGTAATATTTATTTTTCCTTCAGGCAAGTGGATGATGAACTGACATCACAACTGACCATCACTTAATCCAAGAGATTCAGATTCAGTAGCCATGCTCAGCATCTCAGCTTCTGCAAGCCCTAAACCTTGGTGCCAACCAGTTCCATAAAGGGGATTGCAGCTGACATCAACACTGAACCACAGGCACTGAGATATTGGCAAATTTAAGACTTTGACAGGCTGAAGAAAACCAGGAGAATACAGCCATCTTCTGCCTCCCATTTCCTGGCTAGACAGGGCTCTGTGAAGATATTTTGTTCTGTTTGCCTTTAGAGCTTGAGAGTAACAGTGGTTCTCCAACGTGGTACTGAATTAGGAGGCACTGTGTTTGTATTGTTAGAACCTTAATTGGAACAGTCAGAGAGAAATGTTTTATTAGAGAGAGAGAAAGGACTTTTTTAATAAGACTCTAAGGAGACTCAGCTTTAATGATGCTTAACGCCATGTTTTAAATCTACAGGCTATTTCTTGTTAAATGTTGGTTGTTTAACAGCAGGCTGGCATCAGATTGCCTGCTGTGGATAGTTAGGGCTGGCTTGTGCAACTTCTCACAGTCTCAACATTGATGAAAGATGGCACCAAATATTCATTCTTACAGTGTTTCCTCCTCCTGACACTTTGTTTCTCAGGCTGCTTTTTAGAACAGATGTTCCTCACATGGCACAAGCACAAATATAATAAACTGTATCACTTGAAACACCAGGCAAGAGACCAGGATTATAAAAAGTAGATTCATCTGTTCCTTCCTCATCAGTGTTTAACACAAACTTTTGATATGGATATGAAGATACAGAAGTAATGAAATAAATACTCTCGTCATTAAAACCTTTTAATCTCAAGACAGCAATTGAAAAAAGAAACCACAATACAGAAAACCAATTTTAGTAGTGTATTGGTAAATCAGCTTTGCTTTATAAGGATGTTAAGACTAACAGACATCAAATAAGCAAGTTTTTAGAAAAACCTATCCAAGTATGAGTTTTCAGTTAAGTTGTTGAGCCACAGTTCAGTTACATCTCAAATCGGTCGACTACCTTTATTTTTTTAAGGGTTTTTTTTTGTCCCCTTATCCCACTTGGGGAATTTGCACACTCTCCATTTAGAGAGGGGAGACGGGAATGTTGGTTTTTGTGGGGTGGCATTTTGTTTTTGGATATTTTTTTCCTTTCTGTTGCAAAAGAAAACTTCAAATGCTGTCACAGATGAAAGGATAATTTTTTTTTTTCAGTAGAAGATTGAAATATAAACAAAATAAAATGCAACCCACTACAAAATTCCACAACATTAAAATTTGAATTCTTACCTTTCATACACAGAGCAGCAGCAAGCAAATTTTAAAGAATGATCATTTTAAAAAATAAAAATTGCCTCTCTGCCAAACTATACATATTTTTTGTCTAAATGTGGCAACATGTATGCAACTGAGGAAGCTGTTTGATACAGACAAAGAAAAGATGACATTTTAAAGGGTAATTTCATGGACTGAAAATGGTATTTCCACCAAGCTTTGAACAGGAAAAAGCACTCAGAGTTCTGCACTAGTTCTGATTTTTCCCCATAGCCCCTTTCAAAAAGGCAGGAACACCCTAATGGAAATGGGGGAAAGCCCAACCAGAAAGGCTGATAAGGTGATTCAATCACTCATGGGGCTGATATTAGCAGTGGTAAACAAGGTTCTCTCACCCAAACCTCACCTTCAGGAAAGGGGCAGAAGTAATGAATTAATCTAGAGCCCCCAAAACCCCATGAGTTGTTAGACAAGTCTAATAACCAGATACTGTATTATTGATGCTGACATTCTTGCTGTTGATCCAAGAGGGAAATTTGCATTTTCTGGTAGAAAGAACTATCTACAGGAAGTACATAAAATGAAGTGAAACATCTCAAAAATCCTAGCACCATCAAAGACTTACACAATGGAGTAAACACAGCATAAAGAGGTAAAAGCAAACAGCTCACACAACCAAGGTCACAGAAAAGTACTTTCTGACATGTTTTTTGGGGAGTAAAGATTAAAAATTCAATAACACGTTGAAAACAAACATTATTTTCAGATTACTAGAAGACAAAACCAACCAACCAACTACACCACCCAACTGAACCAGCCAAACAAAAAACCACAAAGGAAAAATAATAGCCAAACTTTAAATATTTCAAGCCTGTAATGTTTGTAATTCTACGTATGGAAGAACAACTTAGCAGTGAAAGCCCACAGTTGCCTGGCTGGAAAATGGAATGATTTCTTACTGAAAAGCCACCTGAAAGTGAGCTGAAATGCATGGAGTACCTGACAATATGAATGAAACACAGAGCACCAGAAGGCAGGATGAGGGCAAAACCTTGCATTTCCACCTTCGGCATTCTTAAGTCAAACATTTATATTAACACACAGCAACCCCTCACACAGGACCTATCATTTTCAAGTATTGCTGCACTCATTCTTGCATAAATACACACACAGATCAGAGCTAAAAACACCTATAGTGCATTACACAGTTCTTTCAAAATGCCTGTCCTTTCTAGCTTCCACATTTTTTATGCTTAGAAAGCATTCAATTTTAAATTCTGCCACTAGTAGATTCTCTGCAGCATTTCTGGGGTGGCCATTCCACATCCTAAAGTATTTTAGTTTCCTTTACCTTTTTTGTTCTCCTTTTATTGCTATTCACAATTTTTTTTAAATTACTTTTCTGTAGTTAATTTACCTTTTTTTTTTTCTTTTTTGCTCTGAGCTCCATTTAAATTTTTTTCTCTATTCAAGCATTTGAGATGGTTATAGTGTCCCTTTTGATTATGTCTCCCTTTTCTGGTTGGGGGTCCTCCCTCCCTCCAAAACCAAATACATAATTCTTCTATTGAATATTGCCTGCATGAAAAGGGTACAATGAAACCATTTAATCTTCTCCCACTAATTGGTCTCTTCAAATCTCCAATCTCTTTTAATAGGGTTTTTTTTCCTGAGTTCCTTTCAGCAAATTCACATTTTGTTGTGCCAGCTCCAGCAGCACGAGCACACATCCGGCTAATGCGGGCCCCTTTACATATTAAAAACGTACATGCAAATGTTGAGCACAAAATAGAATGACTTCAAAACACATTTCAGAAAAAATCACACACCAGTGCAAATCCTTTGGAGAACACCCAAGTGTCCTGGAATTAACCTTTTACCCCAGGAAACAGCTAGAAGCACGTGGTAATATAGAACACTGGGGTGATTTGGGTTGAAAGGGACATGAAAGATTAGCCAAGCGCAGGGACATCTTCCACCAGATCAGGTTGCCCAAAACCCCAGTCAACCTGGCCTTGAACACTTCCAGGGATGGGAAAACATGCCTAGCTTGGGCAAGAGAGGCAGTAGAACAATGGCTGTTCATGTCCTACCAAGATCCAAGCTGAATGTTTCCAATATTTTACAGCTATGATATAGATATACACATCATTAACTTAAGACACTCATGTCTCAGACATAGGAATCACACAAGTCCCAGTACTTAGATTTGGAAATTAGTCAATTAATACATATGCTGCAAAATGCTCTTGTACCAACACATTCTGAATTTGAAATCAGCTAAATGACTGCTATTTCAAGGGTTAAAACATCTTACACTGTGGGGTAAGGAAAAAGGGAACAGCCTTCTTCAGAATCAATTCAACCCATCTGTTGAGACTAGTCCAAAATACATTTGGATGAAAATGAGCTTAAAATATCACTGCCTGCTAAGGGCGCATCCATCCAGAGAGGACAGTAATCCTGTCATTTCTGTAACCCTACACTTAGGTATTTTTAGTTTGGACATATCAAAAGCACTAAAATAATCCAGCTTGGTGCTTGCCAGGTGAAGCCTGGAGCCTAAAACCATCTCTGCTCACCATAGACTTGTGGACATCTGCATTTCTGCCTGTTTGAGCTTCTCAGCCAGAAAAATTAATTCTGCTAGGAATAAACAAACTTTCTATGATACATATATGCTCCACCTTAACCTTGTGCCACCTCCAGGTATTTCTCCATGCTGATTTTTTTCTCGTCTAGACATCTCTGTGTGCTAGGATTTAGGTTTTTAGGTTAACCTCTTACATTTCCCCAACAGATGCTCCATACACTCCAATCAGGGATTTTGTTAATTTTGCCCCCTAATGGTGAGGACATCTCAACTTCAAGGGATTAGGAAAGAAGGAGGAAATCCACAACAGGTGAATTAGAAGCGGATCAGACACTTCCCCATTGGAAAAAAAATGTAAATGATAAAAGCTAAGTTTGATCCTCATGTTCATGCATGCTTTCAAAATAGGATTTGTCAATTGCAGATGCAAAGCAATTTCAATTTTATATTAGTCACTTTGTCTAGTTTATATTCTGAAACATTAAAGCTGCATAAATGACCTGCCAAGTATTGATGTAAGCTTATTGACAAAACAGAATGCTTTACAGTAAGGGCATAATCTCACAAGGCTCCACACAGTGACTCTGTAATTACTGTTTCAGCCTCTGCACAGCAGATCTCTAATACACTATGCAAGATTCACCAAAACTTAAAAACAAAGAGCTGATTTGTGTGGGAATAAATTATCTGAAAGAAATACTCATTGAGAACAAAACCAGAATTACTCTAAAATGATCAATTATACTTCTTTCGCTAAGGTTTAGAAATAGAGAGTAAACTCGGCAATTTCTTTATAAATTCATGAAATCCTTGTGCAGTAGCACATGGATCCCTCCCACATCCTCTAGAAAGCTACAGCAGTGCAACAAAACCTAAAAAATAAGCACAAGAGAATAGCTGCTGTCCTGGCATTCCATGTAAAACGAGTAAACAAACCTCTGTATGACAGGAAATCAGGCCCAGCCAGAGCTCCTATTTTGGACTGGGCAGGAGCAGAACCATCAGTTATTTCACAAGGACAGGGAGAGAAAAAAAGTAACAGAAATCAATACCAGGTTCTACTAGACTTGTCTATTTTAAGTCCATAAATTATGCCTGTATTTAGTTTTCTTCTCTTGACTTTCACTGTCATCTTGTATGTGGCTCTCTGCATTCCCACTTCCACTCTCCTTGCTTAGCGTGTTGCATATTTATTTTATCAGGAATAATTTCCATTATGCTCTTTCCTGATAAGAAAATGAAGGGGAAATAAAATGTAAAATCTTAAATGTTTTTCATCATCTGTGAAATGCAAACTATTTTATGGAAGCTTTTGGGACTGGATATTATACTTAGCTCCTTTATCAGAGAAAACATCCCTAACAACTGATTTGTCAAACATGCATATTTTTGCCTGGTTCTGGTTGCTTGTTGGCCAACCACTGCATAAACCTGCCCTAAACAGAGAGCACAAATTAAAGACACAAAGGTTTAATTCATGCTGCTTGCATGAGAATGACCACTTGGAAAATGAATTTTGAAGACTGGCTTTGCAGTGAAGGAGTTGTTCCATGAGGATTCACTCCTCTACACAAAGAACAGGCAAAAAATGGATCCATACTTATAGATGCATTGCTCAATAATCCATCATTTCTGTATCAATGCACAATTCAAAAAATAATGCAAATCATTCTTCAAGTTGCTCTATTTCAGAAAGTTTTTATTCAGAATTCCTTCAGGTTTTTGCCCCTATTAATATTCATCTACAAGAATGATGCCTTTAAATACCAATAACTGTCACTCTTCATCCATAATTTATGAACTTCTTAACACAAAATCCATAGGTTTGACTTTTTGCCCCTTGACTCCAAAAATTAAAGCCAGAAAAAGCTATAGGGAACATCATAGGAATGTAACTATCATTATCTGCAATCTCAAAGACATCTGCTCTTTATATATAGTCCATATTTTTTCCCATCTGGGCCAGAATGCTATTAAAGGCACCCTGTGGTTTCAGATCAATTTTATTTATTTTATTTACATTTTAACAATGTTTGACAAGATAAACCTCTTAAGAAATATTGTATCATTTATGAGAAAGGGCACTGAACCTTAAGAAGGCAGATAAACTGAACCCTTATAAAGGCTTCCCTCAAAGGGATGTTTTCATTTAAGTCAATGTTGTCCATCCAGAACATGGCTTTGTTCTTTATTATGTGGGACTATACTTCAAAAGAAAGAGTAACATGAAAACATGCAAAAAAGCTTTAAATAAGGCTTTGTTTAAATAAATAAAAATAAGGATTAACAGGAGACTGAATAATCAAACATTTCAGAGAGAAGGCGGAAGTCGTCTGTAAATCGAGGTGAGAAACTTTTTAGAAGCATTTCTTAATATGGACACCAATTTATTTACAAATTAAAAGATTTCATTCCTTTTGCTCTTGCAAATCTAAAAAGCACATAGAGCAGATTATATGATTTGGGAGACAATGTTAACCAAATGTTAACACTAATTTTGAAAGATAAGGAAGGACATTAGGTATGAGCCCACGAGCCTTCACAATTGTGTCCAGTATATATAAGATTGCAAATACATACCATCATATGTGTAAAATACTAGCACAAAAAACATATATACCCCTGCCTGAAATCCCATTTTTACAAATGCAGATGGTCATGAAGGACTGGACTCTTTCTGTAAAGATTCTTATTGTATTTCCCAAGAACAGACACATTACCTCATTCCTACAGCAGCACAAAAGCATGCAGCAGAGAGATCCCCAAACTGACTGAGACCCAAACAAATCAGCTTAGACTTGGAAGCCCAAAAAGCACCCCAAAACCAACCCTATAAAGCCCTGCTGCCTGGCCCTGTGCTGACACACACACACACCCCAACCCAAGCTGGCACTGGTAACCCCAGCAAAGCTTTCCTATCTACAAACCATCAATATTTATCTATATCAACACACAACCACTGCTGCCATAGCAAAGTAGAAAAAACAACACTTCAATACTAAGCTGCCAATTTCAACATCCTTCATTTTCTTACCATTTTTATAGTATTTCCTATCAGGACTTCAGGAAGTAATGTTTTTCTAGAATTCTGTCTTACAAACATAAAATCATGACAATTGATTTAAGTCCTGCATCCTTGGTTTACAGGCTGGATCTCACAGCAGGAAAGCTGAACTCAGAAATCAGAATAAACTGATTTATATATAAATTTAGAATTTGTGCTGGTTTTAAATAAATTCAAACAACAAAATAGGCTCTCATGCTCAGCAACAAAGACGCAGCAAGAGAAGGGCAAAAATCCAGGCAGAGCAGATATTTTACTAACATAATCTTCTAAACTTCTGATTTTTCAGTGACAGGCAAAGCTGTTCATTTTCCTGACCATGCTTTACAAATATGGATAAAGACAGTGCATACAGACCAAGCACCTCTTGACAATGCAAACTGTGTTTAATATAGGGAATCTCAGCACAGCAAGACTTGACAACTCTGAACAACAAAGCACTGACCAAGAAGACACCACTCAGCAATCCTATGGCTCAGGTTTTGATGGTCTAGGGGATGGGTATTATCACCAGGCTTGGATATGGTAAAAAGGCAGCCATACTACAGGCTTTAATTTGCAATAAAAAGGGGTTGAAAGGATCTGTGGCTATACCATTCTTTTTCAAACATTCATTTAAAATACCATTTCTTGGGTAGATCAAGTAGCTGGAGAGTGTTACTTTCACAATTTCAAGTGGTGTTTTTTTACTGCTGGTGGATTCAGGCTATCAAATTTAAATAACATTACGTTACTCTGAAGCTTGCCCAGTGTTTCCTCAAAGGGATTGCACAAGGACTTCTTATTGAAAATATTAAGTATCACATTTTTCAATCTCTCTCATGACAATTCCTCTTTGAATTCAGAGATTGCCAAGCTGTCCAAAAGGCATACTGTGCAGCTCATGCTGAACGTGAGCAGATCACAACCTGGAAGGCTATCTGTGCAGACACACACACATGCACACAAAAATCAGCCAAATTGTTCCAACAAGGCTTGCATGAAGCCAATTTGTGTGATGTGCACTGATAACACATCCTATTAAATGATTTGTGTTGATCTGATGGATTTCTTTAAAAAGAAAAAGCCCCCCTGGGAAAAGACAATAAAATTTTATATTTAACTACCCTGGACAATCTGTGGTAGTCTGTTATAACAATCTTCATATTCCACCATTTAATGTGGGAATAAGGCTCACAATATGGATTTCTTACAAGGTTAAAATCCAGATATAATGAAGCACTGTTCAGAAAACACACGTGTAGAAATGCATAACCAACTGAAATACAACTGGATGAGAAGCAGACGTAGTTGCTTTTCATGCTGTTCATCAATTTTTGGGGTCTCTTCAGCCCACTTTACCAGCACATACAAAATTAATTACATTATTCATTTTGGTAGAGGTATGCTCAATTACTATTTCAGATGTAAGTAATATTTTTTTCTTCATATTGTAACAGAAGGGAGAATTTACCCGGGTGCAGTAGAGAGTTTCCTGATTTCATGACTTGTCTGAAATTCTGGTGTGAAGGATTATCATGTATCAGCAGCTGTCATTGACTGTAACTGGTTTACCAGATCTTTAGCAGTGGTTAAGGGTCAACCTGCTCTGCTTGCATTAATGTCATACATCATTGAATTTTGAATGTCAGTATAACAGAACCCAAAAGCAAGCCTACAATTCTTGTTGCTGTGTCTGAGCAAGGTCTGATTATCTGGGTTGATGGACCAAATTCAGTTTCCATCTATTTGAACTGGAAGTGTATAATCCACAGCTGAGGGTCTCACTGCTGCAATTGCCCTCATTTCTGCGCTGGCCAAGCAGTGGTAACTGCATCTACAAAAGCTGAAGTTGCAGCTCTGCCTTGCAGCCAGGCTGAACCCTTTGGATGCCTGACTCTGGTGGCACTAACCTCCCAGCAGCTGCCACCGTGGGAGCCGGCAGCAGAGGTCACACTCCTGGTGGCTTCTATCACTCAGGTACCTCAGGGCACCACTTAGCACAGTGACCCAAAATCTCAGGAGAACGACCACTTCAAGTTAAGTGATGCCTTGCCTGTTGTTTCAAGCTGACATCAGAAAATCCAGACACTGAAGCGCTCCTGGCTGTGAAACGGAATTTCGCAGCCTGCAAAACCATCAGATTAATTTAGGAGGAAAAAGCAAAGCAAACCATTGAGTGGCTGTTTTGCACGACAAAGCCTGAAAGACAAGCACCAACAATGAAAATAATGAGAGGGAGGGGGAAAAAAAAAAAAAAGGCTGCCTTCCTCTACAGTTGTAGAGTAAGCCTTAATGCAGTCAGTAGTAAGTGCTATCTCCATAACTGTTTGTTTCCACTCTGTTTCACAGTTTAGAACACACTTAAGTTTCCTTCTGCTCTGGTAAATTGATTTTTGTACAGCATGAGGGGATGTGTTCTGCTTCCAACCATAAATTTAAGGAAATAGTACGCATCTCCTTACACTAAGTAAAAATCAATTTTCTACCTGTAGGTGATGAAACTATTTCTCACACCTGCTGAGCAGACATAGATTTCATAAGGCTTAAAGTCATAAACTGGCGCAATTCAGCAAGAGCAAAAATAAAATGTAATCATTTTAAAGATATTATTTTACATGTGACTCAGGTGTTCCTTTCCAAAGGTTATCTCTAGTTTTATTTACTGTTTTAATATTAAGCTTTCTCCTCTTCACTCTTGTATGCTCTGCTGTCATCAAGAGACTGGAGTCTTGGTAAAACCCCAAACCACATCACATCTGAAAAATGCAAAGCAGCTGTCTCTCCCCTTCCCCTGATAATAAAGGGCATTCTAGAAGAGCTGCATTAAAAGCTCAGATCTGAATCTGAGCACAACAGCAAGACAGCTGTTAATATTTGGCTGTAGACTGCTACAAAATTACCTTATTTGCAAAGCTTGCTATGTGGTGAGCACATAAATGATAACAGCATGACAAAAGCAGAAAGGTTTATTCCACACGTATCTGGGTCTGCCTTCAAATATGATATTCAATATGCAGCTCTGAACATATAATCATTCACTCCAAGCAGTTCTGCACAGGCAGCATTTTAATATGGGGAAAGCAGTACTAAACTATTTCCCTGTATAATGGTACAGAAACAAGTATTTTAACATTCAAGGGGAATAAAATGCTCAGAAAAGAAATGGCTGGCAAAAAATTGGCTTATTTCTGGCAAATGCATTTCCATTCAAATGAGAAAAACTTCTGTCTGTCAGTCAATCAGCACATAATTTATATTAAGGTGGTGATAATATGGCTTCCAACATTAGGAAATTAGTGAACTACAAAGAAGATTATATTCATTTTCCTTAAAAAATAAAAACTCCCCAACAAACAAGCACAAAACCATCTCTATCAGGTTCAAAATGGAAAAACCATTCAGAAACAGTATCTGATGTGAATTTGGTCAGTATAATGAAGCAGAAATAAATAAAGCCAGATGAGAAGCAGGAATTAGATACCACATGTCTGAGTTGGAGTAGTTTATTATCATGGTTTCTTTTGTTAATTCCCTAATTTGAACAACCACGCAAATGCAAAATGAAGAAAGGAAAAATTTACTGCATAGACAGCCTCAACCAGAACTTTCCAATTTTAATACTAAGAAATTGATTGTAAAGAGGCATATTTAGCACATCAACCATATCAGCTTCATTTTAAAGTCAGTGTCCTGCTTTTGGACAAGATAACACCATGCCAGCTACCAGAAAGAAAATTAACTCAGTGTTGGATTTAGAAGATTGATAACACACGGTGCTTCAGCTTACCCCAAAATCAAGGACTCTTTATTATCCCTTACCCTGACAGTGAGGAAAAGCACAAGAAGCTGGGAGGGAATAGAAAAGCTGACCTCAACAGGCCAGAGCACTGCTCTGTGAGCAGAATGGTACCTGCTGGGCTTAAACCACAAAAACCAGGTAAGTACCCACAAATGGACAGCTGCTGCAAGTTCAGTGTCCAGAAAACAAAGCCATTTGTGATTTAAATTCCTAAATTTTGTTTGATGTCAGGCATCCACGTTTGATTAATTTGGTCCACCATATTCATCTTCCAGCACAAGGAGCACAGATGTGCTATCCCAGAGGAGACAGAAATTATCTCTGCCATGCTCTGGGCAGAAGTTGCACACCATGAAGATGATTTAGGAGCAGAGCTGTTGCAGACGTTTTCTGAAAAATCCTTTGCTAGGATTTTTTTCTCCTGAGAAGCTGAGAATCCTCAGAGGAAAAGAAAAACCATAATTATCTGCTGCTGTGGAATGCAACAGGTGCATCTGTGACTGGTCTCATGTGGTTGCTTTTAATTAATGGCCAATCACAGTCCAGCTGTCTCTCACTCTGGTCAGTCAGAAGATTTTTATTATCATTCCATTTTTTTTCCTTTCTAGCCCTCTGATGAAATCCTTTCTTCTATCCTTTCAGTATAGCTTTAATATACCATTTTCTTTTAATATAATATATATCATAAAATAATAACCCAGCTTTCTGAAACATGGATTCAAGATTCTCATCTCCTCCCTCATCCTGGGACCCCTGTGAACACCACCCCACAGAGCTGCTCCCCAAGCACTGCCAGCACCTTACAGGTAAAGACAAGGCACTCAAACTGGAAGAAGGAGTTCAAGATTCCCTTTAAGAACAGGATTTTATCCCTCCTTCCCATGGGATGGTGACCAAGGTCAGCCTAAGGAAAGGCGATATTTAAAATACACCGGGACAACCTCTGACGTTTCCCTATTTCCCTCACATGCAACACTGTGCTCACTGGTGAAACGTGAAGTCACTTGGCTCTAAAAAGCAAATTACTTTTTGCCACATGTGCTGCTCCTTGCTCTGAACTATTATATTAAAAAAAAGTTAATCCAAAGCCCACTGAAAGATCCTTTCAGCTTTGCAAGAAGAAACATTACTGTATTTTTGATCAGCTATAGCTTCATCAATAGACCTAAAAACACACTCCCCTTGAGTCCCCAGGAAAGGATCACAGCTCAAATGAGACAAAGATTACTCTAAATGGTGGCACAAACCCCAAAAGAAAACATGCCTTACAAACGAGTGCAGCAGCTTTTAATTTCTGCATTGTGCAGTCAAGCATACACATTCTTGTCTGATGAAGAAGAATATAATCACCTAGGGGCATGTCAAAAATAACTGTTGCTTCTCCCTTCCTATCCTTTCTTGGGAGAGCAGAGTTTGGTGAGGCAATCAAGAAATTACAACTGACATTTCACAAACTGATTGTCATGGTTTGGGTTTTGTTGTTTTTTTGTTTTTTTTTTTTTGTTTGCCTATTTAGAGTACGTATGACTATGAGGCAAACACACTGAGAATCTGACACAGCCTGCATAGCAGTATCTGAACTAATCCTGAAGAAAATTCATTCCCTGAAAAAATAAACCAAGACATCTCAGGAGTTCATTGTGACATCTTAGATCTTTTAGTGTGAACTGAATGCTTTAAATTCTGATATAGACAATTTCAGCTGCCTACATTTCGTTTTTAAAAATTAGGAAATTAGTGAACTAATTAGTGAAATTAGTGAATATTCATCAGTTAAAAGAAATTTCAAGTTCATCCTATTTCAAGATACAGTCTGATGAAGGGAAAGCAACAGAGTTTTTTTGGTGCATGGGTTTAGTTTTCCTTTCTTAACTTTCACCCATTACAAAAAAAATTATTTTGCAACCATTCCTTAATGTAGAACAGGATTTTAGCACCCTCCTTAAACAAAACAGTCCTAAACTGAAGAGTATTTTTTCTTTATCCAGTATAGTACAGAGAAACAAGACAATTTGGATATTTTAAATATTCATTTCCATAGCAAATTGTATGGCTTGTTGCTTTAGTTGTGCAATAGCTTTGTTTACAGAGACCCAAATTTCACCTCAGCTCCAGAATTCTTGACACCTGTTTCAGATTTAAATAAATTAATTCAGGTTATACTATTGCAACAGCTGGAAATCTGGTTATTTCTTAAGTTAGTTTAATTTCCAGAACTGTTCATTTCAAGAACAAATCTGTGTAAGCAAACCAGCCTTGTCCTACAAATCCCTGAAACATGAGGAAGGAAGTGTTTGTACAACTAAGTTTTAATCCCTGACACTAAGCCTTAGCATACATGCACTAATACTTGCATTATAAAGACTAACTATTAAGATGACATGGTCTGAGATAAATATTACTGTTTTTTTCCATTACAAATTATATATTCCCCAATGATGCTGACAGACTTTCAAAAAAATTATAAAGAACATTTCCAATACCTGCTTATTAGCATCTACACTTGAATTTCTCTTAGAAGGGACAGTTTCCTAGGTTTTGCACTCCTGCATTCATTCCACTGCATAGGAAAAAACAGAAAACAGACCAGAAAATCCTGAACATTCAAAAAATTCCTCCCAGATATTGATATTGATAAAAGTTCATGGAATCCTACAACATCTCATGTTGGAGGGAAACCCATATTACCAAGTTTGACTTCATTTAAAGTAGAAATTAAATTTTCTTTTAAAACTGCAATGAATGAAAGACCATTAAGGGGAAATTTAAAAATCCGAAAATTAAATTGTATCTTGGTAGGTATCAGTAGTTCATATACCATTAAATACTTTGTTAAATTAGTAACGCCACGTGATACCAGCAAGTTTCCTGTGTTGCACAGAGGTGATATTGCTAACAGCAAATGAAAGAACACAGAATGGTGATGTTTGGAAGGGACCACACTGGGTGGATCATCTGATCCAACCCCCTTCTCAAAAAGGGTCAGCTCAGAGCACAGGATTGTGTCCAGATGGTTCTGGGATATCTCCAGTGAGGGACACTCCACAGGCTCTCTGGCCAATGTGTTCCAGCACAGTCAAGTTCTTCCTCAAAGAAATCAGAATTTATTTAGGTGCCTAAGACTTAGAGAATCAGCTACTCATTCCTCTCCTGTTACAGAAATATCCCCATGATATTCCAATCCAGAGTAGAGATATTTAAAGGTGCATATCCTGCCTTGCAAAAAATCAGATGAAGTGCATGTGTTTGTGCTGGTAGAAATGCAATAGTTTGCCTCACTATTTTGTAAAACCACAAGTCACATAAGATTACCATCATCCTCCTTCTGACACAAACCCTAAATTCTCATGTAACTCAACAGTTAATATTTGCTTTGTGTTTCAAAAATCTGATTCACTGAGATGGTTTCTAAACACAGTAAATAATTTAAGATACTGCAAAGTCTGCATGTGGAAAGGTTCACATGAACCTTGAAAATTCTTTTGTTGCATTATTTAGTATAGCTATAAATGTCAGATTACTGTTCATAAAGGTATGTCTATTTAGAATGGCATTTTCAGAATAACGTTTGCAAAAGTTCACATCAGTATTCCTCTCAGTGCTGCTAAACCCAGTGTTGGTTCCTTTTTTTCTCTTTATTTTTTAAATTTTTCAACATGGCAGGCACCTTTAAAAGAGACGCAGAGCTAAAAAGAGAACAAAGATGAAGCATGTTCTATGTCAGGTCAAAAATGTTCCAGAACTGTACAATTGTTATTGCCATTGTCTGCCTCAGTTGTCTATTTATATTTATTTGCTGCAACACATGGAAGATCTGATCAAGTAACAGCATTCTCCTCTGAGCTTTATGCAGTACAGTTACAATTAAAACAAACAAACAACCTCACCCCATTAAGAAACAGACAAACAAAAAAGCTGTCTGTTCTAAAGTGTTTTCCCTCAAAATTCAAGAAGAAGAACATGAAGACAGGGGAATTTAAGAAAAGCAAGAAAACCAAACAAATAATAAAACAACATGTTTGCCAGGATATATCCAAGTGCCCAGAGGAAGATTTTAATTAATGACAATGAAGATATGGAGTAAAAACAAGTCAGAACCAATCACTTGGTATTAGTTTCAAAAGTACTTGTCTTGTGTTTTCACACTGAAATCTTTTTCCAGAGCTGGAATTAATTACCACGAAGATCACTTACAGTTTCTGATCCTACAAGAAAACCTGATTCATTGAGAATGCCAGCTAAGCTGCCATTAATGACATGGAAGTCAGGGTTAAAACATGGCAGAGGAGGTGAAGAGTTAAAAAAAAAAAGCTTTATCTGTTCTTAGTGCTCCTCTACATATCCAAAACACTTGAGCTTTTATGACACGTATTTATTTTTGTTCAAGGGGAATTAGCCACAATGTAGTGAAACATGCTTTTATACAGCAACAGATCAGAATAAATTAGTTAAAACAAAAATTCACTCCCAAGCTGATATCATATCAGGCAAACTCATTAAGGAACAAGCCATCAAAAATAACCAGCTCTATCATCTTATTGACCACTTCTCCATGTTTTTCAGCACCACAGCTCAGGTGTCTACCAACATGATATTGCATGAAGCACCATGAGAGAGAATATCTACCTTCTGAAAGGTAAAACATTGCAGTGTGCAAGGTTTCATGAAGATCTTCACTAAGTTTACACTCAGTTGGCCCAAGGCACAGATTTAAATATTTCCTAAGATACACGCTTAATTGGTATACAGAACTGAGAACAGGAAATATCACAGAAGCATAAAAAAATCATCTAGATATCCAACACTGGCAATGTCACAAGTTTAGAGAAGTCTTATAATACAACTTCCTTTTCTATAAGCAAAATATTTTTTTCTTGGAAGCAAACACAATGACTTCATACAAATAAGAAAAAAAATCTTTTTTTAAAGAAAAATTTAAAAAAAAAAATTTCTTTTTTTAACAAAGTAATTTGGAATCATTGCAAACACTATTACTACAGCTTAGGATTTCAGACTGAATTTAGGTGCTATGCTATTTAAAATGCAGTTGGTTCATGTTCTTCATAAAAGAAAAAACCACTGTCATATATTAGTCGCTATAAGCATTTTTTTTCCAACATTTTTCATTGGAAAGCAAACAGAATATATATTATGAAGCCTTACATTTTTTCACTACAGATACTTATGAAAATCTAATGTTAGGCTTTAATTTGAAATTTTACCTGCTTTATGTTTCCTACCAATTATGTTTCTTCATGACATTTCATTAGAGCATGGTAATTTGAGACACTTCTTTTCTTTCATTTAATTTCTGCTATTTCAATAAGTAACAGCTGTTCCCAAATAGAACTGCAGGAATTTCTTTTGTCAAAGCATTTTCTATTTATATTTATTTGCTGAAGCAAATCAAACTTCTTTAAAAACAAATATTTTCCTCATATGACCTACTAATTTTTTTTTTTTATCAAAATACCTTCTCTCGATGACAGTTTTTCCAAGGGAAGAGTTCTTAGCTACATAACTCAGAATTCACACATATAATACAAGGCACAAATGTCTTTCAAAAAATGTTCAGGTTCTGTTTGCTTTAATAAATGCAACAAAACTTTATCCAAATGACAAAAGGCAAAACTAGAAAGTTTTAAAAAGGTTAACCATCCTTTAGCCTGGCTCAATCAGTGGTTGGAGAGGCAATGAAGCTGACATGTGATTTATCCCCATGATGTAGTTTGCACTATAAACCATGAAGTGTTATCTACTGGAGAAGCAGTGAAGCTCCTAAAAGCAAAATTATTGCAAGCAGTAAATATGATACATGCAGTAAGACAAATAAAATGAGATAAGCCAAGTTCCAAAACACCAACACTAGATGTATTCTTTATACACTTATAAATTTCAGCAAATGCAGTCTGACACCAATTCTACTCCAGAAGTGTGGGCAAGGCTTTAGCAGTTAATAAAAACCACGAAATAGTGTGTGCATAATGTGAATGAAAGCCTTTATTCCAACCAGACTCTCAGGGAGCTCACAAATATCACAGTGAAATCCTTTGTCAGAATTTATAACAAATATTTACTGCTTACTCTCATCTCCACTTCAACAACACAGAACACACAGATATGTTTGCCAAGTGATGTATTTCAAGTGTCCACTGCCCAGAATTTGATCTATAACACTTTAAGGACCTTTCAGCCCCAAATATTATTGGTTTATCTCAAACTTCCCCAGTGGGAGCAGAATTGCCCACAAAGCCCAAAGCATGATGCTCCTTGAAGGTACTGCCATGGGACCAAGAAAATTCACTGCTACATGAATTTATGAAAGCTTTGTCTTGTTTTGGCATTTAAAAAGCCTTTACCTCCTTTTATCTGTCACTTTTTAACCCAACATCATCAACACATTTAACACTTTGTCTCTTCCAAAACAAAAAATTGCCTTTGCTGAATTCTTCTCCGTAACAAGCATCACTTTTATCACTTGCAAAAGAGGGCCCCAAAACCAGCTGGTTTTTGTTTGGGCTTTTTTTTTTTTACTGAATTCTTCTAAAACTAGAAATGATAAAACAAAACAAACAAAAAAAAAATAAAACCAGAAAAACCCATAAAGCACACACAAAAAAAACCACCCAACAACAAAAAATTATTCTGGCTGAAATAAATTTACCCTCTATTCTGACTACTTCTCTCTACAGAAGAATTGAATATCATCTCCTGGTTCAGAAACTGTACTTATCAGAAATATTGTTCATTTTCTCACAAAAGGTGATCAAGGAAAGAAAATATGAACAGGCAGACTAGATTAGAGTCCTTTAAGTGAAGTCTCTGAAGAAGGGTGAAAGATTTTAGAGAGTTACTTATAGAAGTAACTCTAAAATCCAAATGGTAGAGGATTCCTGACACTTAGGAGTACGAAATCTACAGAAAAACATCACCTGCTTCTAATCTGTGCACTATTTTCCGTCTTGCCTGACAAAACACAAATATAGCACTTGGAAAATCAGAAGTTTACTTGCCTTCACCTGCTAGTCCCAGAAAATACTGAAGACTCAAAACAGTAAAAGAAAAGCTAATAAATAGCTTTGAACTGCTGATCTTGGCTTTTAAATAATTGAAATAACTTCTTCAGTCTTTCAGAAAACAAATTTGAAGAGCAAATGGAATACTAAAACAGTGAAGTACCTCATTCTATATACATACAGTAAAATATCTCTTTCAAAACCAAAAATTTCTTTTGCTGAATTCTTCTCTGTAACAAGCACCATCCCTTTCAAAAGAGGGCCCCAAAACCAGCTGGGTTTTGTTTGGTTGGTTGGTTTTTTTTAATTAACTCTCCTGAAACAATGTAAACATTACACAAGAAAAATTCAGCTTTCTCTTAAAGATTTGTCACACTCCACAAGGGCATTTTAAAACTATATGGTGTGGATTTTTTCATTCAACCCCTGGTTTCCAACAGGACACTCATTTACATTTTCATTTTTATCTGTCTTCTTAAAAGATAAAAAAAGTCCTTATTTTTTTTTCCCTAAAGGTGAAAACAGTTTCTTCTACCCCTATCAACCTGAACAACAAAAACAGCAACTTCCCACAAAACTCATTAGTAGTCTAAAAGTCCTGGCAACATGGGACCAAAGTACCTATAACAAATCTATGTTAACCACATTTTTCTATCTTCATACTTCTGTGTCTAAGTTATTCATTGCTAAAACTGGAAATGAGAGACCTAGTCTCAGCAGAGCTCCAAAAGGCCTGGAAAATGGAAATTTCAATTGAATTGAACATTTCAAGGTATTTTTCTATGAATTAAAAAGGAACTGGTTTGAGTTTTCCCTCCTTCTATTTCTCTATTTCTTTACCCCCCAGTGCTTTGGAATCTAGAGGGGAGAGAAGAGAAAAATCTTCAGTGTCCTCATTTCTCCCACACTCTTTAACTTCATCTGTGACTTTAATTATATTTCTTCTCATAAGCTTGCCTTGACTTTATTTTATTTTTAAAGAGATAAGAGCTTGCAGCAGGGCTCCCTAAAAAACTCTTTCAGCTCTATTTTTAATGCACACAGTAAAGTCAGAAGCATATATTTAAAAATACAAAGAGTAGCTGATTATTAATTCCAGTTAAACTGAAAGAGAATCACTGATCTGGATTATATTAATTAATTTTATATAATCAGTGTTTTTCTACAAGGGCAGCTTTGTGAGAACTTACAGTCTGTGGGACTTTGCTTAATGTTAATTCCTCACCTTTTGTGCTTGCACACTTTATAGAATTGTTGGGAAAATTTAGACAAAAGTAACGATTAAACCTTGGATATTTGCACGAGCTAAAAATGGAATTGCTTCCTTTTGATATTTAATTACTGCTCCAGATTTCTTAAATAGGAAAAA
This sequence comes from Agelaius tricolor, assembly GCF_023055355.1. NCBI lineage: Eukaryota > Metazoa > Chordata > Aves > Passeriformes > Icteridae > Agelaius > Agelaius tricolor. The sequence goes on along the minus strand of NW_027269294.1, from coordinate 6,681,780 downwards.
TGTTTATAATTCTATGTGCAAAGTTCTCTTTAAGGGTAATCATTTTATCACTGTACAGCATGATTCCAAACCACAATTCAGCACTTGACAGCTTTTGTTCAGCTTGGTTTTGATAATTGGATACAGAAGTGGCTTTTGGCCATTTGGGTGAAACTCTTCAAGTTTCATGGAGCTTCTGAAAGCAATCAAACTTAAACACATCACTCATTCTGCTGAGCCAGCCTGACAGTTTTGATAGCCCATTACAGTAGTTTACATTTCATTTTTGAAAGATTTCAGTGGACATCTCAGAATGAGACTAGCTTGGAATCTTGAGTTCCAAGGGGCTCTGACTTTGATCTCAGGTCATCATTTCTTAATGCAAGTAACCCACAGAGAGTGTTTTCATATTAACTGTGAACATCTGCAGGACTATATTCTCACAGCCTTCTCACAATAATACAAATAACTACATTGGGCAGCTCAAGAGGCAGTTCTGTGAATCAACAGGAGCACTTGGTTTGAATAAAAGCAAGCCACCAATAGACTCACGGAAAACAAAGTTGTGTGCATTTTTTCACAGAGACAGTGAAACACAAATGTATATTGGAAATTCTCTCTATTCTTTTCTCATTTGAACTGCTTATAGTGATGCACTACTGCCAAATAGAAAGATAGAAAGTGTCTAATAAATGTAATCAGCAACTAGTTCTCCACTAGTGTACATAGAACCCAAAAGTGTTCACTAACTACTCAACTGTTTCTTGAACCATTAGCAAACAAAATCCCCATACTTTAAAATGTGCTACTAAAGAAAATTTCCATCAAATACGGTCAAGGCTATTTTTTTAGGCACCCCAGAGAGATGGTCCACTGGCCTTTCTGTTGTTTTTGGTTTCTTCAAGGTTTTGGGGTTGGTTTGGAAAGGATGAGTAGGGTGGGTTGTTTTGGGTTTTTTTTAAGTCTTGATCTTCCCCCACTCTCCCCACCCATATTTTCACTAAATATAAGCAGGCACTAACTTAACCCATGCATCCAGAGGTAAAAGTGGCAATTCAATGATTCTTTCCCTCTCCTAAACATAAGAACAGTATAAACCTTATTTTGGGAGAACCATAGAAGGATTCTAAAAGGGCATATGCCACACCATCCTGTCCCATCTTTTCCCCTTTTCAATCAAAATAAGTGAATGCTGGAGACATTTTTAATCAGAAGAGAATCTATTATTTCCTACTTCAGGCCCTCCTCTACCAGGAGAAACACAGGTTGATTAATAGATCTTAAAACTTCTGCCTGAAGTCACTCACTTCATACTAATAAATACATAGTCTAGAGTTGATGAGGGCAGTGCGTTATGAAATTATGTCCATCAAATATTAATTACCAGCAGATGATTACATAAATTTACCAGTTGCAAATACTACTTCTCTTCACCAGCATCTCACAGAAACAGCATTATGTGGGTTTTTCCTTCCCTATTATAAATATAATGTTCCTTGATGCTCAACAAGCACTAGGGAATAAAGCTTTATCACACTCAAAGAAAATACAGTTTCTTTTCTCATTTATATATGGCAAGAAATAAAGCTAAGGCTGAAATTGATTCATCTTTATAATGAAAAATGCCTTGGCAGAACACACTCTTTACAGGGAAGAAGCAATAAAATGACAGTCCCAAACAATTAGGCAGTATCTATACCAAGAACAGAACAGGAGAAGGTCTGTCAGCATCCTTGGCAGATTTCTGGTGGGGATTACACCAATGATTCTATTTTCCCCAGAAAAAAAAATAGTAGTTCAAAGTAGAGGTAACAAGGCATTTTCAGGTCTAAGGGGCTAGAGTTTGGATGAATTTTAGAATGTGAGCAAGTGTGTATGTGGCTTGTATTTCAATTTGATTATCAATTCAATGGACAGTCTCTTGGGCATCAGAATTGTGTCCCTGTTGCAATGCATCTACATCAGGAAAGACAAGTAAGCAAAGATGTTACAAATACTTGTGTTTGTGAAACAGAACTCTGAGTTTTTTAAGTAAAATGCATCATTATAATGGTCAGAGACATTCAGGTAAATTCATTTTAGGTGTGCCTAAAATTTCTAACATTGGATTTTGCAGTTAATCAGCAGCAGTTAATCACCAGCAATAGAAACTGAAACTCACAGAACCACAGAAGCTCAAGTTGGGAGGCACCTCTCAGGATCACCTCATCCAACCACCCTGCTCAAGCAGTCACCTAGACCTGGTTACTCAGGAACACATCCAGACTGAGTTTTAAATAACCTCTAAGGATGGAGACTCCACAAACTCTCTGGCCAAGTTGCTGCAGAAAGAGTAAAAAAAATGGTGGTTTTTTTGCATGTGTATGGATTTCCCATTTTTCAGTTTGTGCCCATTGTTTCTTGCATGTCACAAGATACACTGAGACATTTGGCTCAGTATTCTTCACTCCTCCTGATCTAATTATAGATATTGACAAGATCCCTGCAAACCTTTTCTTCTCCAGGCTGAGTAGTTGCAGCTCCCAGCCTTGCTCCAATAGATCTGATTCTCTTATCCCTCCAACTTTACCCTATACTGGACTCACTCCAGTATCTCCACGTTTCTTCTGTAGGGCCCAACCGTGGTGCCATCACTCCAGTTTCATTTCATTTCATTTCACTAGTTCTTTCTGGAGAAGAGGGATCAACTTCCTCCTCCTGCTGGCAACACTTCCTGACCAGGCCCAGGAGGCTGCTAAACCTTGTTTCAAAGGCACATCACTGGCTTATGGACACATTGGTGTCCATCAGAGTCTTTTCTGCAAAGCTATTTTTCAGCTGGATGCCATTGCAGGAGGTTATTCCTCCTCAGCTACAGGGCTCTGCATCTTCCTTTGTTTAATTTCACAAAATTTCTGCCAGACCCCTTCCCCAGTCATCCAAAATCTGTGTATTGAGTTCCACACAGCTTTGATAGGCCTTCTTCACATTGCCCCCAGTCATTACACCAAACTTGATAATGAAGTAACAGCACACATTACAATATGCACAGTGAAGATTTCCTGATAATTTTACCTTCTATTTTAAGTGCCCAAATCACCTGCTGTGTAAAAAGTTCTTCACCCTAGCTACAGATCAACAAACTGATCATCTTTTCAAGATCTTTAAAAAACCCACAAAACTGCAAAAAGAGTGAGATATCCTAAATCCTCCTTCTTAAGAAATTCTCTCACCACTGCACAGAGAATTATTGTTAGTTCTTCTCTACCAAATCCTTCTTAACCAAAACCAGCTACACATCTCAACACATGCAGTAAAAACCTAACAAACCACTCCAGTTTTAAACTTTGATCAGGTATTTTAAAGCTTTGGATGAATCACTGGGAAACAACATCAGTTGGGAGCAATGATTTTGAAAATAACGAGGTTAAATGCTGCATTTTAAATTAACCTTGTTGTATTTTTTAGTTCAATCCATTTCTAATTTTACGGCATTTATAACATAATAGAGGTTAGTTATCTAGTCTTATTAGCATAATAAAGAACTATAACCTGTAGCAGTCAGGAAACTAAATTACTGCTTTTACATTTAAGTATTACTTTGACAAATACATTGACCCTTACATTAGAGGTTAGAAAAATGCATTATTTTTCATTTTATTTTCTTTTTGGACAAAGTTTTCGCTGAAAGGACTGTTGAAGGATAAAAGAGTGATGTAAATGGGGAGGAGGGAATAAATTATTAATAAGGTGGGATAATTTGCACAGCAAGTCTTCCACAAGGGCTAAGCATAAATTCCCATGGGAACAAACCAAGATTTTAAGTGGGGAGAAAATAAACCTATTTTGATTTTTTGGCAACATTCCTCTGAAAATGACATCTTGTTTACTGTTATTTTTTAAGCTTTATGTTGTACCATGTCCAGAATTAATGAATGAATTTATGACTAGTCAGAATTAATTTCTTTTGGGTTTTAGATACACATTGGTTAATTTCATAAAAATTATAAAAATTATATATATTATATATATAATATATATAATACATAATGTATACTATATATTATACATATATATACATACATATACATATATAGTATATATATAGTATATATATAATATATATAATATATATATATATAATGTATATATTAGATACACATTTGTTCTATTCATAAAAATTATATATAAATTTCCCACAGCTGGTTTTCAGAGAGTTTAAAATGGAAACTGGAAGACGAACCAATTCTGCATGGCATTTCAGAGATGCTCTAAACCAGGGTTTATTGCCTTGCTCCTTCTGACATTAATACACCAGAACAGAACAGCTCTACTGGAAGAGACCTGGAACAATCACCTAGTCTGGGGCAGTTCAGGGAGTAACATGATCCATAATAATAATTACAATCTTTACATTATATTCAAAATAATATTTAAATTAATTCTAATATCTCATAAGGCATGTTTGAAAACACTAATAATTCACCAAGTCCAACCACAATCTTGGTAGCTCACTCTCAGGTATGGAAGTTATCAGGATGAATTTGTCATTAGAGAAAATAAAACACCAACAAAAGTGGTTTAGTCTTTAGGGTGGAGGAAAAAAAAAATCAGTCTTACTTCTGGTTCAATTTAGGTACTTCTCTCATTTTTCTCTACATATTAGAGAGGCCCACTCAGAAGCACAAAGCCATATGAAGAGTCCTAAGGTTGGGTCAGTTTTGGGGTTTTTTTTTTTGTTTGTTTTGGGGGGCTTGCAACTCTTCTCCAAAAACAGATGAGCTGCACAGACTACAAAAAAAAACAAACATTCCTTTTCTATCTTTTCCACTTGTGGAAGTGGCACATAAAAACACAAGGGCAAATGGGATGGAATTCCATTTTTTGGGGAGATGGGAGGAAAGGGAGTGTTCAGCTGGCAACCGGCTCTTTCCTTTGGCTTGCAAGCAGAATGTCACCCTGGCTGGTAGCATTCGCTGATTGATCTGTTAGGATGATGTTAAACCCACTGTGCATTTTTCACTGAGTGTCTACAGTGTGGCATATTGATTTTGCCCTTCCCTGGCTCACTTCTAAAACCTACGCAGTCAAAACTGTTACTTACTTGAAGCTTTCTGCTTTTCCAGCCCTGCTCTGACAGATATCTCTGTTATGGCACCATCTGCTATCTTCATATTCCATGACTGAACCACAGGCTAGCACTTGTGCTGTGACAGTTTTTGAGGTGTAAAACACACTTCTCCTGACATCTGCCTCAGCTCATCCATCCTCCAATTAGAAAGCCCTGAGAAGACAGGCTTGAGATGCTTTACATTTTAATTTCTCTATAGGATCCTTCTTCACTACAAGGAAGCCAAGTCTCTGAAGATGGTATTTCAATTTTAAAAGAGAGATAATAGGTTTTGTACACAAAATAGTATAATAGGCAGGCAGGGAAGACCTTATACACCAAATTAACATTATTTATTCCTGTCCAGTGTCTGTAAAAGCACACAGGAACAGGCACAACAGGGCCAGATATTCCAAATCTTGAGTGCAATGACACACTCCAGTTACAGAAAATACCTGCTCTTCCAGAACGAAAAGGAAAACACAAAGCAAGCTGATTAGATGAGTTTTGGTCTACTGAACTAGGAAATGGAAGCTGTTCCCATCTAAGGCTTCATCTCTGCACAAAGTGAGTTCAGAATAAATAAATTCTTTACAGGTAACATTCTGATGACATTCACCTGATTGTCTCACTTAGCTAGTACAAGCTTGTTAGTGCTGCAAAATTACTTGAATAATTCAGGATCTAATATGGAACTTATTCTCCAACCTTTATCAACCACGATGAAACAAAGCTATTTAAGAGCAAGGTATATTTTCAAATTGTTACATTACCAGAAAGACAAGCACATGTCTAATCAAAGGAAGAACGAGGGTTGTGTCTATTTCTTTTCTAACTATATCTGACCACCTAAAATTCAGCATAATCAAATGTATGTGGAACATGTTAGAATTCAGTGGAGGAAGTCATGGGAAGTAACAGAATGAAAGGCAACCTATGACCAAAAAATCTCAGTTATGAAAAATGTACTAAAATATAAAAAATATCAATGTTATAAACACAAAAGAGCATGGAATTGGTGACCTTTCACCTTTATTAAACACATAAAGAGAATCCATGCTACTGAACAGAAGAATGATGTTACTTTCCAAATTTGAGTAATGCAGCACAATGCAGAGGAGTACTCTTAAAATATTCCAACAAAAAAAACTACAAATCAGATGGGTTATTGCCATTCAGTTCCAGAGTTATTATTATGATTCATTTCTTATAGGCTTCTTAAAAGCATTCAAACACATTTCATCCATAAATAAGATAGCTTACAGTACATGTTCACATCCTACCAGATATAGTCATAACCAGCAATGTAGTTTGTACATTTTGTACTAATAAGAGTACAGATTTCCACCCCTCTCTCTGTTGTTCCAGCTTCTCTCTTGCCTCTTTGTCTTCCATTGCTCATTTTCCTGAGCCAGCCCTTTCAGCAATAAACTTGCACCTGAGGAGAAAATCCTTTTTCTCCTAAATTCCACATTCATACTTGTATCAGTTTCTGTTTTTAAGGAAAGTTTCCAGCCTGATTATTCTGGGAGTCACACTACCACTGCCAGAGACTGTCAGTGCTGGGACCAAGGCCTCTTCACTGCAGACAGCTTCAGCAGCACAAGCGGTGCCCATTTGATTCCCTGCACGCCTGACTCACAGCCAGACCTGGTTTTCCTTATCACAGCCCCAGGTATCTCATTCTGTAAAGCAGTTTATTCACAGGGCAGTAATGCAGAAAATGGTCGAGCTGGTGCCTCTAAAGAAGGACCCCCAGCAGAGGAACCCCTGGGCTTTTATACCTCCTCAGTCTCCCCATGCACAGGTCTCACTCTTCCTTCTCAGACCTCAACTCCTGCCCTCATCTCTGTGTTCAGTCACCTTGCTGGAGTCACCAATATTCATCTCCTTCTCTTATCCAGAATGTCAGGAATTCCCGACTCCTGCCACGTCTCGGTCTCCATTCCCTTAGCTGGTGTTACCCATCTTTCCTGCCCTTGGTTATCCCAAAGGTTGGCAGTTCACTGCCTCTTGTCAGGGGCTCCCACCCAGAGCTCCATCTGCATGCCAACCTACACCTCATTCTGCAGCTCACAAGCCCAGCCCTTGGACCAGGAGCATCTACTGGACTTGGACCATCTCTTCCTCATCACTGTCAGATGTATTTCCAAACTGGTGCCTGCCTAATATGCTTTACATACATTGTCCTTCTGTCCAAATAAACATCTGTTCTGCATCAACTAACTCACTAAATGCTTTACACAGGGTCCAGGGCTTTCATGACACTATTTGCAAACAGTTTGCCTAGAATAATTCCCAGCTGCTCTAACTGCATACATACATCCACATGCCTTTCTAGTTTCTCTGACTCCAGAGTGCCAAAATCCCTCTGTCAGCACTCATTGATGACACAGACCTCAGCCACACACAGTTAGCCAAGCTCTCTCACTTTTGGCTATCATAAAAATCCTTACTCCCTCCCAGGAGAGGAGGGCTCATTCATGAATGACGATAACAAATAAATCTATCAAGGCAGCAGTTGCAATTTCTTTCAGTGTCCTGTACGATGAAGATCCAGGGACATTTGTGTCTGTTACTGTATTTATTTTATCCTTCCACAAGCATACACACTACAGTTTATGATGCAGCTAAGAAATTTTTTCCTTCATAATGTCAAACAAGTGGACAGATACTCTAGATATTTAACTTGCAATTCTGTTTTTTTATTTCTCTGTGTCATATAATGCTGAATAAAAATTGTACAAAATTATCTGTTACCTCTCACAAAGTGATTTCAACATGCTTCACAGATAGTACTACAGAAAACATCTGTGATTTGGCTTCTCAGTGAATAAAACACTGCAAGTTTTACCAGACTTATGAAACAACTACTTTCACAATGACAAATTAAAATCTACCTAATTTTCATTTTGACCCTGTATTTAGTTTAGAATTTTAACTGCTCTGCTAACAGACCTGGGACTATTTGGAACAACACCCTTTTTAATGAAAAGCTAGAAGAAAATCACAGACCATTCACCTCTAGCTCTGGGCACACATAAAAAGTATACTTTCACTACTGCCTTAAGTGACAGACGTGCTTTCCTGAATGCCACCCAGGTAGAAAACCATGCAGTTCTTGCAGGCAGCACTCTACTGGTGCATGTTGCAGATTAGCATCCTAGACTCTTTCAGTATCACCAGGCTTGGCACAGCTCCAGTTTTACACTTCTCACTGAAAGATTGCATGGATCTAAGTGAGCAGAGGAAGAAATACTGCCACAAAAACACTGTCCCTTACAGAGTCAACTTGCATCCAGCACAAGGACTGAAAGGAACTAAAAGCAGATCCTGATCAGAGATACTGTGGGATGAAAAGAGCTCAGCTGGGGCAATAGGAGTCAGGTGATGATGCCTGAGAAACTGGGGACAAAAATATTCTCCCTGGACTTCTCCTTCCATAACAGTCTGTAACAGCTTTTATCCCTTTTTCTTCAGTTCCACATTTTTCTCCATCAAAATCCTTCAAGTGTAAAAAGAGTTCTGGCCCCTTCCAAATTCTTATGCACACCCAACCTTGTCACTGTTAAAACAGTCTGAGGAGCAGAAAAAGCCTTGACCCTGTGTCAAGAGCACTGCTCAGCAACAGCAGAAACATCCCTAAATTATCAACACTCTTTACAGCACAAATACAAGACACAGTCCCATACCAGACTCTGCAAAGAAAATTAACTCTACTGCAGCCAAAACCAACACAAATACATTTGCAAGCCCTGGCAACAGAACAGTGCATTTCTACCCTTAAAACAGACAGAATTTTAGTGACATTTAGTGTCACCAAAATCAAAAATAATTGCTCAACCACTGGCTTTCAATTAAGTATGTTTATTTTGTCAAGGGCAACATTTACTAGAAATTGTAAATAGCAAGCTAGCCGGAAATCACGTAAATCATAATCCCACCTAATTAAATTCTCCATTTAATGGGCTAATATTTATTGACAGCTCACTAAAAATTAATTAAGAAATACAGTAATTGCATGTGTTGAAAACAACAGTGCTATTAGGAGGGTTTTTTTGGTGTGTCAACTGCTTGAGTTTTGGTTTGGTTGGAGTTTTTTTGTAAGCATACAGAAGGTTATTACAAAATTGCCCCAGGCCATACTGTTAACATAAAAAAGCCAAGTACTATTCTTTAGTCAAACAACTCATTCCAATTTATTGGAAAATAAATTACTGGGGCTCTTCTATCCAATTTTTATTCCTGCTTAAGAGATTGGACACTTACTAAATATTGAAACCTAGGAAGGCAACAGAGAGAGGTTAGTGAAGCACATGTGCTAGTTTACAGTCTGTTAGCTTGTTCTGGTCACTTTGGTGTTTCTGCCCTGTACTTTAGAATGAGTTACTGTGAACATCTTTTTATTAAACTCAGCCTTCAAGGCATTTTCAGACTTTGCACTGAGATTTGGCCTATGGGTGGCAGATGATACTTTAACTTTACTTGCAAGGCACACTGACTTCTGACCTACCCATCCATCCACTGGTTTAAGTTTTAGGCCCAGAAACAGAAGCCAGAAAATTCTGGCAACAAAAAAAACAGGCCCAGAAGGGAGAGGCACATTAATTAAATAAAAGGAAGAACATTCACCACTCTGTGTTAAAGGGTGACAACATGGGCACAGATGAAACAGCAAATGAAAATTAAATACAAAGAGGTCTGATGGGAGAAAAAGGTGCAGCTGACTCAACACAGCAATGTGTTCTTGAAAGCTGTTCTAGGACCAATAAAAGGTATTTTATGGCACATGCAAAAAGGGTATTATTAAAATAGCTAGGATGCTAAACGCAGGATCTGTAAATAACCAGATGTGTAACAATGGAGAGTACACAAAAGGGGAAAAAAGCAGTAGAAAAGTCCCAAGAAAACAAGAACATGCTTCTGAGGTTAACAATAAGCAAAGAAAAAGGAGATAGACCACTAGCATCTGTGCTAATTATTAACTTTGAGGATTTCTTTGTGAGTCTCTGAGGTGGTGACCTAAACCGCAAAAAAGCAGAAAACCAGCAGCCAGTTATCTGAAGAAACTTTTATATCAGCAGTGATGGTCAGGACAGAAATTCTGTTCAGATTAGAGAACCCACCACTGTTTTTATCACCTGTCACAGGTGAGGATCCTCTGTCTCCACCTGTGGGTACCAGGCAAGGCACTGCTGCCTCGTGTTCTTTCCCCCCACACGCAGCAGCAGGACCATGAGGCACCCAGCAAACCACAGGAGCAGGTGCCAAAGGGCTGTGAAATCTGATGGGAATTGGGTCATGCAGGTATTAACAGCTGCAGCTGACCAAAAAAAAATTCAGCTTGCAGTTTAAAACCACTTCTAAATACTTTACCATTCATACTCTGGAAATATCCATGGCCAGCACCAAGAAAAAACTGAGGAACAAATGTATACATTCATACACACTCACAGTAAACGTGATGATATTTAAACAGAAAAATCTTTGCTTCCAAACCCAAGACCCCAGTAGAATTACAGAGAGCTTTGGGTCATTTTCAGCTTCCCCAGCATCTCCAGAAGCAGACAGTCAATTTCAAGGGGAACAGGTAGAATTTCAGAGAACATATAGTATTTGCTGGTGCTACAGTTGGCAAATAGAAGCTACACATAGCCAAAGAGATCAGCTTAAAATGCTGCATCTTTCAAAATCCTCAGCCCAGAGAAAACTTCTCTTGGAGAAAAATCCCAAGAAAGAAATCAGATTAAGTTATCAAATTCTTAAAACACACCAACTTCCTTTGACCCATTTAACTTAACAAAAGCCCTGGCACTTTGTAAAACCCCTTAGGCAAGATCTATGCATTTTCTTCTTTCAAAACTGAAAATACAACACTTTTCTCTTATTAGTTATTAGAATAAATGTGTCATGTCTTACTAAGATAACCAGTGTGAACAGAAAACACTCTTAAACTAAGCAGCTGCTAACCCATGATTCTCAAAAGCATACACAAAGGTTGCAAAGTTCAAAGGATACTAAAGTAGTAAGATGCTCAAATCTCTGAATTAAATTACAATCTGGCATGCAATTCCTGTGGATTGCTTTTAAAAGTCTATCCTGAAATACCACCAATAATAAATAGAAAATCTACTTTAAAAGGAACCAAGCTATTGAGCAGTAGTTTACAAAGAGAAAGGAATTAAATTTAGCCTGGTTCATCTCAATTCCAAATCTGCACACCCTACAGATAAAATTCCAGACCAGATTTTTCAATTGTCTTAATATCTGATGCACCTTTCCATGACATAACAGAGAGATGTGTTTCTCTAAGGCCTTGTATCTCTGCTGTACAGCACAGGCCCCTGTGTTACAGAAACTTCTTCCAGTAAGTTCTTTATTATTTACAAATTGTTCCAGATAAAAATTATGCTAGCTTTCACAGCTGCCAAAAAAATTACTACAATGGAAATTTATGTTTGCAAATGATAACAAAAGCATAAAGGCAATACATATAAAAGTTAGATGAATTTTGTCTCTGAAAAGCAGTTATTTAAATTAATTCCAAGAGCTTCACAGTATTTCCAGTCCCCACAGAAAAAAAGGATTTTTAATGTAGTTTTCAATTCGCTCTTCATGAAAAGAAATTTAATTTTATTATCAAAATATAACATTTCAAGGCATTAACAATATCTGATTTAAATAACAATGTGGCATGATTGTTGTTTTTATTTAATTTTAAGATTTTTCATACAGCACCATGCAAAACAAATTACAGTTATGGGACCTATCACTTAAATAGATATCAGCAAACATTTATGAGGATACAAGTATCATTCATATTGCTGTTAGAGATAAAAGAATCTTTGGCTTATTAAACTAAAGATCAGAGAAGGGCAAGCTCTTGAGCACTTATTCTGCAACAGCATGTAAAAAAATCCACCCTGCTACTGCACCCAAAGCCCCAAGGCAATCCAGCCATATGTGCTGGCAACTCAAACATGAATTCCAAAGAAACTGGGCCAGCACAGCCCACTGTGAACATGGGGCAACAGCAGCAAATTACCTAGAAGTACCTACCTAGCTGAGAATAGCTCCCAAAAGCTGGGGAAACCCTTGTCTTTATTTAATGGGTTATCACATATTTGCCATCACAATCTAGAACACCAATCCCTGGTCTTCCATTTCCCTCTGCCTTGCCTCACTCATTTACGCTTGGAGCAATCTCGGGGCAGAGACCAAATCTTCATCAAAAACACCTAAGCAGCATCACAAAGCCTGATCAGCCCCTTCAAACTCCAATTTCACATTTAGATGAATTGCTAATACTGACAATATGACTGCTCTGGTAGTCAAAGGAGAAGACAGCACTCCATGTTTGATATTACTTGAAAGTCCCAAAATAACTCATGCCATCAGTCATTATTCTGTCAGAGATACAGGTTTTTTTAAATTTGTAATTGATACCAAAGAGCCACCTTAAAGTCATCTTTTTGTACTTTAAGAGAGAGAAGAAACAATTCAGCTGGAAGTCAAATGTTCCAAGTTATATCAGATTAATATCAGGTCTATCCATGCCAGCAGAATAATTTACCTTAGGTGATACCAAGTAAAATTCTGGACTGCAGATGCTGGTCCTTATTTGCATTTTGAGCTCCACAGTCTCTAGTAGCTCAAGAAAAACAGCTGAAGGAACAGAACCATTTTGTCACAGCATATGACACAGTTGAGACAGCCACAATACACAGAGTATCACCACACAGTTTCAGAAAGCTTCAAACATTCCCCAATCCACAGTAACACCTTACCTCATCAGAATGCTTCTGATGTTTGCCCACACAGAGAAACACCACAGCACTTCAGAAGGCCTCAAGGATCTGCCCTTCTTGTCCTTCAGCCCAGCCTTTGATCCCCTCCTGTTGATGCCCTGCACCTGTGTGCCCTCTGCTCCCTCTGGTGCTTGCTCAGTGCCCCTGGGCACTCCTTACCTTCAATGCTGCTCACCTGTTCTGCACAGCTGGTGCCAATTAGGGGTGAGGCTTGGCCACAGCCCCACCCCAATCACCACAAACTCTGTGCCTACCACTGCTCTGCCAAAATCCTGCCATCTTCCCATAGCACTTTGCTCCTTGTGCTCTCAGGATTTTTCTTTTCAATACCCTTTTACCACACTTCTTTTGGCCTTTAGGAAGCCCTTCAGTCATAAAGAATTCAAAAGTTTTGTGACTTTTAACAAAGCAAAAATTTGGCCCTGGAACATTTGCACACAAAAGGATCTGTTCTACAGCATTATGGATTAAAAGTTTTCTTACAACTCCCATCTACTGTCCAAACCAAGATGCATCATCTTATTTGCCACCTACTGTCTTTCTGGAATCCAGTCTTGTAACCATGAACACACATGGGGAAAGGCCTAAACTCCTGGGGTGTTACCCCAATTACTTGTGGTTATTAATCATAGATTAGCTTTTGAGCTTCAGCATTGCCCAGAGCTACAAACAAGTTGTCCTGGTTTGAAAGAGTTTAAAGAGGTGGCAACTCTGAAATGGGTAACCTCCCCTTGATTCCAACCAATCCCTTTCTACCAATAAGGAACAAGTGAATGGATATATGCAATAAGATATCATTGAAAAAAAAAAACAAAAACAAACAAACAAAAAAAACAAACAACCAAAAAACCCACCAAAAAACCCCCAGCAACAGCAACAAACTGACCTGGGAATAAGAAAACATTGAAAACTAAAAATACCCCATAGGCAAATGCAGCGATCCTCAGGAGTTTTTGACACATATTAAATTGTTAAAAAAATAACAAAAGATTGTTTCCAATTTTTGGAATTATGTCAGATGCAAAGAGCACTGAACTCAAAGCTTCTTTTTAACCAAAGGGCTCTGAATTAGAGGATAAGTAAAAACCTGCTTTGACTTCAGTTTCATGTTCTTTTCTACATTTAAGCTAATCAACAACCACAAGTCTTTGATAATGACAGTTAGGAATGACTGATTTTTAGGAAACATCTGTGTCCCTTCCTAAACATACCACAGGAAAAGAGCTACTTTTCAACTTGGTCTAACTGGACAATTTTTTGAGAAAATTCAGCCATACAGGCCCAACATCCAATTCCCTTCACATGAGAGGCCTACAAATAAGCAAAGGCCTCAGACTTGACAAGTTCCACTGGGTTTTATGGGGGGACCAATCATCACTGATGACCTGTACTAAGACCTAGGCCTACTCAACCCATCCATCTGCTGATGGACCTGTTCCCAGTTCTGCTCTTCCCACTACAGCCCTGCCTGACATGGACAGAGTCCCTGCCAGCGCCCACAAGGACACCTTCCCTAAGGGAGGGGAATGGAGCCCGCAGAGATTCCTGATTGTGACACCAGAGGGACTGGAGTGACAGCACCACCCAGGCCTGAGCTACATAGGGTGTTGTGCATCAACACACCTTGCAGTTGAGGAGTGGATCGCTGAGAAGGAGCTTGCCCAAGGCTACTGAGCCAGTTTTGGTGCCTCTGAGGCAGTTCACAGGCGTCTCTCTTCACTCAAGGCAGCATCGGTACATTTTGTCAGGAGGATAAAGGCCTGCAGTGCTGCGGCACACATCCACCAGGCATTCCTCCATAGCCACCATGGTGCAGCAGAGAGCTGCTGAGAAGCGTCCTCCTGGCAAGGAGCGAGGTGAGAGCCAAGTCTCCCTCCCCACAGCTCCCCATGGCTGGCAGAGGGGCAGCAGCCAAGAGCAGCAGAAAGGGGAAGCAGGAGCTCTGCAGAATCACCCCAGACTGGAGGCCCTCCTCTGACGGGCCAGGCTGGGCTGTGGCCTCTGGCACTTCCAGGCCCTTCAGGCAACCCAGCAGGGCCTTGGGGACAATGCTGCAGGGACATTTCCCGAGTCCTGTGAGGTGCTCACACCACCTCCCCTCTCTCTCTGTCTCCCCAATGCACTCTGTGTCACCGGGCAGAGGCAGACGCAAAGAGAAGCGGCCGCCTCTCCGTACAGCCCGGGCCGGAGCAGACCCGCCGCCGCTCATGGACACAGCGGGCCCAAGACTCGGGCAGCCAGATGGGAAAACCCATCCGGCTCAACCGTGTGCCCCTGCTGCGTGCTGCGATCAGCCGCCCCAGCCCCAGCACCACCACTAAGGAGGTGCCAAGGCTGTCCCGGGCCATGGGGCTGTCCCGGGCCATGGGGCTGTCCCGGGCCATGGCGCTGGTCAGCAGCAGCAGCCGCGGCCGCAGCTTCCCCTGCCAAAAGCGGGCCCTGAAGCGCGGCCGCCCACAGGGAGCCAGAGAGCCGCAGGCACCCGAGAGCCCGCTGGCAAAGCGCCGCAGGATGGACCATGTGGCAGCCCAGAGCGCTGGCACCAGCAGCCAGGTGGCAGCGCAGCTGCTCCAGGACACTCCGCCACCCTGGAGCCAAGCACTTCTCTACATCCCACCCTGGATCTTGCCCCGCTCCCAGGCGGGGCCGATTCGTACCAGGCAGATCTGGCAGCAGCAGCGGCGAGACAAGAAGCCCTACAGTCGGCCCGAAAACCACAGCAGGACCAGACAAGCACCAACCCCTGGTGCTCACCCCCGTCACCCCTAAAAATAAAGTTTTCTCTTTGTTTCAACTGGGAGATTCCACATTCCTTTTTCCAGTCATCTGCAGCTGATGTCCACACAGGGGCCTCAGCTCAGTGAGACACTGCAGCACGTGTGTGCCCTCAAACACCCAACCCGTCCCACGGCAACACCCAGTGTCACGATGTCCCATGGCCTGGAGATACCAGCCCTGCTGCTGCCAGGGGAAAAACAGAACGCTGCAAAAGGGCCAAGGAGATTTTGCAAGCATTCCTGGCTCAGGCGGCCTCAAGCGGGAGGGCACAGCTCTACCTGCTGCAGGTGCCCAGGAGGGAAAATCATGGATGCATCAGGATTATTCTTCTCCCAACACAGCCCAGGCACATTTCAATCTACCATTGCTGCCACTGAGGTTGCACGTACCAGCCTGGAGAGTAACTGGGCTACTACAGCTCATGCTGAGAAGGCAAAACTAAGCCCAGCCCCTCCTCAGTAAAAATACACAGCATCTGAAAAAAAATAGGCAGCACACTCCTGTCCTCTGCAAATAGGACAAAAAGCTTAAAAAGTATAAAAAAATTCAACAGGTTTTGGAGAAGATACAGGTCAGACTGCGTGAGGCTGGAAAAGACTGTACAAGTTGTCAGAGGAAAATTAGTAGGAAATCCCTTCTTTCTGCTATTAAAATCTCAGGCTGTTGCCATCAGACACTCAAGCCACAAGAAAAGTGCTTCAGCACCAGCATCCAACTGAGCACCTGCTTGATGCACCTCAGTAGAAAGACATCACTTTGCAAGCAGAATTCCTCCTCTGAGTTACGCACAACATATTTTTTCCAACTGGAAGTGCTACTGGGTTTTGTTACCCAGCATTTAATATTAAATTGTGTAAGTATTTGAAATGAAAAGGGAATGAAAACTCACAGTATTTAAAGAAAATTGGCTGCAAAACTCCAATATTTGCACCATTCTAAAAAGGGAACCAAGGTACCACAAGTCCTAAATGACTCATCACTAGAGCTCTCTCAAACAAGGAATAAAGCCTAAGAGGTAAATCAACAGATAGATTTGAATTTTATTGGGCATTAATACAGCTTCACAAAGGATTAGGTTGTTTGCAAGACACCTTTACTTTGATTCAGAGATTAGTTTGGGTTTTCCTTCAAATTCCAGAGAGCTGGCAACAGATCTCTGTGTGGTGTCCACAGGCCAGGGCAGTCAGGGCAAGGCAAGGGCCAACAGCTCATGGGAAGCAGCAGAAAAAAGCACCATGGAATGGGCTGAAGGTGGGATGGGAACAGGATGGAGGCACCTCTGCTCCCACCTGAGCTGGCCTGGGGGTGGAACTGTGATGAATAAACACCCACTTGAACCCAAAGGGAATTCTGCACTCCTATCTGGGGTCCCCAGCATAAGAACATGGAGCCACTGGAGTGACTCCAGAGAAGGGTCACAGCAATGATCCAAGGGCTGCATCTTCTGCTATGGAGATGGGCTGAGAGACCTGGGCTTGTTCAGCCTGGAGAAGAGAAGGCTCCAGGGAGACATCAGAGCCCCTCTCAGTGCCCAAAGGGCACCAACATTCTCAAATCCTGCCATGGTCACCCACTCCAATCCTGGAATGTTCCACTGCCTCAGAAACTGGACATGGCTGCTTGTCACAGCACATGGCACAGCTGAGACAGCCACAACACACAGAGTTCCACCACACAATTGCAGAAGGTTTGAAGCATTTTCCAATCCACAGGAACACCTTTCCTCATCAGAAGGCTTCTGGTGCCTGCCCACACAGGGTAACACCACAGCACTCCAGAAGGCTGCAAGGATCTGCCCTTCTTGTCCTTCAGCCCAGCCTTTGATCCCCTCCTGTTGATGCCCTGCACCTGTGTGCCCTCTGCTCCCTCTGGTGCTTGCTCAGTGCCCCTGGGCACTCCTGACCTTCAATGCTGCTCACCTGCTGCTCACACCTGTAACCAATTAGGGATAAGTCTCAGCTGCAGCCCCACTCCCAATCACCACAAACTTTGTGCCTACACCATTTCTATCTCACATCTGTCTCACATCAAAAACTGTGAGGGGAAGAAACCCAACTAAATTTTAATTCGCCATCTCCAAACCACAAGTACGCAGAGTAGCAGGAGTCCTCAGTTATCCCAAAGTTAGAGGATGAGGTAGAAAGTGATACACAGATTTCTGGGAACTGCTGAAATTCTGCTCAATGAATTTGAGCAGGCTTGCTTTGGGAACACTGACAGTCTGGAAACATATGAAACAGTGTCAGTTTGCACAAGATCACATTCTCTAGGGCCAGATTTCAGATTCTTTTCATTGCATTTTTGTGTGTAAAGACTGGGATGTCAGAGTTATTGAGTACATCTTTCAGTATTCATTTGCTAAATGCAGAAAATACTCCCCTTGGAATAAGAACCCTGAGTGGTCAATACCATGAAGTGATCAGCATCCTTTTTTTCTTCTTCTTCTTCTTTTTCTTTCTAGGAAGAAAAAAAAAGGAGCACAGTTCAGAGTTTGAAAAGATAAGAACAGCTGTTCCCATCAGAACAACCACGGTGCCTTTGTTATCCAAGATCAGAGGAAAAAACATTACTTTTAAACCTTCAACCAGTAGTTCTCTGGAGAGAGCAAACTGCTTTCTGAAGAATAAATTAAGCATTCAATTAAACTCTACAACAGGTAACTACTGTTCTTACACACTTTGGGGAAAATTCATTCAATGGTATTATTGCAGTCCTGTGCAAATAACTCCAATAAATCACATCAAATTGAAAAATTCTCTTTTCAGATCCAGCAAAACATTCAATATAAGGAACATGCAGATTTAAAAAGGGAGAAAAATATTAAAATAGCTAGAATACTGGCATTATATCAGTCCCTGATTCCCCAATTGCAGCATTAGGTTAGAGACACATCCATTTCTGTAAAGATCTTTATGTGTATAAGGTCTTCTTGCACCACTTCTGATTCTCTACTTCCCAGAATTACAAATGCATATAGAAGAATTCTGAGGTATTTCCAAACACCAAATAATATGGCATTAAAGGATTCATTTGTCTCCATTGATTAAGCATTTAATTCAGGTTAAATTACTATGTTTATGAAATAGCTTCAGGATTTATTGTATTTCCATGATAACTCATCAACTGCACTTTAGCTTGAAGGAATATAAGAAGAGAACTTAATTAACACTAATTTCCAAACTGCCAAGAGCTGCTGTAGGTTCAAGAATTTTATCTACATAGGAGCATGACCCAAATAAATAAACAAAAAGGTACTGCTTCCAGACCACTGAGCCTATTACTAAAATTGATTGAGCAATATTGACTTGGATATTCTAATCATCAAGAAAAGTTAAAGGCAACAGCAGCCTCTGAAGATACAAATTCTTTTAACTTTCTATTAAAACACTGACCACGGTGAGTTAATTAATCAGTGTATTTATCTCTAGATTTGATGTAATTTAAGTAAATATTATGTTGGACACCAGCTGCCATTTTGGAAGGAGTTCTCCAAGCTCAAGAAGGCAAAATAAATAGAGGAAAACAAAACAGTGAAACAATTTTTAAGTATTTTCCCTGTTTTAGTAAACCTGTTTGGGAATAAACTATTATGGATAAAATAAAAAAAGAAAGCCACAAAATTTTCACATGAGCATAAATGTGAAAAATATTTAATATACTACTGGGAAATAAAGTGTTAAAACACAATACCATGATATAAACTTTCCACTCTTAAACAACATAAGTGTAAAGTTGAATTGAACATCTCCTTTTTATTGCTATGTGTCAGATTGTTTTTCTTTGTTTCTAAACCAAAGATGCTGTGCCCTTTAACATAATTAAATAGCTTATTGGGTCAAAGCCCTCTTGAACTGTAATGCTTTTTTAATAAGATATTTGAAGTGTTTTCATGCAAGCAAATCATTATTACAGGCAAAATCCCTTTTCACAAAAAGACCCTTTTAACTGCTTAAACAAAGATAATATAATAAGGAATGGCTGCAAATATAAAAACACATAATTTATAGTAAGTTTTTCTGAAAAGAAGCAAATATAATTTCACAACACTGAGGAAGAGTGCAGCCACTTGGGTAAGATGATTAGAATGACTAAACACTACTTGTGTAAGTGTTCCAAGACTATGTCCACAATCAGTCTAAATTTAAAGTACATATCTATAATGTACGGGTAATGAATATGCACACATCTTTTTCTCTCCACAGAGCCCCTGCCAGGGTGCTATGATCAATGTAACAGGAGAGAGTATTGCTTAAACAGTGTCTCAAATCAAAACCACAGCATTACATTCCTAGCTGCAGTTAACAGCATCTCTAAAATGTGTAAAACACTGAGAAGCAAAGCCATGAGGTAGCAGGTGAGGATGGCTTCCAGCTAAGAAGAGCTCTTGAAGCTGTTACCACATTTGGTATGGGATTTTGGTAATTGATTCTGCAGGAACCTCTGTAAGTTGCTCTCTGTTGGAAATCACATACATCCCGTACCATTTGTTATGTCTGTTCAGAGAATCTGCACTGGAGTTGGCAGCCAAAGCAACTGGCAACGGGAACATTCTTGGCTTCAACACTTCCTAAGTTTTCCACCCAGGAAATATTAAAAGAGGAGTGAACCTAAGCATCACTTCAAGTTTATCAGAACACACATTTTACTTCTTCAGCCACTACAAAAGATGTCATGCCAATTTTGTCATTCCAGAAACCGTTTGGCGTTACCAGAGTTTCTTGTGATTTCTTCCACTGTAAATATACCACTCAGAAACCCTTTCTGCAGATAATAAGGACAAAGCATTAGTCTGACCCCAGCCATACACGTTCTCAACACAGTACTCACTCCCCTGGAGAAATCTCTGTCCCTGGACCACTGCAGGTCATGCAGCATCTTGATTAGGAACAAGAACCAAACCACAAAACCTGATGTCAAGAGTGAGGAGATTCCAGTGGGAGTCTTCTTAAATCCTGAATTTAATCACAGCCATTAAGCCAGTGCAATTACATGTCAGTAGGTGTGATAATTGTCAGATGGAGCAGGGGAAAAGCAAAGAGCATTCATAGGTAAAAATTACAGTTTGGGTGTTCCCCTAGGTTGATAAAAATGTGCAGGATTGGATACAGAGATGAGTTCCAAAGATGACCTAGGCAAAGACAAATATATGCCTTGAAGGCTTGTCAGCTAATTTTCAAGAGTGGATAAACTATCTCCGAGCAACAATTATTTATTTTTTAAATGCTCATTAAGAAGTGATTTATTGTGGCAGAGATTAGCAACTCATAAAATCATTATATATTTACATGGAGAAGGCTGCAAATATTTTACTTCACCCTTCAGTTTAAAACCCTTCAGTAAGATATGTACACTCAGATAAAGAGTTCTCCTTGCAGATCATTTATGTGATGCTGCAGCACATATTGGTTTAGCAAGTGTCCTTCAACTGACAATATACAATGTAAATGCAGAGAGGAAGTCTGCAAATTTTGAAAGAGAGCTTTTTGAAAGGCCTTTTACGGATTCACACAAGTTTAGAAGGGGATAAATTGTTTGAAATGTATCAATTCACATAGCAGAGTCACAGAAAGAAGAGCCAATTTGGAGCAAAAAAAAAAAGTCACTCAGAAAAAAAATCAGCATCAGTAATGGAATTGCAGCTCCTTTTATGTGGTGCAAGCCTTCAAAGTTCCTGTACACCCACATCTTCAGAAAGAGTCTAAAATCTCTGGATGTTGGAGCAGAAATTACATATAGATGATTAAAAAAAAAAACAGAGGAAGAGAGGACTGACATGATGAGAAGCAGGCATAAAAAATAAAAAGATCATCCACTGGATGTTTGGTGTTTACCAAATTCATGAATTTCAAGCCAGTCGAAAAAACGTTGAAATGTATAATTGCCTAGCTCAAGAGTTAAGAGGGTTTTTTTTATTATTTTCTCTTACATTAATCCTTTCAGTTAATCTATTTACACACATGACCTGTTAGGACAAACAAAATTGCTGCAAACTGAAAATTTAGGTCCTGTGAAAATAAGAAAAATCAGATGCCCATTTCCTATTTCTTTGGTTTGAGAATTTTAAATCTGGTGAGCTGAGGGGTTTTGCCTTTTCTCAACAGTTATTTGGAGGCACTTTCTTTTAATTTGTTTGGGTTTTTCTAGGTTTGTTTTATTTTTTCCTCAGCTTCAGAGGCAAATGTCTTTCTCCATTCTGCTTGCTCACTGACCCCGCAATCCCTGCATTTGTCTAACGATAAGGAGACACTCATAGAGTCCTGGAGGTAGAAATCAATTAAAACATGATGACCAAAAGTGTAAACTTTCCAAGCAGTCCACTGCTGGCTTCTTTATGAAAGAATCCTAGAGGTACAGTCATTGTTACATTCATTAAAAAGAAAAAATAAGTTAATAGGCTCAAAGCCTACTCATGAAGAGAACAATTTCAATACCCAAGATACCAGAGAACAAAGGGTTTAAAATCTCACTCTTACATCTCACATTTAGGAAATTTATAATTTAGTACAGATCTTTTGGACTAGCACACATTTGCACCCAAAGAACCATTCACCTGGAAACACCAACAAATCCAAAACACTTCAGAAATTTAGCCTAAGCAAGTAAGAACTGGCACACTATTTCATGTGAGGAAAAAGTGACTAACTCCAGAGATTTCTAGAACAGGTAAGAGCTACCATATCACAGTAAAAAAGAGATAACAGCAATCTTTTACTTCATGCGTCTGTTATCTAATCTTTTTTTGCTTGTTGAGATGATAAAATTTGAATTTTTTTTCCCATTTTGCCTGAACCTCTAGTTCAAATTTCTGCCATGGCAGGTGGTTGAAGACCACCAAGGAAATGGAAAGAGAGTTTCCAAGGAAATGGAAAGAGAGCTGTCCTGTTAGATATCTCACTAGGCTCTGAGCTGATCAATCTCTGCTCTCTTCTGCTACAAGGGAAAACAAGTTCACCAAAAGAACTCCAGCTCTTATTCCCAGCTGAAACACAAAGCTTCCAACTCTTTCCCCCCCTTACAGACAAGAGCCAGAAGAGCTCAAATTTCTCCTCAACTTTAATCACAAGTTCCTATCAGACAGGTCATCAAGAGGATTTGTTCAATCAACAGAAAACTCCAATATTTTCAACTTTTTTTTTTCACATTTCAACAGTAACTGCTCCAAATACAAATCACTATTTGATGTGTCCACAGCTGCTCTTGAATGCCATGATCAGGCAAATGGTCCTGAACAATAACACCTACTAACCTTAAACAGTCAGGAAAAAAAGAGAAACAATTAAAATGATGCATTTAACCCAACGTCACTATGCAGATACTTAGTTCCTCACAGCATTAAATTGAATTAATAAGCCTATTTCTTGTTAAAGACACTTTATATAGTTTAAAGACAAATATATTGATATATTCTGAAAATCCAGAAATTAGGTTGCTTTCTGGGAAAAAGAAAGAAAGAAAAGAAAGGGTTCATAACAATGCTGATAAATTTCCTTGAAATTGATAGAGAATTATGGTGGTTAAAGGTGCAACAAGAACTGTTAACCTGGAGAAAAAAAAAATAGCAAGAGGCTGTGGAAGATGGGGTCAGAGGGGGAAAGGCAGACAAAAAATGAGGTCCAGTTGAAAGAACACAAAAAAATTAGGAAAATATAGAAAAAGAGAAGCCCTCATCAGGAAGCATTACTAGAGGAGGGCAGATGGGAAGAACACAGATGTGGCAAGAGGTCTGCAATGCACATGCTGTTATGTGCCAACTGCAATAGCATCCCAGGGTAGTGACATTCAGGATTACTTGGGTTTAGCAAAAGTGAACTAAAACCATCATACTTGTATTGTTTAGGACCTTCTTTCAGCTCCTTTTTGCCTAGCTCCCAAGCATGGGATCAATTAAATCTTCTGAGGAATGTTTCTGTTCTGAAGGATACTGTCATCTGCTCCTCAGTGGGAATTAGACTTCATTACCAGAGCTGCAGGGCATGCTGCAAGGCACTTGTACAGAGCTGGGATTTGATCAAGGTGAGATCAGTACCTGGGAAAACAGCTGCTCATTGGTTGGGTTCTGTCTGTTTCTGTAATTTGTTTCAGGCATAATGAAGACCTGGAGAACAGTTTTGTGCAAGGGAATCACAGACACTCATCCTGCTGAAACATCTCTGTAGACCTGAGCAGGGGATTTTCTTTAAGCTTCAAGCTTCATTGCTGCAATGCTCAAGCCATTTATAAGGCTTCATATGAAAGTACAGAACTACAGCAGACTAAAATGTGAAGATGTAGAGTCCATCAAATCATCAAATTGGTTTTGGTTTTGTTTTTTTTTTTTTTTTACCAATGAAATCATTTCCAAGAGATTGAGTCAAGTCTTTGGTGTGACTTATGAGGATCACATTAGCTATTAACACAAAAACTGTGCTAGTTTTAATAAAGCATCAATGTTCAGCAAACCTTTACACTCAACAGGAACCAATCTGTCATGCTTAGAACAGCAGATATTACTACTCTTCTACATCAAAAAAAGGATTTACAAGTAGGAGAGTCATTGGTACCACAGCCTGTGCATTGATCACCAGCATCCACTACACTTCACTAAAACTTAAGGAAAGTAGAAGAGTTTCCAAGGAGAACATCCAGTTTATCACGCCAGCATACAGAGACAAGCAAACAAAGATAAAATCCTAGTGTGAGAATGCACAGTTAAGGTGTGGCTTGGAAAAGGAAGGCAACAGCCTTTATCCACAGGAAGGTTTTTTGAACATATTTGCCCCATTTGTTATTTTTTTAAATGTTTTTTTCATTTATACAAGACCTCTACACCCCAGGCTTAAGAATTTGTAAATTTCATATGTACACCCTTATAAAAACAGCAAAATTTGGAAAAATTTTTCATTCTTTTTTTCCTTACACACCTTTATAAAAGCAAGTATTAGAACAACTCCCATTTAAAATTTGCATTACATAGATATCTATGTCTAGCATAGTCTAACCTTTGGTTAGTTTGAAACCTCAGAGGAACTTATGTGCTTATTCATATCAACAAAATTTGACAACTGCCTGCCAATTATTTGTCTTACAGAATATTTTACTCAGTTTTCATTTAATTTATACTTGTTTTGGAGATTTAATTGGATGGCGGATTTTAATTAGGCAAAATGAAAAATTAGGGTTCATGTTTAAACTTCAGTTTCTGGAGATAAAAAAAATTATCTTTTCAACAGTTTCTGGCCTTTACAGAGAAGATTGTGCAACCAGCTTAGATCAGACCAAAAAAAAAGCAAAGCACTAGCCCAGAAAAAAAAACAGGAGGCTTAAGTGAAAAATATTAATACCACATTTTAAAATTCTGCTTCTATGCTGAAAAATAATAAAACAATGCTCTAGTACATAATTTACTATGTTTAATAGGGCTGACAGAAGTTTAAGAACATCACAACCTGTCAGTCCCACTAACACCACTGGATTCTTCAAGTCAAAAACCTTTGAGGTAGTTCATATTTCATCATCACCAACGAGCAGGACACAGTCCACTCTCATGGCTCCCTTGTCCCTCTGGGTTTTATGTTGTTTATTAAAACTGAATGTCTTATTAAGACAGCAGAGAGTAAGCAATTAGCTAGAGAAAATATTGAAAAGAAAGGAGAAAGACACTCTTTAATTTATATGTCAAAGCTTTACATAGACATGTTGTAGCTCTTGGGACACTGGTTTTAAAATTTACTTACCATTTCTAAGTCTATGTTCACATATTCCTTGTAAAAACATCTTGGAGAATATATCTCATTACAGCTTGTGACACAAGTTATGTTCTCCCAGTAAACCTGGGGAAAAGAAAATATACCCCAGAGAACAGCAAAGTAATAAAATCTGACATAAAGAAACAAATTATCATTTAAAAAAATCTAATAATGGCTCCTAGCACTTTTTAATAAAAGATACTCAACTGCAGCATCTTGAGGAACATGACTTGTTTTAATTATTTATTGAGAGTTGATGGTTTATTTGAAAGAAAATGCAATTATATCCTGACACTTTAATCACTATCAGTTTCTTTTGTTCACCTGATGCTGCTAAGAGGAAAGTTACCTTCTTGTGGAAATTCTGACATTTCTGTAATTGGTTTTGCAATCATTCCAAGAGACTGAAGGTATTCCTTTTATTAAAATTGTGCAAAAATTTGAGTTATGATATTATTAAGATTGATGGCAAACATCACCAATAACCCAAACCTCAAATAAAGCTTTTTTTTCCTGTTAAACAGAAGCCCTATATTGGCTTTGGGCATCAAAATTTCTGCTAAGACAAAAAACACAAATCAAACACAGCCCCTCAACAAACCCATTCAAATCAATCCATTAACCAAAGGAAAACAAATTAGGGAAAAAATAATCAAAGACTAGCAAATCAAAGGCTAATAGGATGAAAAATACTCAGCTCCACCATAATAAAATGGAATTTTGCTAAATTTAGCCACTAGGTTAGAGCTTTGTTTGCCAATTGGTCAAAATCAAGAAAAATAAATGACACTCTCACAAACACTGTGCCAAGCTTTGGCTAATTTCAGTACTTAAAGGATCACAGAATATTCAGTAAGACATTCAGCTGAATTAAATATCTAACTTCAAAATAAAGTTAACTCATTCAATAGAGATTCTAACCTTGTTTATCCATAATTGTGTGATGAACATGTTCACCACCCTTCAAGGTGAACACACAGCTGTAAGAGAGGAAGAGGAGAGGAAAGGGAAACATGGTAAGCAACAGAACCACATCATTGCATTTTTTAGGCTGACTTCAGTCCCCATACAACTGCACCTTTTTTTTTTTTTTTTTGGCCTGTCCAGGGACTTTAAACACATTAAATTATGCTGCAAGTGAGAGATGGTTACCAGGTCACTTAGAAGTGACCTGAATGTGTCTTGGCCATGGTTCGCAGCACAATTTTCAGTGGGACTGATGCTCTGGCTTAGTGCATCTGTGAAGGCTTACCCAGCTCCTGGCCAGCATGGAGGAAGCTCAGGAGAGGATCCCTTCCATGCTTTTTGAAGAGGGGAAAAAAAAAGCTTGCAGGGTCAAGTGAAGCAGATGAAGTGCTGTGACACTTAAGAACAGGCACGCTTCATTTCCCCCTCAGAGTTCCACCACACCTTTGTGCAGTTCAACCAAACATTAAAACACCAAACCCTTATCTGTGCCAGACCCATATTATGTAGCCTTAAAGGCTTACCCAGAGAAAAAAAGCAATCAGGAGCTGCAGGAAATTGGATGGACCAGGTGTTCAAACAAAGCCTAGCTTCCAAAAAGCATGCAGAATGTGAAAAGTCAACAGGTATGTCAAATATAGCTAAATGGAGAGTTATTTTAAGTTCTCTTTGTGGGATTTGGAGATAAGCAAGGAAAATATAAATTCCTGAATCTGTCAATGACAGAGCCTCTCTAAACAACCCAAACTGTGTGAACCTTCAAAGTAATTTAAAAATCACTAAGCTAATATTAAAGTAGCAATAGGTATTTTGAAGAGAAAGATATACTTGTTTGAATTATCCCCCATGGTGCATAAGTACCTCACTTTGCACCCTCAAAGCTTTCCAAGTGTCACAGTTGGTAAATGATGCTGAGAACTCTGCCCTTTACTCCCTGCACAGGGAAAAAACCCTAATAAAGAGCTGAGCATGTGCAGGATACAAGTTCAGTCATGAAATTAAACACCCTACAAGAATCCATAAAAGTTATTGAAACATGATCTTACAAAATAAAATAAACACAAATCTACTGCCCTTGTTTTGGAAGAAAGATTCTCCTCAGATTGCCATGTAAACTTCTCAAACTACTTTTTTCTCTGGGTCACATATGAGACCTGAATCAGAAGAATCTTTGCTTGCAGTCCCTATGCTGCATCAGACTGGGAGGGAAAAAAAACCCTACAAAATAAAACAAAGCAAAGAAACAAAAATAACAAAAAAAATCACCAGAAATCCTGTACAAAAAGCAAAAAAACCCAAGAAAATTAAAACAAAAAAAAAATCACTATGCAGTAAGGGAAGTAACTCCTTTAAACAAGAACTGGCCCCTTTTTCAATATGAAATCTACTGCATGCCTAATTTTGGAAGTTAATCCCCCTTAACAGTCAAGAGAGTGTGTGTGGTTTCCCATAAGGAGAAAATGCACCAATATACCCTTCTATGTCCACCATCCTATACCACATTAACTTGCAAACAACTTGTTCAGCTAAATTACAGCATTCCACTCATTTTCTAGTCCTCATGCTGTGAGAGATGAAACAACATTTTGCTGCAGCCAAAAAAAGGATTATTGAGTGAAAGAATGAAAGCAGTTGGTTCCCTATCTGCTGTTATCTATGATTTGGATTTGTTCTGGTTGATCTGTTGGGTTCTGCTGTGAGCGGGGCAGGGTTGAACACAGGACCAAAAAAGAAGGAGGATGAGAGGGAAGGGGAGAGAAGAGTAGGTGGTCGGGAGAGATGTAAATTCCTGAATATCCAACCAATGGGAAAGGGTATAATAAAAAGTTGCCATTTTGTTGTAGGGTGTCTTTGTTCAGCTCATGGAGGAGAGACAGGCACCAGGCTCTGCTGACTCCTCATAAGAAAACAATTTTCTTTGGCTTCAAAGACTTTGTCCCCACTTAATTGTACCAAATGCTGAGTTTATTTCGAACAGTGCAAATGAAATTTTTCTCAGCACCTGCATACATACATTCTAAACGTGCACAGCTGATAAAGATCATCAGTTGTAAAGTTATTCTTAAAGCTAACTTAGCCTAGGAGTACACAGCTTTCCACTGAAGTTTTAACATTCCTCCTTGAGAAAAAAAGGCAAAAATCCTCCTTAGCAGAAATCACAGCCATGCCTTGCACTGAAAAACATTATTTGAAATACTCTGCATGACTTCATGGAAATCGCAGGGAAGGGGGAGCAGGAAATCAAAATGTGATTTTTTTATCCTACTTACTTATTCACATAAACCTTATGCCATCAGATTTATCTAAATATGTAACAAAGTTTGATATAGCTTCATTTTTCATTCTACCTTTTCATTTTTAAAGAAAACTTCATCATGCAATTTATTGGTGCTCTTATTAGGCAATCGTTTTCCAGTTGCAGGTCATGTATTGCCATTGCTTTCAGGATTTCCAGGCCACCAGTTCCTGATGGGAGACAGTGATCTCAGAAGATGACACATAGAGCAGTAAAACAGAATACCCTGACAATGCAAAGACAGGCTGGTTCTAAATTAAATATTGTTATGGCACTCCTTCAGGTGTTCAGCACTACATCCAATTGCAATAAATATTGATATGTATCCGTTCACCTGATTTAGATGAAAGATTCTCATGAAAGCTTATTTCCTCTGTTTGCTAATGCACCACAACATGAGAACCATTTGTTTATTCCCAGCTGCCTAGTGTGAAATATCTAGGTCATTCACCTGCATGCTGTTCCTTAATTACACTGCTCTTGATACTCTCATGGAAAGAATACATTCCAGTATAATCCAAGAAGTACAGTGCATAAATAATATTCACTGATGAACTGCAATGGAAAGGTTATCCAGTCTGATAGAAACTTTAATTTAAAACAGAGACCAGAGTAACAGGTGGACACATGGATGTCTACTAAAGGAGGAAAAGCCACACAGCTCTCTGCTCACATGTGTATTTTTCGTCTCAAGATGCTCACATCATAATAAGTATGACATTAATTTATGAGTTTCACCAATGACTTTTTATGCTCATTACCTTCTAATACCTAAATAACACAGATCAACAGAATGACAACATTAAATGATCAAGTGGTTACTGAATGCAAAGTACAGAAACTGTACAAAATGGACAGTGTACAGAAAATGTACAAAACATTCAAGAGTTGGACTCAATGACCCTTGTGGGTGCCTTCCAACTTAGAATATTCTGTGGTTCTGTGTGAAAAAGCAAACTGACAAGAAAGCATTTATCTGTACAGCTATCATATTTTAAATGTCTACTATACCATCACCAATTTCTATGAACTGCTCTGTTCCAAAGACACAAAAAAGCTCAGAGCAGAAAAATTCCCCACTCAACTCTTTTGCACGATTTTGGCTTTTTAAAATGACAGCACTCACATAGTGAAGCTATGATATCATAAGTAGAGAAATAATCAAGATACTGACCACTGCCAGAAATGGAACACATTCAGAGTCTTACTTCCCACCATAAATCTCTTAAAATTTAAGTTTGCTCCTCAACTATATGATCCAAAGCTGTTTCTGTAACAATTCTGGTTCAGTTCAAAGTCAAAGAAGGATAAGGTCTATTTTCTAGATGTACTTCAAAGTTAGCCCAAGCTGATGGAAGCCTTGAGATCAGTATTTCATTTCCTTTTTCCTTTTTTATCAGTAAGATGATAATTACAGTCTGTCATTTTTAACAGATTATTTTACTGCAGTTGTTGGACACTTTTTTAATATATATTCTTCTAGATAAAGATTTTTTTTACCTTCCTCAGATTCAACTTATCCTGAAATCAAAAGAGCATGTGTTTTTTCACAATGAATTTGCCTTTCTTGATGGACTTCTATTTTTCTGTAAGAAGCATCTGGGACAACTTCAGGTAACCTTCCAAAATAATGGCATTCCCTATGGCGGAAAGATTCCAGAAAACAAAAATCAATTTTCCTGCTATGGTCATTTAGTTTTTCTTGTATTTAAATGAGAAAATAACCAACAGTATTTCTGTAGGCAGCAGCCTGACTTGCCAGCACTGTGTGCCTCCAAGCCAAAAGCCACAACAAGAGCCCTTTTCTGGGCTTAATCACCTTATGTTGATAAAGACCTACAAGCTACTGTTCCTTTAAAAGACATTGCGCACAACAAAGCCTGGGAATTGCTACTACAAGCCTTAGCCTTTAATATCCTAAATTCTAAACTCCATGATATACTGAATAGAGGACAACTACCACTAGGCTTCTAGTGTACAAAGAAAAGAACCTGCAGGTTTGGAATGCAACACAGGTATTTCACAGTGAACACACGTTATCCAGAGCTCAGGAAAAAGAACCTGCAGGTTTGGAATGCAACACAGGTATTTCACAGTGAACACACGTTATCCAGAGCTCAGGAAAAAGAACCTGCAGGTTTGGAATGCAACACAGGTATTTCACAGTGAACACACGTTATCCAGAGCTCAGAAAAAAGAACCTGCAGGTTTGGAATGCAACACAGGTGTTTCACAGTGAACACACGTTATCCAGAGCTCAGGAAAAAGAACCTGCAGGTTTGGAATGCAACACAGGTATTTCACAGTGAACACACGTTATCCAGAGCTCAGAAAATCTGGGAAGTAGGACATGAGCCCAGGTCTTCGTACTTGCAAATAAGCATCCTCACACCTAGTCAAGTCTTCTCCTATTTTGGGGCATTCTTTACTTAAAACAGTCAATTCTGCACTTTTATTACATTTTTGCTGAAAGTCTTATGCACAGTATATAAACATCATGTTTTAATTGCTAGACTGAAGACAACCTAGGTGTTAATAACCCCTATCATAATTTCCTTAACTCTGTAAAATAATGTCACATTAAAAGATATCTAACACATAACTTGCTTTTTCTTTTTGAGTTAATAATGATCCTGATGCCTTACATTTAAATTGAATTTGCACAAAATCAGCTCAAAACTTTAAGTTAGGTGTGCATATTTATCATTACGGTGACACTCTATGGACAGATCCAAGAGAAACATTTTACTGAGAGTAGTAATCCCAAGGGCAAGCAATTCACAGGGACTAGATTTCTCCACTGTGAGAAGTATTATGTAGAAGTTATAGCTGTGACAGATAGATTCTGTGGCCAAGGAGATATGCTGAGAGCATACCAGACAGGCCTGAACGAGGAGCCACACTGGACACACCATTGTAGCAACTCCTGTGCTTGGAAACACCCTCAAGGCATAATTTTACCTGTATGAAAGAGACATTAGGAAGAAGCTGCTTATAGGTTAAAGAACACTGGTTTTTCTGAGCTAGTTTCCCAGTGGAGGGAGAGAAGAGATAAAACAAGAAGGGGAGCTGCATCAGAAGATGGAAGTTTGCAGTGCCCACAAGAAAACCCAAAATAGTGAATAGACAGGATTTACCTGTGCTCTAAGTAGTTCTCTGTCAGCCCTGAACAGACAGGAAGGGTGGAGGTTCCTCAATACAATCATGCCAACCAGATTCCCATTTTGATTTAAAGCAGCAAGAATTTATTTCTCTTTATTGACTTTTGTCAAGACCTCAATAGGCAGTGAAATTTCATCCCCCCTCTCAAGTTTCACACTTAGTTGCTATAAATGTTTTCCTACATCAAAAAACTAGTAAAATAATATAATGCTAGTCAGCTATGTCTTTCAAAGTATGCTTCTAACAGTTACTGAAGTAGTATTTATGCCAATGGCATTGCTGTGTCCTTTACTGGAGGCAGCTGCATATATTACCATCATTTAATGCAAGAAGTTTCCACGTTTATGATATTTTATGCAAGACATTTCATAGTTATGGAATGCAATCAGTAGGCTTCTTTCCTTAAAAGGCTTTTTAAAAACTGTATTTGCCTCAGAAGAAATTGTGCTGTATCTTGTCACAGATTTATGCAACATTATGGTAGCAACCACTTAATATCCATAAAGATAGACCTCCCTTAATATCCATGAGCAAAATATGAAAGTTAAAAATTCCAGTAGCAAGGAAAAAAAAAGTTTAGTACTTGAACTATGGGGATAAAAAAAAAAAACTTTCATCAGATTCATTTTGAACTCGATAAAAGTGTAAAATCTTGAATTGATTACTTCTATCACTACTTTTGAACTGGATAAAAGTGTAAAATCTTGAATGGATTTATCACTGCTTCCCTTATTCTCAGTGGATTTACTAAAAGGGCTTTTCTTTTCAGCCTTCAACTACATGCCTAATGTGGAGTCACATTAATCAGAATTCTGGCGTGGAACCTTCAGCTATCCAGTCGTACCCATTCCTTTATCAGTCTTGCCCTCCTGCTGAACCCAAGCAAGCCCACCTGTTCAGAACTACCTGTAGGTCATAGGAAATCAAACATCAGGTCATGAGTGAATCCTCTTTCTTTGGGAAAATCTCAAAGGAAAAAGGTTCCACGTGTTGCCTTGCTTGGCTTGAGGAGGGCAGCGGCTGATCTGGAGAATGTTTCCTTCAGCACCAGGTACAAATCAGCTCCCAGCTGCATTTTACTTTCCCCTTTTCAAAATTCTTTCCTCCACGTGTCACGTCACTCACAGACTTCCCAAGGCATGGCTGACCAAGCTCACCCCTCCCATCAACCCCATTAGAGATCTACAAACAGCAGGCTAAGGTTCATCTGCCCAAAACAGGAAGGTAACTGAAAGGGATTTCAGAACCTGAAACAACTAAAAGGTCTTGCACCATGACAGAGGGCTGCTTCAGGATGCCATCCATGAGCACTACAGAGCCCAGGGCATTATTTAGAAGGCAGGGGGAGCCAGCTGGAAATAAACTCTCAAATACAGGTCATCCTCAAGCAACCAACTTGAAAGTCATGGTAAGCACCTAATCAAGCCAGAAATTGCTTCCCTGGTGTCAGCTCTGATGGAAAAAGATCATTGCCCCAAATAACTAGTTGGAGGTGTATTTCTGCACAATGACAACTTTAAAGCAATACACATGTAGGACAGCATGAGTCCAAAAATTCTGCCCCGTAGGATTTCTCAGAGGACGCTGAGTAGACTAGGAAAAAAATCCTATCCATAAAATTTTGTTTACCACATGAAATGAAGTGAGTGTGAGTATGAGATAGTTTGTACATTCTCAAGATACTGAAAAGACTATTGGAAACAACATCATGGAAGAAATAAAAGAAAACCAGTTGCAGAGAAAGAGCATTTTCACATGAAACATTAACACATTAAAGACACTTGGAGCTCTGGAAATGTCTGAATCCCAAATGAAACACTTCTGAAAGAACAGTAATACTGTTCAGTGTATGCTGTAACAGTTAAAAAAGCAATACATTGCTAATCTACATAAGAAAGGGAGTAGAATAAAGTGAAAGATTGCATAAAGTCATCATAGAAATCAAATTCGTATTCAAGTGGTATATTGTGTTCACTTCAAGGGTCTCCATTTCAAAAGGAACAGATGATAGCTGATTATTTCAGAGACAAGCAAAAGATGTGATCAGATGTGCTCAGTCCCTATATCCAAGGCAAGGAATAACTTCTTAAAGAATTATAATAAAATTACTCAAAATATAAATTGTTTAATTCCTACAAACCTTTTCTTGAAAAAGAGGTCCAGTCAGACAATTTTTTTTAAAAAGAAAATTCAAAACACCTCTTTATCTTCCCTTCTTCCCTTACATATAGCAGTTAATCTGTGAAAGTCATTGCTACAAGGTTATGACCTAAATAGCAACTGCAGAATACATAAATGCTAAAGTTAATTTTTGCAATCAGTTAGCAGTAATGACAAACAGGAGCCAAACAGTAACTTGTGAGGTCACCCTTGCCAGCTCATGAGGCTAGGGAAGAGAGCTGCTTCTTTCTGTCCTTTGGAAGATGTTTTCAAATGTTTCTGAAACCTTCTTTTCCTCTTTCATTTTAGCTTTTCTCTCTTGTTGCCTTTTTAAGCCATATGTGGAGAGAGCATATCTTAATACTCAAGTTTCAGTTAAGAAGCCCAAACACGACCAAGGAGTTTTTTCAGGTTTACTGTTGTCCCAAGCATTTTTAACATCTATACACACACACTGGATTTATTGATTGCAGACTTCATTATTAAATTTTCTGGGGTGGAAGCAGGATGTCTTCTTTCAAGAGAGCTTTTTTTTTTTCCACACAATTATAATTTTATAGTGGGCACTGCTAGGAGAAGCTTTTATATAGGAGATGATTTTACATAACATTCATACCAGAAACACACTCTTTACTGCACATATTTCTTTTCCCCAGGGATAATGTCTTTAAGCCTCTCTAAACTTATTTATCTATCCCTGGATAGGAGCCATTCTGTTACAAAATTGAATCCAGAAAACACAGCAACAAAGCTGAATTTTTAAAGTGAGAGACTGGATTGCACTTTCACCAAAGAAAAGTCTTCATTTACACCTATTCCAGTGCTTAATTTTGAATCCATCTTCCCTCTTCTCTTCAAAGGAGCATGCTTCACTCATCTCATTACAATGACAATTGATTGCCAAATTATCCAACTTTATTTTTTTCAGTTCAAGAGGTTTTTCAGTTGAAAGCGATTCTCTGCCTTTCCATTTAGTTTGGTTTTTTTTCTTTTCCTGGATGGCTAATTTTTCCCCTAGTTGGCATAACTGACTGAAAGTCCCAAGTTTTGTCTCTGTATGTTGTCAGTGGAAAAGAAAAGGAACGCATGGGGGAGGAGAAGTGTTCTGAAGGTTTATTCTTGGGGGTTTTTTTCTTATTGTATTTTCCTGTTGATAAAGTTTGCTTTCTACCCTTTAAAGTTTGTGCCTGTTTTACCTTCCTTCTCCTGGTGCTTATCTCACAGCAGAAAAATGAGTAAATATATTCCAGTGAGTGCACTGGCGTTTAGGCAACACCAGACCCACTACATAATTGGTGCATTAGCCAGGAAATCAAACAATTAGCAAACCAAAACCTCTACACAAGGCGGTAAAAAACTTTAGATGCTTTTCACAATTAAAAAATTACTTTTACTGTCAAATACATCAAATTGATGAACCTGAAACTGAAGGCTAGTATGTATTTGAACACAGTTTCATATTTACTTAGAGTAGACAATTCTACACTTTGCAACATGAGCCTGAGATCTCTGTTTAATGGCACTGGGTCTTACTTTCACTACATTTTATTTAATATGACAGAGTTCACTTGTTAAGGAGGCAGTTCATATTTCCTCCATTTTTTTTTCTATATCCTTCTCGAAGATTGACTTAGACATGGACTATTGTCTAAAAATAACTCTTCTCAAAATCCCAAAAGCCCAGGCTTTTCACTGCAAAATAGTGTTTACAAAATATTTCTGGCACTCTGAAAGAATTAGTGATTCTAATTTAAATTTTATGACACAGAAGCCAGAGGCAACATTAAATTTTTTGGGTCTAGAAGGGACATCCAAATGCCATCACAAATTCTAATCATATGCTGCTGGGACATCTAAATCTTCTATATGTAAGTATCTTTTGGCAAGGAGAAAATCCTTTGAGTAAACACCACAACCTTCTTTTCACATCTGGCATTTCCAAATGGAGGGTCACTTTTCAGCTCCTCTCACTTTCTGTCTTAGTTTTGCCTAAGTTAGATGGAAAATGTAGATGCATCTTAGTCTCCTGACTGGCCAAGAGAAGACAGAGAACAAAAAACTGCCAGACACAAAGATCTCCCATCTCTGATCAACCAAATTTTTAACTGGACAGGAAAATTCCAATACCAGCTATATCTTAAGAGTTGCCTCCATGTCTTGGTTCAGATAAGCATCTCAGCAAGTGCTTAATGCCAGCCTTGTCTCTGAACAGCTGTATTTCTGCATCTCTGTTAAATGTTCAGACTTAAAAAGCAGCACACTCTTCCACACACACATTATTGCTTAATCACCTAGCAAATGTTGATTTCAACACACAGGTTAATGCTTTCAGTTAGATCAGGAACATGCATATACCCAAGAAATCAGCAGGTAGGTGCATCTTTACCTGTCAGCTCAGATACAAGTTTTGGCTGGGGCATTTCCCTTGCTGGTCATAGGTAAAATAGCAAAAGCAACAAGAGGAGCACAACAACTCATAAGTCAGGTCAAGGACCAGCTCTTCAGCACAACTGTTAATAGGCCACTTCTGGATTTCCTCCTTTTCATAGTGATTCTTCACTGCCATTCAGCTATTATCACCTTAATACAAGAATTCACTTCCTCTCTGCCTGCTGGTTTAAACTGAAAGAGATCTAATTTACCCTCACTTTTATTTTTTCAACTCATCTACACCACAGACAAGTGTTTCATTCTGCAACATCAAAGATAATACTGACCACAAAATTTCCTTCACTGTCCTGAAGTCAATTCTTCTTAAAAGCCAAGACTTAGAGATTTGCCTAGATGTAAGCCAGCACAGCAACCAGCCCCTAGTTTGGTTTTGTCTAGGCAAGAAGAGTAAATATTCACACAGTCAATCAGGATTTAAGAGAAATAGACAACTGAGAGCCTTGTAAACACTGAACATAAATATTTGAGTTTGGATGTTTGAAACAGGTTGTTCTCCAATCACACAGGATGTAGATGAGAAGCTATTACATAGCTACAGAAATGTGTCATGGACAACTTTCCTAGCACTGTGGTAATTAGAAAAGATTTCCCCTTTCCTCAACACTGTGGAAGTTAAAACTATTTCCCCTTTCCTCAGCACTTTTATGATTTTTGGACAATAAAGAAAGAATTATTATGTCCTTCTTTCAGGAGCAATACAAGAAAAAACTTGCCTGCATTTAAATTCTATAAAAATAATATATTCTATGACTCTTAGTTTATTTGTGCAATTTTATAGAGTCCTTCCTATGGGAAAATTACTCAGTGGGTATTTTTCTCATGGTTGGCCTCAGATTTATTTCAGAATAGTTCCTTTTACATTCCAGCAATTAAAGCTGGAGTCACAAGGCACTTCTTTGACATCATTACAGCCAAGTGCCCCAGGGTTTTGTTCAGCACCAGTAATACTAGACTTGCTGGGTGCTTCATGGCCAAAAACATTTTCCAGGGACTTCATATCCCAACTCTTGTTTGATTTCTACCATTAGCTGTTTAGGTGTGCAAGGAAGTTCAAGGTCTCAAAAGGAAAAATGGATCCATATCTGAGCCAGACAACTTCTCCAGATCTCTCCACATGTACAACAGTGCCCAGGTTCCAGGCCAGCTTTCTCTGCCTCATCAGTGAAGCCACTCACCTCGTGCCCTCCTGCAGACTGCATCATGTCTCAACCCAAAGTAGGATCTTTCCTCAGCTGAAGGCTGCTGGAAATCCCTGTGCTCCCTTAAATGTCCTCAGCATCCAAAGAGTTCCTCCAATTCAGACCTCTAGAAAACCTTTAAATTAAACATTGAAATGTGGGAATCAGAGAGATTGCATATTCGGTCCTACTGAAGAATGAACCACGTCTGAAATCTGTCACTAAGTAATTTAGGCACAAAATTAATTAATGTAATGCAACACTTAATATTGATCTGCATGGTTCATAAGTGACCTATAATTTATGCTCACTATGAATCAATAATTTTTATCCTTTCACTTTCTATTTTTGAAGGGTTTGAGAAGTTCCAACAGTTATTGCTCACATCAAATGTCAAAACAAATAGTGATTTATCAAACTCTAGGCTCATTTTTTCTCTTTGTGTCTTCTGGTTTTTTTGTTCTCCATACATAAAAACAACATCAATAATTTCTATATAGTACAGATAAACCATCTCTTCTTTCTTAGTATTCTCCTTCTCTATATATAAAAACTCTTAATTTTTACTTTTCTTTCTAGCATATGTACATACATATATATGGATGACATTTTAAACATTAGTTTGAAGTTATATATAGTAGCTAATATTAATGTATTTAGCACTGTACCCTTAACTGTGTATTTAAAAAATTCTATACCTATACTATATTCCATCCATAAATTTAGACCCCAATTTATTAGAACTGCCCTTCAATACATAGTGCTCTGAATTTTCACCCGTTCTGTAATTTTGCCAGCCCCCAAAACATCTTTGTATTTCCTTTGGTACCTAACTCTATTTAAGGAACATGTGCAAGTTAAAACATGTAGGTTTTCTGAGTTACCAGTCAGTGTATGTATTGAAGCATCTTAAAAAAACAAAACAAAACAACAACAACAAGAAAACAAAAAAAAAAAAAACCCAAAAAAAACCAGCCCACATCTACATGCCTGCATCAGCTGGTTTTGTCCTCAGAATGATGAATTACAGTCTTCAAATTTCATGCTGAGTCAGAGAATATATTTTGATCTACTACAGTATTCAGTGTCCTAGTACACTGAATTTCGTCAGCATTACTCTCTCAGGCAGATGGCTGTGTTTGTGTTTAAAGTGTAGGGGAAGTTGCATGTAAATAAATTCCTGATTCATTTTGATTGAATGGACTCAAGAGGGGTACAAAAGGCACCTGAGGAGTCGTGGCTCCCAGAAAGCAGCCTCAGGGTTTACATGCAGGCACAGGTTCTCCAGGCACTGAAGGACCTCAGAACTACTCTTCCTAACACAGTACAAAAACAAATTGGAGGTACCAAAACAGGACAGGATGCAAACAAAAAGCTGAGCTCCACTTTGATTGAGAGCATCAAAAGCACCAGACTTTTTCACCAAATTCTCCCCCCAGAAGGAATTACCTGGAACTGACATGATTATCTCTACTAATGCTATAGTATTTACAATAGCTGAAAACCATATTTGCTTTCAAACACATTCCTTATTCAAAGTTCCACACATGTTGGGTAAGAAAGCTAAAGTTTCTGAGGCCAGGTTTAATAGGCAAAGTACATTAATCACAACTCTGAAGAGACACAACTCCAGCTCTCAAACAGTCCAAGATGTAATTGCAAACTGAAGGCCTGAAACCAAAATTGGGTCCTTCAACTAAAGTAATGAGGGGGGGGGGAAAGAAATCAATGAACTAAAAGTACCTATTGAAGAACTGGAGCAAATGTTTTCTATCACATGAAAAACTATTTAAATAAGAATAAAAATATAAGGTACGAACAAGATTTAAAAATATTCCCAGAAATGCTAATCAACTCTAGTTTTTGCTTCTTCATTATTAGAGATACCAATCTCTTTTGTAAGTTCATCATTTTGAAGCAAATACCAAAACATCACAGCTTTGAGGGTAAGAATTAATCTTATCTCCAAGATAAGAAAAGAGCAAACCTCTAAGCTCTCCATAGGTCTGCAAAGATTTGGCAGTCATACCCAAAGGAACAATGTCTCCATGTTTCAAGATAAGAATTCTTTGGTGGTACTTTTTATAGCAAAAATATTATAACAAGGCAGTTTACAAATACAATATGGACAGAAACTTGTCCTGAAGCAAGAAATCCTTTTCCCCAACTGAAACTACATTAGTAGGGTAAATCTAATCCCTTGCCAATGAAGGACTCTGGTAACACAGCTGGTAAAACCCAGGCTGACAGCACATGCAGATATAACCTTGTGAACCTAAGCAAAAAAAACCCACAATTTTTCAAATCCTCTATCTATTTAATATATAATGCTAACGTTACTAGCTTGCTAATGATAAATCCAAGTGTCAAAGTATCGTGGGTTTGGAAAAGGGTTATTAAGATCATTGTAGATCACTATTGGCAAATCATTCTGTTTTCTTCTGTTCAGGTTAAGATTCATTGGATCTTACTTGCAGGATGAAGTTCTCACAAGAGAGATTCATATTTTATTTACTCAGCTGTTGGGATTTACTACTTGAAAATAGAGAACTTTTTGGCCTACATTGTCAAAGCTTACCAATTTTGACCATAATAATTATGTGCTGGCTACTACAATAATATATAAACTATACTTGGGATCATACAATCAAAATAATTTTAAAAGCCCAATTAATTTTGAAGTGGTTCTTCCTGTCAGAAATCCAATCTGTCTGTTGAAGGCCAAGAATTCACACAAATTAAACTAATTCACATAAAGAATTGACATCAGGCAACAACGTGCAATTAATTAATGCATTGCTGGATTAGCATTTAGTAGCGATAATTATTCATCCCTAAAGAAATTAATAATAACTCTGCAATAAATACCAGAGAAACCCCACACTTTGGGATCATAAAAAGATAAACATCATCTTTTTTAGTTTCTTTTTGGTTTGGGAATTTCCTGTTTATTTATTCTTAACTGATGCCCATCTTTCCTTCAGATTCTTCTGTGAGACCCTGCAAGTGATAGGTAGCACATTTTCCTTTCTTATTAGCAAGTAAATTTTCTGAAAGGTGACCAAATTACATGAACTCTCAATTTGCTTTCCAATGCCATGCAATTTTCAAAAATATCCAGTATATAACAAACACAATGGTTTGTTACTTGGTGTTATTTTGAACATTACTTTAGTGTGTGACATTAACATCACAGCTCGAAGAATGAGCAGGAAGACTGGTGCAACTAAAAATAAATCAGTAGTAACAGTGACCAGTATTACTGCAACCCCAAAGTGAGAGAAAAGAGAGACCAAGCTTTTCAGAATTATTAATATTAAACTTGGGCAATCAGAGCTCCAGGCAGCTTTGCAAAGTGAAGCCTAAACATTCATTTTATCTTAATCTTCCCTTAAAATTCTAGCCAGAGGAAGAAATTCAGGGGTACCTTTTCTGCAAAATAATATTATCCTTTATCACTCAGACTGAGGTGCAAAGTGACACAAGAAATTGAAAATTTAAAACTCAGGGAATAAAATCTTAGACTCCATGAAGTTTCTAACAAAATCTGCATGACAATTCATTGGACCAAGTTGCAATCAG
The DNA here is from genome assembly GCF_023055355.1 of Agelaius tricolor. Lineage (NCBI taxonomy): Eukaryota > Metazoa > Chordata > Aves > Passeriformes > Icteridae > Agelaius > Agelaius tricolor. The sequence continues at coordinate 6,640,606 of NW_027269294.1, read as the reverse complement.
TGGTCCTTTTTCCCAAACACTATGATTACAAACCTTCAATTTACAATGAAGTCTCCTAAAATATCAGTGTGTAATTCTTGCAGCTATTTTTACATGTATTCTAAGACACATTTTCTACAGCACAGATTTTTATTATTACTATTTTTCCCCTCCAAATGAACTATTCAAAATGTTTCATGTTTTTCAATGCACAACATCTAATGTTAAAGGCTGACATACTTGGTAATTATAAAGTTTGATCAGGTGAAAATGAAATACGTGGTAATATTTTAAAAATTATAATGACAACTATGAACTAAACAGACCTTTGATCAAAGTCCAAAAGCTAATGAGATGTGCAGGCAAGACACAAGACAGATATGTGTAGAGAACAACTTGGGAGGAGGGCAAGGAATTTTTACCAAAATTCTCAAAATGAAAAAGAAAAAAAAAAAAAAAAACAGACCCAAAAGACAGAAGATAAGTGGCTTTGTCAAAAGGGAATGAGAAAAAGAAAATGAGAGGCTAATTATTCCTTATGCAAGGTGAGTAGAGGTAAGATGGATGATGAGAGAGATGAAAATCTGGAATGTTAGATGCACAGCTGAGACTCTGAGACTATTAATTAATAAGTGGCTGTAGGAAGCTGGCCAGAGCTGAGTGTGAAGTACAGCGTGATAAAGCTGGCAGAGCTGTGCACTGCTTGCTTTGTGAAGAATGATCTACAGGCAATATCACCATCTGCCAGGCAAACTCTGAGATCATAAAAGGAAAGCTTCATAATGGTTTTACATCGTTATTCTTCAAGAATCAGACGCTATAAAGTTGGCTAGTTTATGATAAAATATTTCACTGGAAATACAAGAGAGGATTCTGGTAGATGGGAATGGAGTAAATCTGGGTCACAGTGTACTCCTGAGCTGTGACCACTGCATGGTCAGCAGGTTGAGAAATGTGAATTTGGGCAACCTATAAGTCTTCATAAAAACATTAACTTTGTACATGCTACAGTGTGATCTGAGTTAATCTCATTATTTGAGTTAAATTCCCTGAAGAATGAGGCCATTCTAGGCATGCTCCAGGAGCTGCTGGATCTAAGCAGGGTTTCCATGTGTTTTGCATCCTCTGGACCACAAGGTCCCTTTGGAATGGCTTTTCTCATGTGGAAATCCACAGAACAGAGGAATTAGTGAGATTCAGCAGACAGATGAGACAAGACTTTAACATTAACCACATGAATGTGTTAATAGAATGGAATAAAATGCAAGAAATTTAATAAATGGAACATTTTTTTTAAAAAAAAGGACTAAGCAAAGAGATTAAAGGCCAAAGCAGTTGGCAGTAGGCACAGGGAACAGGGACCAGCCTGTAAAGAAGACTAAGTCAGTAGTCAGAAAGGAAGATGAGATGGGACACTACTTCCAAATAATGAAAAACCTAACAAACTTAAATTTGGATGGCATAGACACTTCATGTGAGACATGATAGGTTTTTCTTACTACTAGAAATGTACATGCTGATGAGAATGCTAAAATTTAAAAATAATGATTACATGCTGATTAGTTTGGAGAAAAGGAAAATTAGGGGAAATAACATTTAAACTGCAAATAATGCTGCACACACACAGATATGCCTGTAAAATATACATATTGTTGAAATCAACAGGGCTATTGTGAAGAAAGACTTTGGGAAGAAGAAAAAACACCATGCCAAGCAGATAAATCCATATGAACCTTAACAACAGATTTTCAGCCCAATTCAGCATTTAGACAGCAATCAAAACAGCTTAAGATTGCCCTCAGATCATGTCAGAAAATGCTAGGATCTCCTAGCTGAAAATAATAATACAAATTCTTTCCCTTTTTCATACTTCTCTTTAGCCACGTGGCACTCAAGAAGCTGCTATTTTCCACCTCAAAGTAAGCTAATAGCATTTTCAAAATGCAATTAGAACCTTTCAGGAGAAAGCTCAAGTTGTGTTTGTATAATATGAAGTTAACTCTCTACTACATTTCCCAGACAGGCACACCAAAGCTAATAAATTCTTCTCATGTCTTCAGATTATTAACACACCTACTGGCAATGTCAAGACGTTAGTTTAAAGAATTTCAAATATGAAACAGTTCAATAATCTGGTTTAGGACAGCTGACTGACAAAGCTAATTAACTGCCTGCAGAAGATTCTTTATAAATGAAGCAGCTTCTGTCTGAACAGATTTTCAAGAACAACAAAATATTTGTTTTGTCTTTGTCTCTTCTCTCCTATTTTCTCCCTTCCAGCCTTCCCCATCTCATGTAATCTTTGATAAAAGTTTCTTTGGTGGTATTTATATCTTGCCCTTCCTCTGACTTGGTGGTTTCTTATTCTCTATGTCCTTTTATCTTCCTGCTGGAAATTTCTTCTCCTCTCCTCCAGACCTTTTCAGGCCCTCTCCACAGAGCACTTTCAGCTTTTGTGCCTTGCATCCCTGTGCTCTGCTCAGCTGTTTCAGCACCTCCATCTGCTTCAGATATTTTTCACATTGAGAGACTTTCCACCATGCATCATTCCCAAAAAGAAAGGAACCTGTTTGCCTCCAGCTTTAGTTGCACAAAAGTAAAACAGTACTTCAGGATTTCTTTTTCCCCTCGGAATATTACAATTTGGGGCAAATTTTTATGCAAAGGAAGCTGACACTGGTAGCTCTGGTTTCTAACAGCCTTCATTGTCAGAAAGCACTATAATGCATCTCAGGCTTGCCCTGAAAGACATCATTTGGCCCATTAGATGATCTCTCCCTAGTGAGAAAAACCTATTTATTATACCAGATAGTATACCAGTTTAATGAAATGAACAGAGCTAGTGAAATTACCTATTGCATAATATCCATTACAAATTAAGGGCACTGAGAGGACTGAGATTAGAAAATACCTGCAAAATTCAAAATAAAACAACAGCAACAAGAGGAGGAGCTATTTTATGAAGATGAACATTAACAGACTTTTATTCCCATCAGAGCCCAACTCTGAATTTAAGTATTTCTGCATTACAGGCAGAATAACAGCAGGACTGGAAATACTTCTTTTTAGGCTCTTGCTACATGATGCCTGTGTCACAGACCATCAGCAGCAGATTAATTTTATCCAGAATGTTTTTTTTTAATCATAAATTAATTACAAAAATGTAGACATTCTTCTTATGAAGCAATATATTCCTCAAGTTTTTTTTTAACACCAAAAACAGACTGAAAAAAAAAAAAAACAGTGCATCTCTGGGTAAATATCAAAACACTGAGGGATCAGATTTCCAGCTGGACTTGCAGAAGCATTTGCAAAACTTCTGTTTACAGGTCTGTTTTTGTCTGATCCTGCTCAATCCTCTCAGAATGAGGGGCACCCACTGGAGAGAAGTTTATCCTTTCCCTCCCTGTGTCGTTCACCCCCTGACCTTTCACTTGCTGACAGCCTATGCAGGAAAAAAAATCAGGATTTCACATTAAATCATCACTTTAGCAAATGACCAGCATCATCAAGGAAGGGAGATGGGTTAAAACAACTAGAGTATTACTGAATCCCTTCCCACATAATTTCTCTTCAACAGGAGTAATTTTGTTGATCTTGCCACATTTCCCCTCTTAGCTTTTTTGTGGAACGCATACTCACTGTCTTCAAAAGATCTACATCTCCCACCGTTCAAAATACAGAGGGGACAAATGTTTGTTAGCTATTTACAGGAGGCTAAATGAGACATGGAAAGCCAGTTGTAATGCTGCAAAATGGAGAGCTATGTTATTGTCACTGTCCTTCCCCACTCTGCCCTCTCCAGAAGTCAGATGTATTCACACTCGAAGCCCTGCTTAGACTCCATCCTTAAATTCATTAAATGTATCACTTTAGAATCAGATATTTTGCACAGTTTCAATCAAAAATTAGACTGCCCTTTCTGCTGTCAGATAGGACAGATGTGACAACAATTCTTAACAGATCATCTAGGTGCTAGATTTTGGGGAAATAAAAACACATGAACATGTGGTTAAGGATGCATATATTCATTAAAGGATAATTGGTAAATAATTTTCATTAATAAACTTATCAGACTCAAGCCTGAGAGTCCATCCATAGATGAGTCATTCCTCCCCATCCCTCTTTAAAACTCACTGATTGTGCTTTGCTTTTATAGGGCTTTGCTAGCTAATTAGGGAATTTCAGTAATCTATTTTTAATATGTACCATCTTCTGTTCTGTTTAGTGCAGCCTTAAGATAGACTTTTATCTTTACTGCTGTGCACAGATCATCCGAAAATATAAGTTCTCTGCTACATGACAACTTATAATGAGCCTTAATGAAGCTTGGGAACAGCTGTTAAAAACTCCAGTTGAATAGGTTTGCCCAAGCAGCAGTAGCTTGTAGTGCTTTTTCCTCTTACAGCACTGTTGAGTCATCTCCTACTGTACACAGAATGAGAAAAATCAAAAATGAAACACCAAAGCTGGTTAATCCTTTTTTTCCCAGACATTTTACTTTAATCAGAGTTTTAATAAGTACATTATGAACCATCATCTCTTAAGCCTTTCACCTTTTTAATTATATTACTGCTCTGAACATCGACAAAAGCAAATGTTATTATGCAAATTTTGCTCCAAATTCGTGTCCTTACCGAGAGCATAAGAGAGTTCAAACACCATCTTTCATTATGCTATAGCTAAATGAGCTACAAATCATTAAAATTACAATAAGCTCACAATTTTACATGTTCCCTAAGCTAGAAAACAAAAGATTATATATTTTGAGTAGGATAAAGGATTTAGAGAGCTCTGACCGTCAAACATGATTGAAACAAACAAGTTCTCGTTCTTCGTAGCATTTGTCTTACCTCTTTGACCTTTAAATGCTTAGACACTAAACTATCTGGCATAAAGAACACTCAGTGCTTTTGTGTTGCTTTTCTCCTTACCAGCATGTGTAGATTTCCTGAAGCTTCTTCAATTTACTTCTTAAATACCATTTGCCAGTCATTCATTTACAGCATATGGGAGCAGTTCACTTTCATGTGTCAAATCCAAGGCATACTGCGTGAAATATGAAGGTTGTTTTTATTTCTTTCCCCCTCCAGTATCCATCCTTGTTATCTGGTTTTGTTTCTGTAACACCTATGGGCTTAACTCCCACTCTACATGGCATGGAACAGCTGCAACAAAAAGCAGAGATCAAAAGTACATCGTTTACTCTGGAGCCCGGCTAAGAACTAAGAACTCATATGACAGGAACACAGGAGAAAAAGGAAATAGATGATTGCACTGGACCTGATAAGCAAAATCCACAAAACACCTAGACTTTTTCTCTTCTCGTTCCCTCAGTCAATATTTTCAAATAGAAATTTCACAAAGTCAAGACTTGTTGATGTTGCCAACATTTTGAATGATTCATACCAACCCAACAGGGCCAAAAACTAAACATATCCTTCGGGCTTCACCTCATTAACTAATGTTTCTGAGCATTGAATATTTCATTATGAAATTTTCAGTTGTTCTGTAGGAAAACTGCAAGAGACAGAGGATTCTTACTTGTTCTGTAAACGTTGAGTCTTGTATTTGCAGGGTGCCCCATGGCAGGAAGGAATGATGAATCTGACTCCATGTTCTTAGATGGCTAATTTATTATTTTATGATACTATATTATATTAAAGAATACTAAACTATACTAAAGAATACACAAAGGATACTTGCAGAATGCTAAAAAGATAATAATGAAAACTCGTGACTCTTTCCAGAGCCTCGACACAGCTTGGCCCTGATTGGCCAATGAGTCAAAACAATTCACATGAAGCCAATGAAACAATCACCTGTTGGATAAACAATCTCCAAACACATTGCACATGTGAGCACAACGCAGGAGAAGCAAATGAGATAATTATTGTTTTCCTTTTTCTCTGAGGCTTCTCAGGAGAAAATCCTGGGCGAAGAGATGTTTCAGAAAATGTGAATGTGGCATTTGAGCAAGTCTGTGGACACCCTGGCCCAGGGAAGTTTCACTTTCAACTGCAATGGCGTTGAAATTTGTTCTTTCCTTCACCAGTTCTGAACTCCAGTGCAAGTTGACTGGCTTGCACAAAGAGTAGGCATTGTTTGGTTGTGGAAAGAGCATTATTTGCTGAGTTTGAAAAAGTTTCAGTCTCTTCAGTTTTCATGCCAGTTACGCCAATGTTTTATTTGCATGATGGTTTGGAGGACACTACACAATTACCACAACCCCATAGACAAATAACAAAGACATAACTAGAAAGAAATGGATCTGTACAATCTAGACCTGAGCTTGGCAGCTTATACACTTTCCAAATTGTGACTGTCCTGGGAACACTGCTCTTCTAAGTTCTCTGAAAAAAAAATATACACTATATCTGATAACTCTGCAAAAGAAAAATAAACACTAAGACCTTGATTCTTAGTTATAAGGAGCTTATCTGAAGCAGTTGCATGAAAAGAGTGTAAAGCATCATTATCATAATACATGATAAGAAGTGCAGTTACAGTGAAATTTTAAAACAGCACAGAAAAGGGACGTAATTTAATTCAAAAGTCATTCACAAGGAAGCTCCTCATGCATGAGAAATGCCTACAAAAATAATTCTCACAATTTGGGGAAGAGAAAAATCTTTACACACCATAACAGGGCTAGAGTATATGCCAGTCCCCCAAACATGGCATTAAAAGCCCAGAAGCTGTTTCAGGAGGAAAAAAAAAAAAAAAAAGAAAAAGAAAAAGGACAAAGATCTTCCCAGTTTCACCTAGTTATAAACCTTGTCTCAAAGCAAGACCGTTTTCTCAGCTCTATCAGGCCATTTATCTAAGATAATAACTGGTACCTTCAAGAATTATTTATGAAATCATTTTTTAGTCACTCGAAAGAATATTCAACTTTTTGCATCATAAGGAAACAAAGAAAAAAGAAAGGCAGGAGAAACCTACTGGTGGTTCCTAGCCTATTTTGCATAACTACTCTCTTTTTCCTTGACACATGGAGAAAAATGTTTTGGATATCTTGATATACACATCAGGTTTTGGGAAGGGAAAGAAGGGCAGTGGAGGCTGGAAGAACACAAGAGAACAAAGAAGGAATTTTCTGGTTAGATATAGCTTATCTGGAGATAATTTTTAGTTCATTTCTTGCATACCTTTTAAAGGGAAGCAAAGGTAGCTACCCCAACTGCCAATGTGTTCAGAAGCCATAAGTAAAATCTGGCTGAAATATGGAAACAAGGTAATAATCTCTGACACCAAACACTCCTTGCCACATGAATGTCAGCTCAGAACAGAGAATAGATACCCCCTAGCATGCTCAGGTCTATAGAACACTACATTATTTTACAATTAAAATTATTTTAAATTGATCTTCTAATTCAAAACTCTTTCACAAATGAGCTGTTGCATAAATTCATAGCTTGCACAGAGAAAATAAAAAATTTCAGCTTTGTGCTTCTAGTTTAGATCTGTAAAAAACATAATTTTGAAAGACAACCTGTATACCCAAGGTAACATCCTGCCCCAGGAATTCCACTGGCATTTTTCCATTATTTCCAGAGGAAAGGGCTTGTCTCACTCTTTTATTCAGTTTTTTGTCAACTATCATAACTGCATGTTTGGTAAATTTTCTCTCTTAAATCAAAAGACATCAGTGAAATGGTTGGTGCTAACCCATTGCATTTTCAGTTTATTCAAGTATTAAGAGAAATTACCAGAAATAAAATGTCACCTATCATCTCTTACAAAATGTGGCTTCAATACTATCAAGCCACATAAAATACAGAAGTGACAAATAGCCATAAATACTGCACACAAGCAAGTTAATATGGAGTCTATTAAACTTGTACTTAATTAATTAGGAGTCTATGAAAGTTGTACTTCAATTATTGCCCAGAATTCTGTGCAGTGTGTATAGGCACTCCTCTCTTTCTGATAAATGCTTGGTTAGCATGCACCCTTGCAATGGCTTCTCAGACCTTTGTAGTGCTATTAAACATCTTTAAATCATTATTGTTTCTTTATTTTTTGGTTCTGCTCACTTAAGGCAAGGACCATTAGGCAGAGAAAAGAACTTATTTCAATAGAGAGAGCAGCACATGAGCACATGAAATGTCCCAGCTCAAGGCAGCAGAATACTTGCAGGGTGACAGGCAGTTGTATTTCCTCACCCATCACCACAGCTGTGTACAGAACTTTTATGTTACCTAAACTCATTTATTGATGAAAATCTGACCAGTTTAAAAACTATTAAAGCCCACCAAAAAATCCCTTCAGTGTGATTTATCTCTAACATGATTTTGGTGGCCCTGATGAAAGTATCAGCAATACTTTACAACTTTTCAAAGAACATCTCATTTAAAGCTGCAAAGACACTTATATTGTCATTTAAAATTAAACAACTGATAATTACATATTAATAATGGGAATGAGCACCAAAACCATAACACAGTAGCTATACAAACACTTAATCCTTCTCTTTTTATATAATGATACTAATTATTTTAAATTAAATATCTTTACATAATGCTGATAAGAGTCACAGAATAACCATGCTCTTAATCACCTTGTGACTTGAGAAGAATCATAAAACATAGGCCTTGTGCTATTGAATCCCAAACATGTCCCTCTATGTGTTTTCCCACACAGATCCTAGTTCAATTTTAGGGACTGTACCAAAGCCATCCCCTGAAACTAAAGAAATATTGATAAAACACAATCTGAACACTATTGGGATACCCAGCATTTTCAAATAAAAGAGTTGGGCTTTAAAGCTCCAACACAGTTAGCAAATATTCCCTAAGGGAAGAACTATAAAAAGGAAAAAAAACTAAAAAATCTTGGCAAGTGAACCTGAATCTACAGCATTCATTAACTGTGATACAGCAGTTACATGCCCCCAAACCCTAACCATGCTCTCTATGCAAATAACACAGGTTTAGCTTAAAATAATGAGCCAGCTTAAACCTAAATGCACTTCCAGGGAATCAATTAGAGCTAAGCCATTACTAAATGTGACCCACTGTACACCACTGGCTTAAAATGGGCTGTTTTATATGCCTAAACTTCTTATTTCATGCTGACATTTTGCCAAGCAACCAACTCGGCAAAAATTGAAATAGTCTTTAATGAAAGTTTCAGTCAAACTATACTCTTCACCAAAACATGTTCGTGCCAGACAATAAACAGAGAGACACCAGCCTCACAAATTCAAGGTACAGCTACTCAGAGCTATTGCTAAACAACCAAAGTAATGTGAATTTAAAACCATGGCCTCATGAGGAGCCTTCTCCTTGAGAGAAGGCATGCTGCCATATGCAGACGTAAGACAAAAAAAATGAAGGTCTGTTTTCTAGAACAGACCTTTCCTTCCAACCACAAATGTCAAAAATTTGTGTTTAACAGAATGCATTTTCATAGCTAAGCTTCATAAATTTGCAATGTGATAGAGAGCATTCTGTCAAACAACTCCCAAATAGTTCTCTTGGCTGTGAGGTCTTAACATACTATTAAAAAGAAGAGTATGTGAGAAAGGAGGGATCAAAATAGTGATAAAGAGCAAACACTTTGGGCTGAATCGCTAAAGGATACTAGAAAGCATTTGCTTCACTGTATCAATTAGCAGAGATGGATATGCCAAGCATCGAAAAGAAAATATTTGCACTTTGGTACTTCTCCAACTTTTAAAAACTTTGCAAGAAGCGTAAACTTTTTCATTTAACTTGCACTTCTAAACAGCAGATAAAAGGTCAGAAGTGTGAATACAGCTTAATTTCTCTGGCTAGTGCACACCTGACAATGAAATATCTCATCAAAGAAATCCTATTTAAGGGGAATATAACTAATTCTTTGAGCAGCAACACAGGAAGACCTTTTTTAAATAAAAGAAAAAAGATAAATTCTTGCAGCTGGACACTTTCCTTTGTCAGCTGTCATTTCTCTGGTTAGAGTTTGCAGGTATCCCTCAAATGCTTACGGCTCCATGGGCTAAATTTCCCAAAGTAAAGGATGCAAGTAATGCTTTAAACTCTGGCAGCAGTAAAGGGAAAAAGGCAAGGCACTCCCTATTGCATTGCTGTGAAAACATGCTTCAGTAAGTAGGTGCACTCTATTATTTTAGCACTCTCAATAAACTGTCATCAGTAGAGATAAAAAAAGATTGTTATGTGATTTCAAATTGTATTTTAGGTCATTTATTTTATTTGCTGGTACTGACTTTTATCTGCAACAGTGGCATACAAAACAGTCATTTCTGTGATTTAGACACCTAGCCATCTCATTTACACTCTTCATACTCCAAGAAAAAACAAAAAAACTTGCACTTGCAATACCGACAGTTTAAACTCAGCAGAGCTGCAACATGACATCTCAATCTGTTGAGATATATCATGCAATTACCACTGTAGGCCACTTCAAAATTATCCTCCTTTCTTCCATAATGCCATGTGGGGAGGGAGACGTGCTGGCTTCTTAAGTTCTTGTACTTCCCCGCTCTAAAGATCTCCACTGAGTCAAAATATCCGTCAGTCTGCAGATTACATTGTCATCTACTTTCAACATACTGATTTCCACTGAGACAAAAATCAGGTTTTTTATTTTTTAAGCTGCCTTGTACTTCAACAGAGATGCCAAAGTAGCAGCAAAACTAGACGTGATCCTCTCTACACAGCTAGGCTTTCTTTATGCTAAATAAATCAGTTTCACTCTCTTCCAAAAGGGTCTTGCCACATTAGATTAGATTACATGTTTCCTCTGCCCTTTCTTCTGCATGTGTTATAATAAATCAAAGAAAACCAAAAAGTGACCTTAGAGAAACAGACCCATTAACTAGAGTTGATGAATTTTCCTCTTCACATACATTTTGTCAAAATTTTTGTCCTTCTAATACACAAAAGCACCTAGGCAAGAACAAGACGACAACTGAAGTACATGGTATCCACTCAGAAATTAACAGATATCTTCCATTCCACCCTTCTGAATCCATGTCCTCTCAGCACACCTAAAGTCAAGGTGAGAGCCAAACATAGAGTTTTTAAAGAGCAAAAATAAAGCCTAGCAGAAAAGGTAGCTTCACAAAATACCATAGATCAATATATTGATCTCTCTCAAGTGAACATTGGGGAGCTATGAAACTTCATGAACAGATACAAATTAAAGAGCAGAACTATAAAGGGAAGCAAGTAAATGGAAGAAAACCAGCTATTTATTTTTAGCTTCTTTCCAACCTCTGTTAGGAAATGTAAATAGAAGATGAATTTATATATTCATAGAAAGGGCATTGATAGATATATTTATAGATATTTATAGATGTATTTATTCTGAGTAAAGCTGGACAGCAAAAACCACCTTGACAGACCAACACATTTCTAGACCAGCAGATTTTCTCTGTTGGATTAATTGGTTTCTATCACCAGAAATGCTTGAAAGATCATATTTTTGATGATATAGCAAGACATGTCTGTTAACCAAGCTCTCAATGATGATTTTGCTCATAGGATTTCTGAAAATGCTCTTATGCAGTACAAAAATTAAATCAAAACTAAAATCCCAACATTAAATAAATAGTTGACAAACGACACCATGGGCATGTTAAACAACCATATTGTAAGCATTCAAAACTTGGCTGATATGAAATGTTTCTGTAGTGCACAGAGGACCTCAGTACTGCTTAAGGAGACAAGAATTAAAGAGCTGTCAGACTGCCAAAACAATGTCATTGTAGGCAGCAGATGTGCATCCTGTCAACAGCTACTTTCACACAAAACAGTAAACCAATGGCAGGCCTACCTTTTGGTTTTGTTATTAACAGATTACTGCAGGGGATGTAAAAAGAGAAACACATTCTTCTGTGACAACTGGAAAGAATAGCATGAGCATAAAATAAAAAAAAAGAAAAGAAAAAAAGCAAAGCTAGGTAACCACTTGCTGGCGTTGCAAAGGCACCATGCTGCAAAACAGATACTCAAAATCTGCTTTCTGTATTGCAGGCAGAAAATAAATTATTAACAGCTTTGCTACGTGGCCTTCTAAGAGATTAATATGCAAAGTAAAATTTTCTATCAGCACAGGTGTTTATCTTTGACATCTGCTGTTAGGTATTAGTAAATCAAATTGGTAATTTACAATTCAGGAGTCATGTACAGCAATGTAAGTCCAGAACAATAGCAAGTCCAGTCCAATGTAATGCCAAGAATTCACCAACAAATACCAACACTTCCTCATTTGCTGTGTGCATGATCTGGAATTCACAAAGCCTTGGAGGTTTTTAGCTAATGATCACAGTCTTTGATCTCCAGAAAATTATTATGGCATGTGTAAAAATGAGATTCGTAAGAAATCTCTTAAAAGAGAAATTAATTTAGTGATTATATCACTTTTTTTTTAAAAAATAGAAAAAAAGAAAACAAAAGCACAGTTTAAATTTTAACAAAATGAATTGATCCAAGTACTCATCATCCATATTCAGAACACCATGAAAGACATTCCTGAAGATAAAAGATAGTTCCATGAATGCATTTGCAGCCTGACACACATATTCATTTCAGCATATTGCACCATCAATTATTCCTTTATAAACTCTACTAAGATCATTTGTCACTCATTTACGTTTCAAGCCTTCTGAAAGTGACAAATCTCCTACGTTTCTAAGTACTATTGAGGGTACTTAAGAAAAAAAGCAGCATTAATTTTTCAAGTTCTTTTATGCACATACCACAAAGCAAGAAGATTTTGTCACTGAGTAGCTTGGTAAATTTGTGTTCAGATATTCCCAGTCTTGGTTGAAAAGCTCTGTCTTCACTCAAGGCATCACTAACAATTAACATCATGAATTAATTCTAGTCTTTCTAAAATGTCACCTCTGGTGGGTTGAACACAGACTATCAGACCTCAAAATTGCATCAAGTGGTGGGATCCAACAGGTGGTGACCAAATCCCTTTGTACTCTTATTCCCTGCTTCTACCTCTCTTTACCGCACAATTTTCTGTTAAATAAAAATCTGCACTACTGGCTTTGCCATTTTGTCTCACTTGCACCTTAATTTGGGCAAAGGCATCGCTGTGAGAATTTTAATAACTGCATCATAACATTATTAAAACATTTGTTATCTATGAAGTTCAAATTCTCAGGGAGTTCCCCCCCCACACACTTATTTTTCTCTGTATCAGCCAAGCATCCAATTCTCAGACAATATCTAATTGTAAATATTCTATAATATGCCCCAGAAAAACAAAGGTGACCCATTTCCACCAGATTTCATTGGAAAGAAACTTTTTTGGGAAATTTTGTAAGATTTAAATTGAAGCATATCTACATGGTTCATTCAGAACTCTAGTTAAGGATTAGGAACATAACTTGACATTCCTGCTTTCAAAAACACCACCCCCCTGAGAGCCTGAGAAACCTACTGAGAGGAATTTGCTTCTATCTGTATCTTGGCTCTGGCCAGTTTGGTTTGGAGGGTTTCAGTGGGAACACTAAACAGGGGAAAACCATTCCTAGGCCATGATAATCTAATCTCAATAACACAGTTTTTCCATGGGGAAAGAGGTCACTGAGAAGGACTGCAATTAATCATTCTCTCCCTGAAGATGTTTCCAGCATCACTAATTCTATTCATGCTCCCACTGATTTCATACTCATTATAAAAATTCTTGATTTGTATTGTTCAGTCAGCATAACTAGGAAAGAGATTGCCTGAGATCAGTGTTATTAGAAAGAGCCTGCTGGATTTGGTATCCTTTTCTTTCCTGCTCAATCACAGTCAGCAGCTTCAAGCTGAACACACATGACTTGGTATTTTGATATCAGCAAAACCCCACCTGTCAAAAAGTTTGTGAGAGCTCTGGGCACTTCAAATACAACAGTTGAGGTAGATTTCTATAGATTTTAGTACCAGTTTTTTCCCTGGCATGCCCAGTACTCCTCTTGTGCACAAGCTGTCCCCACTTGCCATGTTTTTGTAAATGAGATTTTGCAGCACACCTTCCCTAGCACTGCACTCTGGGTGCACTGATCTTCCAGGCTCCTCAGCAGCGACCTCCTCTTCTGGTGCTATCAATTAATCATTTCAGAGGCATATAACACCTGAATCAAACATTACACAAACCATGTAAATGTTTCCAAAAAGTACACTGCGCTTTAAATAGTACAAGAGATGCTACAATAGTAATGAGAGATAACACGAGTAAAGAAAGCAATAAAACTCTTCCACACATCCCTTATTTAATATGTGCTGGCATCTAACATCAAAAATCTAAAAGCAACCAAATCCAGAAGTCATTTACCTACCCAGCTTGCAGTAAAATCAACAGGATTTAGGTACCTATGTGATTTTGAGAGGTTTATTATTGTCTTTTCATTCAAGCTGTCTTTAAATCACTCATAAAAAAAGGACTTAAGGAAAAGGTAAGTCCTGAATTCTATGTGTAGTGAAATCTGTAAAAGAAGTCAAACCTACCAAAGGATTTTAGGCAACAAGGGTTAGAAGCTTGTATGACACAAAGCATGGGAACCTAGCTCCATTTAAGCACACAGTTTGTAGAACTCAATAAATAGAAATTTGCCATTTTAGAGGCTAAGAGAGATTTCATTAGAATGAATTATATCTGAGAGCCTTGAACAGGAAATGCCTCATTTTTTTTCTTTTTTTTTTAATGGCATTGCAGACCTACTTTTGGGTGTTACAAAAGGACAAAAGCAAGACTGTGATGCATCTTATAAAATATCTTACACCATGCACCTTGTCTGAAGCTTCTGCATTTCCAGTGTATTTTATACATAGCCTTTATGTGTAAAACAGACATTTTTGGACTCATGTCCAAGAAAACTGTCTCAGAGGCTTAAAATTCACCTTGACCATTAAATAACAATTCAAAGTCACAATATTATCTGTGCTCTAGAAATTATTTCAGTAATATTTAAGGTTACTGAAAATGAGAATTTGAATGGTATAAGTTTTGCAGCAGTATGAAGAATATATGAAGATGAAAATTTTTGCAACACAGGATAGCATTTTCATCAGAAAGTTGTATTTAATGGACTCAAGTCTGAAATACTGAAATCACATGAGATATCCTATTTTCATATTATTTGACATCAGACCTAATCACTTTGCTTGACTTGATAAATCTTATAGAATTACTGTCAAGCTATATTTGGCTGAGAGATCTGTTTATATGAATATGATTCGTAGTTTTGCTGCTAAGCAAAAAGATAAATCCATCTGCTTTCTTTCATCTCACCTTTTTATGAAAGCTTGCAAGATGAAGCCTGTAGCTTTTTTTTTTTTAATCTTTCTTTGGCTGTTCCATTTTCAAATATCAAAAGAGGGTTTTTCAACACAGCCTACTGAAGCTTCTTTCCACTGAGGTTATAAAACATGATTAATGCTTTGCTCTAAAACTTACATATCCAAGATGGTCACATATTCAAATGCTCACCAGCCTTCTGCTTCAAACAAAGTGCAAAGAAATGTCATGAGCCAGATTTACTCTGTTGAGTTCCTTCATTGCAAATACTGAGAGCCCAAAAAGAAAGGCGGGAGATTTCACTTCCTTACATCTTAATATTTTCAGTCTCCTAAATATTTGGGGGCCTGTCTTCCTCTGTTGATATACTGTGTGAATTCTAGATCAACAAAGTCTTCAAAACAAGGTTAAACACATTCCATGGTAAGCAGTACCTGTGTAGTTTACCTAGAGCACAGAGCCACTCACAGGAAAAAGAGTTACTAATGAGATACCCACCTCATCTGCAGCAGGTCATGGCTTCCCAGAAACCAGATTAAGGACAGAAATAAAAGTAAACCAGAAATGTTCATGGGATTAAGAGGAAAAGCTCTTTGCCAAGCACAGGAGCAGGCACACATAAGCTGCTCAGAACAGCAAACAGAGGAGTTGCTCAGTAGTTACAGGAGATTTACTAATGTTTACAGATCACAAAACAACATTATTGGTCATGCATGCTCCATCTTCCCTTGTCAGTCATCTGGTTCCAGCTGGGCAGACAATGCTAACTGGAAATTCCACCTTTGCTGCTCACTCAGGAGATCACTGACACAGTGACAGATTTCTTCTTGTGAAATTCGGTTACACATCACAGGTTAAAATTTATAATAATGCCTGGCAGTAAGCCGCAGTTTATATTTTATATTTTTTTCAGAGAAGTACCCCTGAATAGACAGAGGCTGATTTAGTAGTTCTTTCACTGTATATACCTAGTGTATTTCTTTTCCTGTTTATTATTCATGAAATATTCAGCAGGAGCACAGGGCCACCTGCAGAGAAGGAAACCAGGCCAGTTCTCATGGATCTCCCTCCTAGAAAATTTAGGCAGAAGCAATTTTTAAATAGAGGGTTGGAGCTACCAAGAAAATCTTTTATGACAATGAAAAAATCTTACAGAAACATCTTTTAGAGAGAACTGGGGGTGTCATGCATTCACCCCAGCTCTTCCTAGGATGTTCCTACATTCATACTTTCTAGATTCACCTATGGGGTGTACAACACTTGGGATTAAAATGGGAAGACATTTTTTTTGTGTTTCAAGTGCTTCAAAATGCAGCACCCAGGCTCTGGACATGGTAGGGTGCTAAGCTATCACTTTGGGGTTTTTGTTGGTAAGCAGATTTCAAGGCCTACTTAAAGCCTCTGCTTAAAATCTAGGTGTAGAGCTTCATTATTTTCCAGGAGTGAAATCTCTCATAATTTTCAAGCCACTTGCTCTGAGATTGTTGGAATTTGTATGAACAATAAGGCTGTCACTGGACAAGTTCACATTGCTAGTTTAGAAATTGCTGGTCCACCAGTTTAGAAAGTAAGAAAGCTTTTCCTCAAGAATGCAAAGATATTTCCAAACTTGCCATATATCAGGGGAAAAAAATATGGAAATCTTTCATTCATCTGCCTTTTGCCAGAGGTCTCACAAAGCAAAGTTTATAAACAGAAAAAAAATTACATTTAGCTCTTCTGGATGATAACAAAAATATAGTACAGACAGATAGCACTTATGACAAATAAAAAGTAATTAGAACAGAGTTGGCTCTTCCCTTGACCTCTAAAACCTGAGCAGGCTCTTAGCTGGACACAGTAGCTCCAAGAAATTTTCTCCCATTACTCTCCATCTTGTATTTCCATTAGTAGCTAAAAGAATGTATTCCTGACGAGGATCACTTGAAATACAGATTATGGTGCTCAGAAGAGCCATGGTGGATAGCCTGAGGTAACATGAGCTGTGATGTACTAGAACTGTACAGCCACGCATATATTTATCCATGGGCTCTTAACTACCTGCTAGCCTTCAGGATGGTAAAAATTGTATTTGTATTTCTTCCTAAAACAAAACAGAACTCCTGCTGTTCTGTTATGCAATATCCAGTTGGGATTTTTCCACTCACTAGCTCAGGAGATTGGTCTTTGTATGTGATGCCTCCTTTGATCCTACCCTTGTCTGTGTGCCATGGTTCATACAGAAGATAAATTATGAACCACATTTACTCATGTTCATTATTTTACCAAGTGACAGGTATATTGGCCATATTAGTGATGTCACAGATATTCTTTTTATTCCAGTCATCTAGGGTGGCATTTGGAAAAGGGTACTTTCTACTTAAAATCAATATCTTCTCTAGCTGCTATAATATTTCTTCTTACTTAAAAACGTTACTCAGAATATAAAAGTCATTGATTACAAGCAGAAAATATACTTACCAATTACCAAAGGAGAGTGGAAAAATAAAAAGTGCTCTCTAGTTCAAGTAGTTCCAGCTGGTGACACACCACTACTAATCAGCACATGTTTCAAAAGCACCAGGACCTCCTCAAGAAAATGCTTGGGTTTTCTTCTTATAAGGCTGAAGCACAAAGTGTGGTTTATTCTAGTGAAAACATGAACACATTTTTAATTCTGCATTTCTCAGAGATATGCTTTCACAGCAACTGAGTCAGAATATACTGTTCTTGAATTATGGTGGTGAAAAAGCAACTTGGCTTTTTTTATGCAAGATTTCCAGACTATTTAACAGAATCTGAACAGGTGAAGAGAGCAGTGAAACAGATTTAAGATTAGAAATTTGTCCTTTCTTCTTTGGGCTGAAGATAAAGTAATAAATTGTGTACTTGATTTTGATAGGTTGTGATTACCTAAGAATGGTGTTACTAATTACTATACAGGAAAATATCAAAATTTGGAAACAGCATTATTCCTTTGTTTGTCCTCTTACCCCCAAACCTGCTGCAACCACTTCAGCATTTGTTCATTTTCTCCATTGTGGATGACTGCAAGGAAGTGTCATGGATTTGTGTAGTACCTCTGGCCATGTACTTCTCATTTTCACATTCCCCAGCCATGAATAGGGTGTGCTTCATATAATACCATGGAAGAAGAAACGCCCCAAAATAAGTTACATATTCTTAAAGATCTTGGTTTAAAGAATAATTTTCAGTGACATTATGATAGCTAATATAGAAGTTAAACCACCTAATAATATATACAGTAATTTCTTAAATTATATCACTCTATACTTAGACAGTTTAGTTATTTAAGTAAAATAAACCCTTTCATAAATTTGTGTCCTCTTTGATAACCTTGATATATGAGAAACAAATTCCTACTCTCTTCTGAATGTTCCTTTCCTTTTGAGTGTCTATATAGTAAAATTTTAGGTACATCCCAGACAATTACTCAAGTGTTTGTGCAAGAAATGCATTTGTGTGTTTTTGGTATTTTATGAAGTAAAAAATATTCTGAAAAAACATTTTGGTACTGGTTTATTTGGCAAACCAGAGATTAAATTTGGCATGATTTTTTAATGTGATCCCTAAAGCCAATAAATGCTTTGGCCATCTTCTCTTCCCCACAAATTCCTTCTTCCTTACCCTGACATTATGCAGTCATTAAAGCAGGCAGAGCCTTCAGGTAGCACTAATAGCAAGTTATTTACATTGTAAAAGGATGTTTTGGAACAATTCCAAATTCCAAGCAATTCTTACATAAAATGGAGTGTCATACCTTGGTCAATACTGAACTCCATTTGACAAAGAATACCTTGACCAGTATGACAACAAGATTATTAAAAAAGAACTTATTAAAAAAGGTTCAGCCTTTCAAAACATTTTCTTCTGTTTATTATAAAATTTTTTCATCACCTGTAAGAGTTGCTCAGGTGACAAATAAACACAGAAAACCAAAACTACTACAAGAAAAAAAATAAAGTCCAAATATATAAAGTGGCCAAAAAAAATTTCATCTTCCCTTACTGAACTTTGAAAGCATGCATAAATGCAACAAAAAAAAAATTCAAGAGATGGAGTGCATTTTGCTATGTTTTGATTTGTTTTATAGTATGGAGATCTGTCACATTCATGGTTTCCTCTGTGAGAGGCTGTCTATTTGCATCTGCATTCTTATTTTTTAATATAACATTTTTATGCTGCTAGCAAGTGCCTTTTCTAATAGCATTTCATTTAAGAGGGGTGCTTGAACTTACAGCAACTTCTTGCAGCATGAAACAACATAATACAACCACATAACCTTTATATGCATATTGAACAACTTGGGAATTTTTTTTGAAACTCACAGAATTATTGCACTGACTTTTTTATGTGGCTTAATAACAGCAATAGATGTGTACACAACAGATGTGTGCTGCCCTGACAAAGCAAGGGGTGCTGCTCCAGAATTTTTTTTCATTTTCTTCATCATTTGTAGTCAAATGAAATACTTCAGTGGAGCTCAGGCTATAATAATAATAAGGTATGTTTAACCTAAGGGTTACTCATACTTGAGGCTCAGCAAACTGAGGAATCAGAGGATTACACACAGGGTATAGTGAAAACCAGTTCAGGTAAAGAAGACAAAAATGTGATCTTCATAAAACTATAACAAGGTTCTTTGAGCCTTTTTAGACCCTAGGATTGAACAAGATCCATGAACAGCTCAGTCGCTGAAGCCCTTCTTGGTGCCCCCCACAACTGAACAGTCACCTTCAGAATATGTCTGTTTCTGCCACTTCATAAATGCAAATTTACTTTTAGCAGGGCACAAATAACCCACTCATTCATCCTTGGCTACAATCAGATGAAAATTCATGTGCTGAGCAACCAGCCGTGCATTACTTTTTGTTACAGGTCTGCTCTATCTGCAGATATTTCTCTCCTTGTCCAGAAGAGGGACAAGACCAGGTGATGAAACTGTTAATATAAATCTCAGGATTACAGTCAGGAAAAAAATTATTATTATTATTATTACTACTACTACAAAAAATCCTCTAGAAAACCCTCCAAACTGTTATCATCCCATGGTCTCTAAACCACATTATTATTGTTCATTTCTCAAAACTGCCACTGGAAAATCTGGGTAACCTTGCAATTTCTGGCTGATCTCCTGCCTTTCTCAAACCAACAGAAGAACCTGAGTGTGTGACCTAGAACAGAAAGGAATTCTTGCATCTCCAGCCCCCAGGCTAAGAGAGACTATGCTTCTCTTAACATGAGCATTCACCTCTCTTGGAAAAGTTTCTGTAATTTGCTTATCTATACAAAGCAGTAGCAAAATAATACCAAAGGATAGTTCTGCAATAAAAAACAAATATATAATAAAGTAATAAAAATAAGTAAGGTACTCTTTCATGTGCATCTAAAGGCAAAGACAAAGATTTTGACTTTTCAAAACCAGCTTCAGGAAAGACAACTCATTATTGGCTTATCCATATCTAAAGGACAACGTCCTAGACCTGACAGCACCCTGTTTTTAGAATTCACACTATCTTTTTTATTTTTTGATATCATGCCTTAACTTCTATTGACAAAGTGTTCATCCCCTAGAATTATATCATCTTCTATTACCTAGAAATGATTTCTTTGAAAAAAATATAAGTGATCCTGCCAGATGTAGAAGCAATCTATTCTGCCTCTTGAATAGAAGCCCAGCATTAAGTACAAATTTGAGAAAGGATAATGTACAGGGTCCTTGAAAAAAAGAAAAAAGCAGAAAATTAGTTGCATTAATGAGCAATATATACTGGATTTTAGTAAATATGAGTAATAAATATTGCTATATGGCCTCAAAAAATTATATGATTCCCAAATTATGTCTGTAGAGGATGAAGCTCTCCTAAATGCATGCAAAACTCCTAATCTAATGATCAAAAAGTATTAAATAATAAAATCAATCAGACATCTTATGTCTCCTCTAGAATGAATTTTATTCATTAAAAAGAAAACCTCATGATTATCATCACTCCAAAATCCTCCTTTGTACTTGCTATAATCTTAGAAAATAAGAGGTTTTTCTCTGGGAAATCAGAGTCTTTCTGCATGGCCTGTTTGTGTTTCAATACCTCTTACCACCACTGTGTAACTGGCACCTTTAATCTGCTGTAGAAGTAACCTTATCATCCCACTGGCATTCCTAGGAATAAAAGGAACATCACAGTATGAGTTTGTTAATCACTTCCAAGGCAAACAAAAGCCCATTTTGCTGTCTTTGTATTCTGTTCAAGTTTGTCAATGTCAAGTCAAGCCTCTAAGGCAACACGTCTTCAATTAGAGATGTAAAATCCAGTTTTGCATGCAATTTAAATCCTGCAAACTAGCAATCCTCTCATGGAAATCACAATTATTTCCATTTTTATGCATCAGTATTTCCCATCTACCATCATTTTTCTCTCACATGAAGTGATACTTAATTTCCAAGACTGAGCATTTTTGACAGGGGTTTCTGATTTGCCATTCAGTTACCATATTACAGTCAGGCTAACACTGATAGATCTTTAAGCTAGAGGGATAAATGATATTCTTCTCTGCCACACTCTTTACAGAACTCACAGATTCCCACTCCACCCTCACCAAGAAAAGTTAGTCTTTTCCCACCCTCTCCACTAAAACAGTATAGAACAGATTTATGACCAATTTAAGTTTGAAGAGTTTTTTATGCTGACCACTGAGACAAACATGTGGCCATGTAACCATGGCTGGAGATGTATCTCTAAAATCATCAGAATTCCACATGAGAAACTGAATTTTGATTTAAATGGGTATGGCTGTGTGCATGTGAGGCCATATCTTTGGTTGGTTAAATCAATATATTCCCTTTGCTTTCAGGGAAATTGTGATTTGGATCCCAAACCAGCACAACACTGCAATCCCACTGAGGTCTGTAAGTGAAGTTCAACAGCAGCATTATATTGCTAATATAGTGCTAACAACAATGGATTCCTAAATCACACATTTGCTGTGATCTAGAACATGAAACTTTTCTTTTAGTTTTCTGAAACAGAGCTCGGACACACTCCCAGCTTTAAATGAATGAGGAAATGTCACAATTCAGAAAAACGTGACACCTGTTAATGTTCTTTAAAGCAGACATGTTCTGTGTTGCAAAAATGCTAGGATTCTCTTGTGTTCTGATAAGTACTCACTCAAAATTAGTGCTCTATTCATTAAAGCTTCTCTTGGCTTTTTTTTTCCCTTTTTTTGTGGCAGAAAATCAGGACTTCTTTTCCATTTTAAAAAATATACCCAAAATAGTCCAAAAAAGGTAGACTTTTTAAATTTACTGCCTCTTTGTTTTCAATTATTAGACTGTTTAATTTCCCTGTCTCACTTTTTACCCTATTGAATTTATTTGAATTTGATCATTTTATTCACCCACTTTTTAAAGGCCTCTTTTTATTAAAAATCCTTTTCATTTCTCTCTCTTCTCTTCCTGCAGAATTCTGTCATTCTTGAATCTCCAGAAGACATGAAAGAGTATCAAATTTGCTAGAGGACAGTGAGGGTTGTCCTATGATTTACTTGAAAAAAAACAGAGCTCTTCTTGGGAGATAATTCTGAAAGGAAAACTTTCAGAACCTGATATACCTCCTTGTGTAGGGGGTAGAAAAATAAAGAAGCAAAGATGAGCTTGGGAGATGTGGTAGGACAGGTATTTTAGTAATATTTGTCTCTTTTTCTAATGACTCTATATAAATTGGCAATAAAATGGAAATTTTAGTAATGCATCTGTTAAGGTCTCTTTTCCTTGCAATACTCCCTGGCTTTAGCTCGACCCATCAGCTTTTACCTCCTATTTTTTTTCCTTCCTGCCCTGCTGAGGAAATGAAGTGAGAGCGAGGCTGGGTGGGTGTTTGCCAAGGCTACCTCATCCCACTGCACTGCACTAGGTCACACTTAGAGGATGAGGAACCCACAACTGCATTGAAAACTTCCAAAAATCCTGGCAAATAGCTCTGAGTCTGCAGTTCTTTGTGTCCAGGAAAAGACCTGGGGCTGTGCCCCACTGATTTCAGCGTACCTGCCTCCAAGGGGGGATATTTAAATAAAAAAGCACATGCTTCTACACACAGAACACCTGGCTGGAGCCAGGAGGCTCCACCTGCCTCAAAGCACCTGGGATCAAGGATGAAAAAACAACGGGATCAGGACCACAGAATCTGCAAAACAACTTGAAGCCAATAGATCTGTCAAAGGCATAGGAACCAAAAGAAAACAAAAAACACCTCTTCACAATTAGCCCACAACCACTTAGCTCTGTGGTCATGAAAACACTTGAGAGAAAACTTGTTGCCAATATAGTCAAGGGCTCTCTTAATTTCATGCACTGTGACTTCAACAATTTATTCATGTCTCATTTTATTTCTCTAAAATTGGCCTCATTTAAAAGAAGGGAAACCACATTTCATGCTCTTCAGTTTCATTAAAGAGATACAAATTCCTTACCAAAAGAAGACTCTTCTAAATTAAACCATTGTAGCAGAAGAAAATATTGATATTTTGAATCTGAAAGGACTCTGACACAATCTATATTCTCTTGCATATCATTTTTATGGTATTATTTTTTAAAAAAGAAAAAAAAGCTCCTCCCTTTAAAAAATCGTTTTCAAACGTGATGGAATATGCAACACTCAGCTAAGAGTAACACAAATGAACTATCTCACAGATTTTCTAAAGTTTGTCAAGAAAGAAGGCCACTGATCTCTTCCTCCACAGTGTGGGAATACAATATTTCAGCTTCTGAAACTAACTTGTATCTGCTTGACAAGGAAAGTATGGTTAACTCCCTTGATTGATACCCACTCCATAGGAAATGTGATATAAACCCTATATAAATTACATAAGATAAATCCAGCACCATTCAATATGTGGCTCAAAGTGAACTCAATTTTATGAGTAATAAATGAACAGCTCCAAATTCCAGTAGTTTTTTATGTTTTTCTTGGCTACAGGACATATAAATACATCAAGAGGGTTTTTTTTCCACAAGGGTTAAAAACCATTTATTTGGCTGACTTGAATGAAAGATGAAGCTCATTTTTTATTCAAATCTTACTTCATAGTAGATAAGGGTCTTCAGTTCCCCTTTACATTCACATTCATTACAGAAAAGAACAGTCTGCTGGTGGTTGCATCATGTGAGAATGACAAAATATTTCCATGAAATTCCCCACTGAAACTTCTTCCCTTCTCTTTTTCAGGTTTGTCTGCAAAACAACAATAGGGGGAAAAGAAGTCTGTCCTTTCTGTCTTTTAGATGTATCTAAGGAAAAGAAACTCTTCCAAACTTACCAAAAGCCTTTTCCATAAACACCTTCAGTCCTTGATGTTCTCCACCTCCATCCTCAAAGCTGAACTGCTTCAGTCTCCTGTAGGTACAGCTTCCTGAAGAACAACCTTTCAGGGTCCTTCTACATGGCAAAAAAATAGAATGTAAGTCCTTTGTGCTTTCTTGATTCCCATTGACCTTACCACAGTAGCCCAATATCCACCAAAACACACAAACAATAATTTCCAATAATCCATTGGTACCCTTTCCCAATAATCCTATTTATAAGAGGCAAGACACACCAGGGAGCATATTCCAAGGAACAAAAATGGTGTTTCTTTCACAGCCTGAATAAAAATGGAAGAAATATTTTCCAACTGGAAGAGCAAATTAATTAGTGAGCCTTGTCAAGCTCAAAAACCCCCCTCTATCAAATTAAGGGAAATGAAATATTAATTTTGTTATTTTAAACTCATTTTCCTTACAGTCCACTGTAAATACTGAAATATAAGAAATATCCCATGAACAGACATTCATATCTCAGGTCTATTTCCCTGTTTCCAGGGATCAAGGAGACAAGGAGTGCAAATCCATTACTTACTGACTTTTTGCAGACTTTTTTTTTTTATCATGAATCACTTTTCTTCATGTACATGACTGCTTGGATTCCAGAATAAAATGCACATTTTCAGAAAGATTCTGATCTGAGTGGGTCAAGAGAAGGACCATGAAGAGCCACAAATAGTCATGGCCATAAACCCATCCTGGGTTTTATGCATCTGTTAAGGCAGATTGCCTGAAGTGAATCATGGCATCAGCTCATAAAGAAAGATGTCATGTTTTAATCCTCGCCATACATCAATACCAGTAATTTAAAAGCTTGTAGTTTATCTATTTCTCCATGTAAAAGAGTGGATTTCCCCCTCAATGTGCTGGGTGGGAGAGTGAGTTCCCTAAAACATAACACACTGGGAAGCTGTGGTCTAGCATACCTTGCCAATTTTGCCTGAAGCTGTTTCTGTCTACAATAGAGCAAAGGAATTATCATTTATTTCAATGGATGCTGGCTCAGATGGCAAGACATTATACACAAAGCTTTAGGGACTGGTTTTGATACCCAGGGTTTGGGATTTTTTTTTTTGGTTTTGCTTTTTTGTTTTGTTTTTTGTGGGGTTTGTTGTTGTTGGGTTTTTTTGTTTGTTTGCTTTTATTATGGCTCATCTCTGTGTTTCCTGATTTTGCTGAAGTGAAGTTCAGCTGTTTTCACAAGCTTACCAATTCAAAGCTGCAAATACCAAAGTTGCATCCAAATTCCCTTTTCCTTTAAGAGTGCAGGATAGATGCTGTCTCATTCAATGGAGAACAGAACTAAGTTCATAAAAGGGAGGAAGGGGAGTCAGCCTCACAATTCCACTAACTGTGGGAAAGAGTGCCTCCCTGTAAGTATATCTGGAATTTCTTGCTCCCCAGTAGAACAGATACTGCACTAACATGGTTCACACATGGAAAGCTGCTCCCCAAAATCGTTCCAGGGTCATTACAGTGACAACCCTGAGGCCACCTCAGCAAAGCTGGCTTTTTTCCAGGACAATGGGACAAATGTGATTTCTCCAAAATGTGTGTCCCTTGCACTGTGTTCTGTTGCATTTGCAGATCAGTTGCAGACACAGCACAACTGACCTGAATGTGCTCAGTGAACCTGCCCTGCTTTCCTGGGCACACAGCAGTCCAAAAATACCATGTTGTCTGCCCCAAATAAACCTTCTGCAAGATAAGTAGACATGACAAGAGAAACACAGAGTAAAAGGTACCACAGAAGCATTTAGATTACATGTGCTGTAAAACCTGCCCAGAAGTTTGGTCAGGTGTCTGCTATGTGCAGACACATTGCCAAAATAGCCCTGCAGTTCCACAGATACAGCTCCTACCTGCCAACTTTCCAACAGCAGGTCTGTCCAGGGAAAACACTGCACCCAGGCAGCAGGATGCACGTTTGCCAGGAAATTGTCTGTCTTTGAACAGGGCTGTGCAAGGCAAGCCAAAGTGCAGAACTCTGTACTCTCTAGCTAGCTCAGGCACCAACAAAACAGCAGCCACTGCCACGATAAAACTTTCCACATGTCCTTCAAGTGGGATAGAGTTTGTAGCTGTAGGAAGAAGAGAGATCCCCATTTGATCCTCCCTTGGTAAATTCAAGGAAGCAAATTGAGCACATCTCTGGAGCTGGAGAGCAGAGCTGCTGAGCTTGGGAAACAAAAGGATCCAGGTTGGTGGGGAGGGCAGGCAGACAGTGCACTACACTTCACTGCTGAGGAGAGGTTTGCCTCTCTGACACACCAGAAAACAAGAGAGCATGACTTCTAGGTGCAGCACTTTGTATTACTTCTCCTGCTGTCTCAGACACTGAAATGAGCACTGCTGTAAGTCACTACCTGCATGCAAGTCAAGTGCAACACACAGTGTATTTTCCCACACAAGTTAAAGGCCCATTCAGAATCCCAAATAATCATTTACCTCAAAAGAATTTGCTCATTATGTGCTTTGCCTGGCCCTCATGGTCTTGCAAAGCCCTCTGAATAGTCAGGCCTGAAATAATCTCCTGCTGCCTGTAACACTGGCCTTTCTTTCTTTTCATGTAACTGCAAACAGGAACTCCTTATTCACAAAGGAAGAGGTTATTAAACTCAGCAGAGTTATTCTAAAAAAGATAGAAATGAACTTTGACTGCAATCTTAAGTGTGAGTCTTGCCTGGAAAGCTGTTTGCCACACAAAAGGCAAGCAGGGAGCACAGATTCAAGGCCGGCCATTTTCATGTGTAGTCACCGCTAAGCTGACAAGAGAGTAATCTGCTACCTCACTTTGTTATCAATGGTGCTTTAAGTTTGTTACTTTTATGGAGGGATCCTTTAAGCTGCATGTTCTCTTGACACAAACCTCCCTGTTTTAAACAAGGCATACATCTCAAAATGATTTAGATGTTTGTGGTTGACACCACTCAGTTGCATCACTTACGCCAGAGTGACTCGGATGAGCAACACGAAGACAGATAAATCTAAGCAGCTGGAGCCCTGTCTGATTAAATCTTTAAATCCATAGTGGTTCACCTGTAAAACAGCATCACAGTCATGACATGAAAACTAAGCTGGTGGTTAGCCAATGAAAGTGCACCACAGACCTCCAAAGGCCAAGTTTTAACTCACCTGCTTGTTTTAAACAGGATGATGAATGACAGTGGAAAAGGCACTCAGTCTCCCTTCCTGTAATGCCCTTCTTTGTTTCCTAGCTGGACTGGCCAGCTACAATATTTCTTTTATACACAAAGCTTACTAACTCCACTCCAAACCTGAAGTATTAAAGCTGTTCTCTCTGCTAACCTTTGCCTGGTGCACAAATTGCCACAACAACCTGGCAGCTACTGTGATGGAGGTACAATGCCTTGGAAAAAAAAAATGGTCTGGAGCTGGTCCGAATGATTATTAGCACCAGCCACACTTGATAATAATAAAAGAGATAATCGGTATTTAACTATCTTGTTGGTAACCATCAAGAAATCAAATGAGCTAATTACTATTTCCTTTCTTTCCCCACTGATCTGCAATCCCTGGATGAATGCTGTGTAAACCAGAAAAATTTTTGTGGCCATCCTTTAGTAATTGACCTTTAGCTCTCCCCATTTCATTTGCCCTAAGTGTTAATTGACTTTGAAAAAGCAGTATATTATCCTTTTAGAAAAGAAAGTCTGATTTGTGCCCGCCAACATCTCACAGCATCAAAGCCCTGTTAAATCATAGAGCAATACAGCTGAAAATGAGTCTCCAGAAGATGTGGAAAGAGGGTGGGGGAAGGAAGCACAATTGCTATTGACAGAGCTCCACTGCCATCTAGAGAGAACCTGCACCAGCTAATTTGCTGAAAGAGAGGTTGTTAGTCAAAATATTTCCATTCTGATGTTGGGGGAGGTAGGAAATCCACTCAGGTTCACTGTATCTAATAATTTTTTAACCAATTTTTAGTAATCTGCAGAAAAAGCAGATCATATCCTGGAAAATAATCTACCATTAATTCTATGGAAATCATGGGAGCAAGCTTTAAAGGCTCACTTATTAGCTCCCCTGAAATGATGTACAGTATCTGCAGAGTTTTGTTTCAAAGAAGCTTCTTTGAAGAGGTGAGGATCTTTGTAGAAAGGTGCTTCACTCCTAAACGATCTACATTTTAAAGTCTGTGTTATGTCCTCGGCAGCTGCCTTTATGATGTTGCCTGTCAGTAAAAGTGGAAGAAACAATATGCTATACAGGGTAAGATTTTTATTTGTTTTTTACTCCTTCAAGTATATAAAATTTTCTTTTCTTCACTTTTTATATGAGATCAGGAGGCACCCACGGAACACATTACTAGTAAGAGTCTACTTTAATCTGACTGATTTAATTCACTCAGTCTCTTGACCAAAAAGCTACAGAACTCCATTCAGTGTATGAGACAGGTCAGCTGCTATAAAAGCTGGAGAAGTGTCCCTCACTGGGAGCAGCTAAGCCAATTACAATCTCAAAGCAGCTGACACGACCTAGCTAAGTGCATCTGGAACAAAAGGAATTATTTTAAGGTACAGCCAGCAACTAATTTAACTGGGTCTTTAATGAACCTCAAAATGGAGGGTTCATTACTGCTGTGTCACCAAAACACTCAAGAGTGACTTGTGGTGCTCTTGGCCTCCATCACTTATGGATTTACCTTCTGATTAGAGAGCAGTGTGGGGCTTTTAACAGCCATCATCTGTCTACTGACTCTGAAAATTTTAAAACCAAGACCTGTTTGAGGACTGATAGTCTGCCACTGTTAAAAAGGCAGCCAGGATATTTTTAATAGTACAGCATAGTTTGTGTTTGCTTCCTTTGTGAAATCCTATTGGACTGAAATATCTTAAGATATACAAAGTAGCAAATTAGTTTGTGGTTATTTCCTTTAGCTAGCTGGTTAGATGCTCTGTGGTTGCCCACTTTGGCAGCAGTAGTGAGTTAATAGCGCACAGAAAATTATAATGGTAGTTAAATTTTGGTTAAATATATGTTAAATGTGATGCATTATGCAATTATGAGAGTATCTGAATTATATTTTTCATCTTATTTCCTGACTAAACACAGCATCTCAAAACAGGTTTACTAGGGAAATTAGATTCATTTTCACTGAAATACACTGAATACAGTCAGGTTTGCTAAGCCAAGAAGTGCTTTCAGTGAGGTGACCGTCAGTCTTCTTGTTCCCATCAATGCTGACACTGATGATTCCTGGATGGAAGAGCACAGTAGCTGTGAATGATGGCTTTATGGAGAGAGGGAATCCAATACTTCAACCAAATATTAGGAAACAGAGCACAGAATACTCAATCAGGTGCCTGACTGGATGGATCTCCCAGTCCAAATGTGATGCAAATTGCTGAACGTGTTTCTGCCAGTGAGCACAGCCAAGAGGCTTGTCCTGAGGAAAAACCCAAATGCACCTTTAAAAAAACAAATTACTTTTTTGCTGACAAATACAATTAAGCTGTGCAGTTCAGGGGGAGAATGATAGCCATAAGAAGAGTAACTGTGAGATCTACTATGCTATACTACAAACACACAAGGCTAGACTGGGCTTTTTGCTGTTTCCCTGCTTCTCATCTTGCCCAGAGACCTTGAAGACAGTCCTGAAATAACGACAAAGACTAACAGCTCACCCTATAGCAATAATGCATTAAAACTGAATCAGATAAATGTCAAAAATAAGAGAGTTTTGGACAGAGAACTGCTTCTGGTGAAGCGTAAGTACAGGGTTTCTTGGCTTTCTTCTTTTATTAGAGGCAAATAAATTCAGACCATAATGCTTGCAACATGAAAACCAGCACCTCATCTGGTATATTTTACACTAGAAGTTCTTTTAGGCATTATTTCCAATAGACAGGCTTGTTGCTATCAGAAAAAAAAGTACATCAGCTTGTTATAGATGGGAAGAGAACAATCCATATTGTGAAAATTAAAAGATAGCATCTCTTCTGTGTCTAGAATTTATTGTGGAGTTCAAAGGGCATTGTTGAAATTCTGTTTGATTTGTACTCACAACTGGATATAATAGGATAGGCTTCATGAAGATATGGATCTCTCAGCCTTTTCTGAAGGCTGTCTTAAAATATTATATTTCAAGGGACATAAATAAAACTGCTTTACAGTGTGACTGTAATCAGCTTATGTCACATCTTGATGCTTCCTTCCCCTGGCTTGCAGACTTCCCCTTCTTTTTTACTGAAACTCTTTATTTCTAAGGGTAGACTCTGCCACACTGTTTTTTTCTTTTTTTTGTAAAATGACTGGTACAATAAGACCAAGCACCCTCCCTAAAGGTAACTGTCATGTCAGCATCCAGTCCTTGCTCAAAATGAAATTCCTAGAACATATTCATTCATGCTAGATATTTCCATTCATTTTAGCAAAAAGAAAGGCATACATAAATCTTTCTCCTTCTTTCACAAGCTCTTTTCTCATAGATTCATTCACTGAAAATTCTTATTTGAGCTGGAGCCTGAATTAAGTAGGCTTCATATTAAATGCCAGGTCAAACACGATTACATTGCTGCAACATAACATTTTATGATTTGTAAGACGTTTATTTCTGTACTGATTTTAAATATTTTGAAAAATAGGCTGAGGTCTGCTCTGTGGAGAGCAAAAGCAGCAGTTTGATGTTGTTTGCCTGATTTCTTCAGTGATCAATGCAAGGACTAACCACAAGTCTATCACTTAGCTGAAGTTAAAAGTTGCCATTCTCGCAGAAATGTCAGGAACCTGCCTTCTTGGTATAGAGTATCTTGAGCTAGATCTTGACAGAATATCATCGTGTAACCATGACAATTGATATTAAAATCAAAGCCTCATACTCAGGAATAGCCAATATCATCATGCCCTATCATATATATAGATATTTGTATGTATAGATATGTATATATATATAGAGGCTATACAGAAGAGCCTTGTAATATAGAGGCAGGAATAAATAAACAGGGAACAGGTATGCTCTTCTCTTCTTTACAGGTAGACTCTAGGGATAACCCTTCTAAATTTCTCTGCTTTTTAAAGGGCTGCCACAATCTTTCATTTAGCCTTTTAGAGACCTGACTCCAAGCAGCATCCAGCTTCTCATGATTGCTGCAAATTACTGCCCTGTATACACTTTAATATGTGAGACATAAGAGATGAGGTGCTTGGGAGCATAAAAACCAGCGAGCACAAGAGAGCCAGAATGTACTTATTGACTAGAGGCAGGCCCAAGTGGAAGAAGCTGACTTGTGGAGCACTTGAATATTGGTATTGATTTTGTTTTCTTTATCAACACGAGGAGGGGGGGAAGTACAGCAAAGCGGTGAAATGTGCTGATCGCACGGAACGGGCGAGTCAACAAATGCACAATGGGGAAGCAATGAAATTCTCATGGATTTAGCTAAGCTAAAATCACGGGCAGATAAGTGGCTTACAAAATTCAATTTGAAAAAAGGTAAGATACTGAATCTGTGGATAAAATAACAGGAGAAGGGAACTCTATTTTCACTGGGCAGGGAAGTGACTGCTGAAAAGCTGTGCTTTTTAGCATTTCAATGGAGGGAACTGTGTGCAGTAAACTCAGGTTTCTCTAAAAAAGCTGCCCTCCTGCTAGCACTTCTTTTTCAGACAGTAGCCAGAAGAGAGAACTAAAAAGAATTTGTGAATTTCTTCAACTTTTATCCAATTGGGTCTTTTTCATATTAAAAACAGAGGGAAGAAAAAATATTTAAGAACATAAAAATTAAAGGAGATTATGCTAATACCACACTAGATTAGGTACTATAAAAGTGACATTCAGAATACATGTATCACTGTGATTACAAAAATGAGAGTTGGGAAAGTAGAATGCAAAGAAGACAACAAGGAGATATATATTGGTTAATACTAAATACTTACTTAGGCAGTCTGAGGAACAGGGTGTACGTTTGGAACACAGTGAAGAAGATTAACCACATCACTCTTACTGGCTTTACAAGAAGAACAAATCCCAAGATATTGTTGTGAATCCTGTAAACATACTGTTAAGGGGGAAAGGGAAAAATAAAATCCAAACCCTGACATCTGAGACAGGATTTACTAAGGAATGCAAAATCCCAGAGCTGTCAGGATTTTATCAGCAACTTTTGTACTACTGAGAGCTTCCAAGCACTGGTAACAGCACTCTGACCCCAAAGTTTCACTATTGCCATGCCAGCAATTGTGAGAATCTGTTACTTCTGAATATTTTACTCATCAGTAGTACAGTTAAAACTGTCACAAGATTGAGTTCTGATCAGCTTTCCATTGCAGCCTGTCTGCCTCCCCAGTTTTCCCCTCCTTCATCCAATTCAGAAAGGTTAAAAAGGAAAAATACCTTCCAGAATTCACTAAGAAAAAGAGACCCAACATTTCTCTGGCTGTCAAGACAATAGCAGCAGTCAGAGTACCCACAGAACACATCACACAGACAAGATCACATCCTGCAATCTCAACAGTGCAACTAAACTGACTTTTAACAGAAATCAAAAAAATTATTAACAAATAAAAGGCCCCAGCAAAACACCAAAACCGGAAATATTTGGGGAAGAAAGAGCTAATAAAGGCTTTACTCTATACTTCAGTTATTTTGGGGAAAAGCAGAGCATTTTTTCTCCAATGATTTCTAGGTCTCATGCACACACTTTTCATGCAAAGGCAGGCTCTGGTTTTACTTCAAACAATGTAAAGCTTGTTGGGACCAAAAATTCTCTATGAGAACTTTCCATTTAATGGCTAAATATTAATAGTAATGGTTTATTGTGGTTGTTTTGGTTTTTTTTCACAGGCCATTAGAGTCAAACTGACCCCCCAAAGTCTGCAATGCCTTTGTAATGTCTTCAGCATCACCTGACAGAAAGAGCCAGTGAGACATGGCCCAAGGTTGCTCATTTCTTTCACACAGCCAGAAGATCTTGGCAGCACAAACACACACATGGAGTATGGCAAATTTCTTTAAAATTTTGTGGATAATAAGACTACTGCTACAGGCTGAATACTAATTGCCTGAAATCAAAGTAAAATCAAAAGCAACCCTCACTGCTGTTAATTTGACAGCTGGTCATTTGCTCAAACCTGAGAGAGAATCCTTGGGCCAAGACAGCTTTTAGAAACATAAAAATGCACATTCCTGTAGGAAGCAACACAGCAGCAGGGCTTTGAAGATGGAACCTGGTCTTTATTTAATAGACTGGCAGCTTTAGGAGAGAAATCCAGCCCATGTGCAAATGTGCCTGCAGTTAATGAGTGCATGTGCAGCTCAGAGGGGTTACAGATCTCCACACAGAACTGTGATCTAAAGCTAACCCTCAATTTAGAATCTAATGGGGGGGAGGAGTAATAATGTATAAATAATTCATAAGAACCTTAATTGCTATTTCTTTTGTGTGGCAAGAGCCCATTAGTATTATGGGTGATCACCTGGTTTTTAATCACAAAAATGGTGATTATAGTTGTGCATTATGTCAACTGCCCAGGCCTGACATGCTACAACAATGCAGTGACTGATTCTGCAACAGCACTTGCAGATTTGTACAAAGAGCACAAATACTTCCACCAGTTATACCAGTAAAGGCATCTTACCTTACCCAGTGAGAATATGTTGCATGTTACCTTAATTCTGAGATAAAATATGCCTACATTTTTTGCACTCTGAAGTCCATTTTGTTTCCAAACCACTAAATACAGGGTTAGATATGACATAATTATATATATATCATAAAATACGATATAATTCACTTGATCTTACTGCTTTTTCAGATTAAGATGCTTTCACAGCAACAGTGAAGGAATGGTATGGCAGAGTACATCTATGCACATTCTCATCCACCCCAACACTAAATAGAGAATTTACTGAGGTTATGAAGCCTACTCTCTAAGCATCATTCTGTGGACATACTGTAGCCTGTCAGTGTTTGATCTAAGCCCATATTTAATTTTTTCCTAACCTTTCAGAAAACACAGAAGTGGTAGTTTAAAGCCAACTAAAGTTACAATGCTAAAGCAGCTCAGAGAGAGGTAAAGCCAAAAAAGCAAGCAAACCTGGACCTTGATTAGGAAAGTTCATTCACTGCTCTCTGGTGTTGACCATCTGGTTCCAGAAGCAGCACTTCCATGTAAATAAAATTTCACTCAGAGTGTACAATACACATCACCAGCTTTGCCTCCAGTCTAAAGTCACATCTAGACAGAGTGGAAAGTGGCATTAGAAAAAGATTTGAGATATCAATATATTCTTCCCCCAAATGCAATCCTATGTGTTAATACAGTAACTCTGTGCATCCCCAGAGTATGCTGAAGGGTGTGGCACTCACATTCTCTGAAAAAATTCCTTCACTCAGGGTTTTCTCCTGGGAAGCTGAAAGGCAGTGAGAGAACAGGAAAACCATAATTATCTCATTTGCTTCTCCTGTGTTTTGCTCATCTGGAATGTGTTAGGAGATTGTTTACCCACAGGTGATTGTTTCATTGGATTCTGCTGTGGGTTATTTTCACTCTTTGGCCAATCAGTGCCAAGCTGTGTTGGGACTCTAGAGAGAGTCAGGAGTTTTCATTATTATCTTTTTAGCATTCAGTAAGTATCATTTCTGTATTTTTTAGTGTATAGTATTCTATATTCTTTAGTATAGTATTATTTAATATAATATAGTATAATAAAGTAATACATCGGCCTTCTGATGAGATGGAGTCAGAGTCATCATTCCTGCCTTCATCAGGGCACCTTGTTTACAATAGAAGGGTCCTACAGACCAATGTACAAACAGCGCCCCAGCCCTGCTCAAAAACCCCATAAATCTACAGATAACTAAATCCATGAGCATCTCCAGCTCACTTGCCTCAAGTTGTGTGTGTGCCTAACAGCTTGTAAGAGCTGGGCCTGAAGAACAAATTACATTCCTTATGCTCCTGTGGTTGAGCACAGAACTGTTTCATCCCCAGCCACCAACACAGCGCAGCCACTCACGCAGGAGAGTGCCTGACCTCATGATGCTACAGGGAGGAGTGCAGGTAGGGTGATTAAAATTACTCAGACAGAATGAGTTTTAAAACATGAAGCTTATAAATTATCTAGTCTTGCCAGTGCCAGGGGGACAGGCTGCACAGCAACTTTCATACACCTGCTCTCAGCTCCACACAGACACAGCTGGAAGGTAAAAGTTGCAATCTTGGCATCAGGCAGAGGAGAAAGCAGAGGGGTGGACTTCCTGCCAGCACCTCGATAATGAGGGCACAGAGGGAAGCAAAACCGTGGGAATTATCAAGCTAAAAAGCATTTCTTTTAGCTACAGTATTCACTGTATCCAAATTAAAAGGATCATTTCATCAGCTGACTGCTGGTGGAAGCAAAGTACCCGACTGCCATCTACTGGCACCAGCCGCGTCTCAGCAGTGAGCAAACTGCAATTAAATAAAGGAATTTCTGGTGGTTCCTGCAGCAATTGGCTGTTGGTGGTACCATGCCAAAAAACCCACCACCAAGGCAAGTTCTGCCTACAGCAACTATATTAAAAGGCATCCAGAAGTACAGAACTCTGACCCTTCCTGATATGTGCAGGAAACATAGCAGGGACAAGTTCTGACAGAAAATCAAAAGCAGCACCAAACTGCAGTCACTAAATGTCTGCTGGCATCTGCAAAACTTGAGGCAGGTTCTACCAAAGCTAGCACACAAATCCAGCAGAACAAAATTGTATTAATCAGCCTGAAGAGTATTTTTCTCTAAGGAAAACCAGCACCTTTTAATATACACTCATGCTGGGTATTCTTATGACATGCATCTCCACAAAAGTTGGTGAAGCCTTCAACTCACTGTTTTCTTCTGAAATTATGAATAAAATAAGGCAAGTTAACTTAATAAATACTATAAATTCACTGGCTATTTAGGTCCAAAAAAATTTCATGCCAAGAAAATCAAGGGCATACATTTTCTTCTGTTAATATTCTTTTGGTATTCCCTGGATCTTCCTTAAGTATAAAATCATTTATGGCCAAAATTGGGCTGTCCAACTATTCTATTAATTCCTCATCCTCATTACATACTAAAACACCCATTCAGCATTTTTTTCCTCTACTAATGTACCAGAAAGTCATCTGCTCAATGAAATTTACTGCTTGCTTTTTTTTTTCCCTGTGTATACAAGAAATTGTTGTGCATTTTGTATTAGGTCTTTATTATCTAGTAATGATGGCTTGCTAATTAAATTGGGGTTTAATGGCATAGTTAAATTCTAATTTATGTTTTTGGAGCTTTATTTAATTCCTTTAGTTAAAATGTAATCACTTTCTCACTATTATCTGATATTACATAGGAATAAAAAAAATAATATCAACTCCTCATATTCAGCTGATTTTCTTCTATTAAATCTTGTTACTTTTCTTAACTGAGAAACTTTTTTAACCACTCTAAGCTGATTTGAGGGCAGGGAGAAAAGATGTGCAATTTCTGTGGATTCAGCTCCTTGCAGTAGTCAACTTTCTGCAGCTTCCTGGGATCCCACTGCACACACAGATTTTATTTATTTTTTTGCAACACTTATGCATGAAAACAGACAAGCAAAGAAAACAGAATAGCTCTTTACACCCTTCCCTTCTTGGGCTGTGAAGAACTGCCCCTAAGCAAACCTGTTTCTAGCAACTTCCCTAGGAGCCACTTTGGGGAGTGAAATGAGACTTGAGGAGTGATTGCACCCCCAGCTCTGCCTCAGAGTGATGCTCCTCCCTGTATTCTCACCAGAGCACGTTTTGCTCTTAAATGCTGGCTTTTGAAAACTGTCGGGTCCGGCTGTCTGTCTCTGCCCCGACACGGGTAGAGTGGTTCTTTGGTGGGCGCGATGCAAAGGACGAGTCTGGACTCTTCAGCTTTCGGTCTTCAGGTTGTTTATTATTTCTTATCTACAAAATTTTTCTGTCTGCCCAACAGAGGTCTGATCTGCAAGCAGTCACAGGCACTCTCTGACCACCCATGGGGCGGTCATGTCTTTTTATACTAAAACCTACGTATACAATATTTACCTTTATTTCCCAATGCTTTTCGCCCATGTTAGCAAGTGCACCTTCACTAGAAACCAATCTCTAAGTGCCAACATCATCACAGGAGATGGAGGACAAGAAGAAGAAAGAAGAAGGACAAGACACGCCCTGATCCCTCCATCTTGTCTCCATAACCCCCCTGTACCAAAAACCTTAAAGTCTATATCTCACCCTCTAAATGTGTCTCTTTTACACCTTACACCTATCACCTAAAGTGATTCTCTTGTCCTCAGACTCTTGTTACTTCTGTGGATGGATCAAAATCAAGCCACCAAACACTCTTGGCAACATTCCAGGGTTTTCGAGACCCCCAAGGGTTCTCCTGGCATCTCTGGACATCGGGAACGATGTGCTGAGATCCCACAGAAAACAGCTTTTTACAGGCAATCCAGCAGGAGGTGAAAAGGAAAGTGTTTATCCCATGCATTGTGTAAGATACAGTCCAGCTATAAAGAGAAAACTGAGTTGCACAGAAGAATTCATCCAGTAATCCATACAGCATGTCTTGAGAAAGATGTTTAAGTGGGTTAGTCAGACAAACACTGAGACATAAAAAAAAAAACATTTGAAAGCTATACAAAAAAATCTGGTAAAAAGTAGATCCTACATTTCCAATATTTGAATTTTGAGTCAGTAAAGTTGTCTGTAGCCTGGTCACACCAACTTTTACTTTTCACTCTATTCAGAAAGAAGACTTTTTTTTTGCAAACCAATCATTAAATACATGTAAGTCAAATGAAAAAGCACAGATATTTTAAGTGCCACAAAGTGAGAACTATTGCATATAAATAATCCTGCTTCACTACAAAGAGTCAAAACGTTTTTGATTTACAAATTTTGATATTGTTTCATCTCAGCTTCAATATCTTCATTTTTAGAAGCAATCCTCAAACTGGATTAACCCTTTGCAATCTGCTGCTCCTCAGAAGTCAATAAAAGCTCTTTCTGTGTGCATGAGATATGAGGAAATGCCCTGAAATTCATTACAGGCCTATATCCCCTCTAAGAACAGCTGCAACATGGGCACTGTTTTCTGATTTTACAAGGGCAGCTTCTGTGCTTTCAGACTCATAAGTGTAAATTCAGTTTTGTACAACCCAAAAATAAAAAGCCAAATTATAATTTTTGTTAGACATGCAGTACAGAAGACTTAAGGTTTTTATCCTACTCTTGAGTTATTATTAAAGCTGTTAACATGGGAAGAATTTGCATTTTTGAGAACTGCATGTCATTCATCTCTAAAATATCCAAATCCCTAACTCAGTGACTGCCTTTAACAATACTATCAATAGATGAAAGCTTATCAATGATCCTTTGCTAGCATTACTTTAAAAGGTAAAATTCTCCCAGGAGCAAGAAAATAGGATCTAACTCTTTGAACATGTTTTCAATATTAGAGTAAAATACCTTTTCCTAATATATTTTTATGTATTTTTTAATTTTAAAACTAATTCAATTTTTTTTGTTCTATATTTTTTTAATATATACCAAATGCAGCTTTAAGATGTAGGAGACAACATTAATTTCTTTGGTTTTGACATTTTTAACTTACTTTTAATAGGCCTTGTTATTTTCCAGTTGCTCACTATGCAGAGAGCATGCAACACTACAAGCTCCTCATTTACCTCTGTGATAGATGCCAAAATGACTTGGCATTAAATGAGCTGAAATTTCTTCTAGTGCATGGAGGAAAGTTAAGCCCAGAACCACAACTGAAGTCCATAAATGAAAGTTTTAGAGAAGAAAAGGGGACAAGACTTTCAGTATTTTAAATGGGTGGATTTATGTTAAATTTTCTAATAAGAGTTTCTTCCCTCCAAAATTCTCATGGTCCAGTTGTGTTACTGGAAGCAGCACAGTGTTAAGGTCTTGTGCTGCTGCACACAAACAGAAATGCTATTATTTTAATCTTAGTCACATCTACTCTGTAGCTGAAGTGGTCTTCTTAGTCTGGACTTTAACCTATGCCCTTTAAATATGAATAGTTTGCTCAAAAAGGTAGAACCTAAATCTAAAAATGTAGATTTTCTAAATAAAATCTCCCAGACTACTGCAGTGATGTGGGCTGAAATGATCATACCATTAATATCTGAATACCTTCATTTTCTCAGCTCTTCCTGTAAATCATTGCTTTTGAGAGCAGAGATTTATTGCCATGCAATAATTGTGCACTACATACAATAAATGTGCACTACTTTTGCACTACAAAGGTTGGATTTATGGAGAAAACTTGATAAAAAGGAACAGATAACTTTTGTAAACTTCAGAAAAGCACGTTTTAGTGTCACATGTTATGGCTGGTATCCTGGATTCTATACTTTTGTAGTTCAGAACTGAAGTTTACAGGGAGATTTCTCCATTGGGCAGTGCTGAAACTCAGCCATTACACATTGCCCAACCTAATGTAGATATTCAGTGCACTGCAGCACAGACTTCTCCAGCCATGGAGTATGTCTGGCAAAACAAGAAGCTCTGTGTCAGGGCTCAAGTGGAGCTCCACACGGGGAAAAAAGAGAACCATAAAAGAGAGTTTCTTCTGAGATTTTTTTTTATATATAATTGCAGTTATTCACAATGCTCCATGAAACTGAAAAGCCCCTGTAAATCCTGGAGAGAGAGAGATTAAAAGGCAAGTGAAGCAGTCAGGGGCACAAGATAAAGATTCCAAATCCATTTCAGCTCCACATGCAAGGAATGGAAACAGATATGGGCTTACATGGCATCTATGTTCACACAACAGCACTGAAAATTTAGGGGTTTATAAATTAAACTCTGACTTGAAGCAAGAACAATCAGACACACCAACATAATAAAATCCATCCAACAATCCAAATAAGCATGCAAAAATGCTTAAAAGTAACATAATAAATAAGTAATTATAATAAAAGTAATAAGACCAGATGAAGAAGAATTAAAATTAAATGTCATTCAGGGCCATTACGAGGTAATTTCCTACACTCACCTGTTCTTTTGAGCAATGAGGGAAAGCAAAATGCTGCATTGTCCAAATGTCTAATTACAACTCTTCACAAAGCTGATTACAAATTAATAGCAGAAGCTCCAGTTTCCTGAAAAATAGGAAATTCATGAACAAGAATGTGATTATTATAGCATGTGGTGCTCATGTGTTATTGGCTGCACTACCAACAGATCACATCTTGCAGAAATCCTACAGAAGCTCCAACCTGGATCCAAGCACCTATAGGAAGGAACATCATTCCCACTACAAGCTGAGTCTAACAAGGGACAAAAAAATACACGCTAGAGGAAACACAATATGCGAACATACAATCAGAACCAGAAAAAAAGAATAATTTATATTGAAATCAGTCCCAGGCTCTACTTGCAATTTTTTGTTTTCAACTATAAAAGGGCACATACCTTGGATTCTGTCAGAGTTGTAAATAGCATATGGATTATCTCAAGCAAAAAATTACACAAACATGACAACAACAAATGACATCATAAAATCCAATGCAAGGTTGGCCACCTCATCATTTTCAGAAGATGAAGAAAAAGAATCAGAATTTTAAGACCCAAATCTTACTGAAGACCCTCTCTCTCCATGTTCTTCTGCTAACAAAACCCAAGGGAAATCTGTTCCTGTACCAAGTTCTTTGATAGCCAAACAATGACATTATTATATGGTTTTAAATAATGTTGAGGACAGTTTCTAAGCCTCTGCATATAATATAATAATACATAACAAGTCACTGCCTTTTTTATTCATTCCATCCTCTGCTGTAGAAACTAAAACTCTTTCCACACACAAAAAGAGCTCAAAACATGCAATCATATATTCAAGGATTTTTCAAAAACTGTATTATCATAATAAAAAATAAAAAAAATAAGGAATTATTTTGAAAATGGATAGTACTACTCTTCTAAATCACATCAACAACTAAGTGTCAAGGGCCTGCTATAACTTGGTACCAAAAGAGTGTTCTATACAATTGCCTTGGATTAATGGCTATTTTATGCTAAAGGATAACTTCTTATTCTGCTGCAAGAAGCACATACTTGCCATGCACTGCAGACATTAGGAGTGTTGGTTATGATGTATGCATGGAAACCATCCAGGGGGAAAACAAATCCTATAAACTTAAGTGAATCCACACTGGACACTGGAAGTACAACTGTGAAGTTTCAGGAATAAGCAGTAGAACTCAGAGCTGAAGGGAAATAAATTTTGAGTATTTTGACCAGTTTTTTTTTGTGTCTCAGTAAGAGAAAGTATTTATAGGGACATGTCAATTCAATCTATCACTACATAAAACAACTCCTAGGAGGGAGTCAGGAAGAATTTTCTCAAAACAGCATCCTAGTTTGTTAAACACAGTATGGCATGACCCCATTCTCATGTAGCCCAGTGAAAAACAGATTCTAGTAGCAGTGGGAGGTATATGGAGTATGAGATTTCCATTTCTTTTCTATGAGACTCAATATAAAAAAAATGGCATTGGATACACTTTAAAAGGGCAAAGCCGATCTTCTTTATTTCCATGCTCCCCCAGCTTCTGCAGTTTTTCAAGTCTTACAAACAATATCTAAAAAGACAGTGAAATTTCCCTTGTGAAATATGGAAAACACAGAAGCTTTTTCTTCACCCCAAGCATGCTCACTGGGATTCAACAGGGCAAGTCCTGAAAATAGGGCTTTGAATAAAATATCACAAGTAAATAAGGGTGCAGTCAGAGGCTGTGTCTATTAAAATTACATATTTAATCTCCATCCCAGGATAAAACATGGTCTCTGCACCACCCCTCTTGCATTCCCTGTTCCTCCTTAGGAATTTCCTGCCTTGTTGTTTGGAATTTAAGCATTATTTCATAGCATGCCAGCTTTTACCTGCTGCTGGTTGTGGCACTGTCCTTGCAGGGCTCCCAGTTCTGCAGAAGGGAAGATGGAGGAATTGGGCATGACTGTGCCATTGAAAGGAGGCAGCAGGATGCCCTGCACAGTGCCAAGAGGTCAGGGAGCTGGGTTACTCTTCCTGAGACTAGAAGTGCCAGGAGCTCTGAAAACGGAGCACAGATTTTATTTAAAAAGAAGATAAAATTATGCCAGGCTTCCAAAATGTCAAAAGGCCACCCCCTGTATTAGGATAGACAAACACAGGGTGGGCTGGTAAATCCTTTCCCAGCCTCAGCTCTGCCCTCAGCCCCATGGTCAAACAAAAAAAAGCAAGAAATTTCTGGGTAACTGATTCCAGTCATCCCTCTGAGCCCTGAGGGAAAACATCTTTCTTTCCATCTCTTCATCCCAGGCTGCCCACTGGCCTCAGCACATAAATCCTCAACATTTTATCCTCTTTCAGTAACTTGGATTCTGCTTCATATTTATCAATAATCAAACCCTCAAGGAAGGAATATTACCAGTTTTCCTCCTTTGTCTATAAGGGACAATACAGTTCCTGGTGTTACAAAAACAACAGTAATATCCTGATTGCATTATTTTGCCACTATTTGCCTAGAATAGAATCAGCCCCTCGAAAAAATGGGTTTTTTTGAGGATGGAAGGAACAGAGTGAGTTTTAACCATATTTGATATTGGCCTGCATTGCACATAACATGATTTCAGAAAGCTCTGGATTCAATCTGGGCTAAGGCAATGCTCCCACAGTTGAAGTTTCTCTTGCATAATTCAGAATTTCCTGGGTATAAGATTTACAGATAAGAAGTTTCTTCCATGCATAAATACTACAGCAATCACTGCTCCCACAACATCTATTTTTCCAATTTGCTTTTTTTCCTCACTCAGGCCATATCTTGCCTGGATAGGTGAAAGAGAGAAATGGCATTATTGTCATCTCCATCAAAGATGCAAAAACATGCTACAAAGCTAAAATACCTCAGCTCTCCTGTCTGCTGAGTTTCCCATTTGCTAATGACTAATACAGAAGCAGGTGCTGTTCCAAAGCCACAGGAAAGCACTGAGTTTGCCATATGACAATAATGCCAAGGCCATCATGCAAAGCTGTTCAGGAGAGGGGAAGATGGGAAATTAAACACCTGTAATTAATTTCCTTCACAGAACATCCTCTGGCGACATCTGCACAAACCTCCCTAAGTCAGAAACCCATCTGTGATGTTTTGCAATTGGTTCAGAAGCCAGTTTTGCTCTGCAGACTGACACTGGCAACAGCAATTAAATGAAGATGGAATGCAAGGTCTTGCTGAGCATCCTCTGCTGGGGGGCAGCTCAGCCACTGTATTTGGGAACTTCATGGAGCTTTTGTGTTGTTTTTTGGTTTTTCTTGTTTTCCTTGCCAATTTGTAAATTGTTCTATTTGCTTGCTTCCCCTCTCTTTAAGACTGATACTATCAGCATCAAAATAATAATAATATATTCATTTATTCATTTCTGAATGCTTCTAGAGCCATATCCCAGAATTTCAAATAGTGTTTTAATAGAGACAAGGACAAAACAGGGATGCTTGACATCTGATATAGGAAGAGCTGCCAGCCTGAAATAAGTGCAGAAAGGTACCATGCATGTATTTTTCAAATAGCTAATGTAACTGCATAACAGAGAATTAGAATTAGGTGTTTTTCTGTGTCTCTTATCTACTACACATTTACAGAGGAGGAATGCAGCTTGGAACATTCATCTCCTTTGCAGCTGTTATCCTGCAGAGATTTTCCAGAAGTGGAACTAAGCACAAGTGACCAGGTAGGACCAATTAACCAGACCCATTCTTGGTAAAACACTGAAATTACACTTTCAGGGTACACCCTAATTTGGCATCCAGATTAAAAAATGCAGAATTAATTTAATAATTAAAAATCAAAATCAACAACATCATTGAAATCCTTTTTCATACAGCTACAGGTGGAAAACAGCAACAAGCCTCATGTACTTTCCTGCAGCACAAAGCACTGGAAGAACAAACCCCCAGCTTGGAGGACAAAACAAATTAAACTGACAGACTTACCAAAGGAGATTTCAACAACCTGCCTGGCCACCTCATTAAATACATTTCACATAATAAAACTGTTCAGCAAGATTGGTAGCTTGTATTAAGTGGTCACAGTAACCTTCCTTGATCTTCTGCCTTCTCATTTTCCTAATACAACCTAATATACAATTTGCCTGTTTTAGTGAAACTGAGTTCAATGAGATCGTGTTTTCAACATTTATTTTTCCAGAATAATCCCTAAGCCTTTTTCTTGATCAATGTGCTGAATGATTGTTCCACTCAGCAGGTATTCCCCAGATTATTTAGTTTCTTCTGCTTTTAATAAGCTTACATTTCTGTACATTGAACTCTATCTGTCTGCTGTTGGCCTAGTCTCAAGAGAAACACTTGCTTCTAATATTGATTGCACTATGCATTATTTGTTT
This sequence comes from Agelaius tricolor, assembly GCF_023055355.1. Taxonomy (NCBI): domain Eukaryota; kingdom Metazoa; phylum Chordata; class Aves; order Passeriformes; family Icteridae; genus Agelaius; species Agelaius tricolor. Next base: position 6,595,632 of record NW_027269294.1, on the reverse strand, counting down.
TGCCTTTAATCCTGGCACATGAAATCCTGAAGGTTTTGTTTTCAGTATTCTATTTCAAGTCAGCTTGAGTGATGTCAAGAGAACTGGCTCATCCAGTTCAGAAAAGAAATAAATGGTTTTGGAAAAAAAAAAAATCATTGCTTCTATATGAATTTAAGTGTTCCTTAGTAACTAAAAAAGTGAAATTCATGTTTCATGTAACATAAGAACTATAAATTACACATTGCCATCAATAACCTGAATAATTTTAACATCAACAGTCAGAAAAACATTACCTTGAACCCAGCTCTCACTAAAGAAGGGAGAAACATGTTTGAGACAGACTTGCTTTGAGGTCCTTTCCAATCTATGTTCTGAGATGGTAAAGCTTTGGAAACACATGCACTTACGCATGCCAGTAGCCTTCCTAAAGAAAAATGCAAAAAAATCTTGGAGGTGACTGCCACGTGAGATATTTTTATGTCTGAAATGTAGGAGATTCCTTTCCCATTTACATAACTTCACAAGGACACTTAAAGCACTTTAAAACATTATGAATTCCAAAGGTTTGTGAAACATATATTTATATAGATATTGTTTTATATATGTATATTATCGTGGTGGTGCATACCTTGCAGTGACTCTTTGTGTGCATACACATGTGCAATTGCTGTGGCAAACATGGGAGAAATGCTGCTCTCTCAAATGTTTGAGTTCTTTAGACATCTAAGGAAGTTAAGCCTCTAAGTAAGTTTAATTTAAGTCATAAGCTGAGCTAAATGCTGTTAAGTGTAGTTCCTTTATTAAATTGTTAAGTTACAACTGAAGTACTGGTGAGTGCTGTTAAGCCTGCTGTCAGGCCATATTCCTTTTTATCCTTGCCCTTTTTCTCCCTTTGTCACATGCACCTAAACACACACAGATAGTTTTCTGTTTATTGCTGCTTGGATTGACTGACTGAACTTTATTTCTTGCTTTTTCCCCTGCGTGCCTTAACCCTGTAGTAAGTAGCAGGGAGAGCATTTCCAACAAGCCTTTCCGTGCTGTCGCTTAATATTAAATCCTTTCTTTTGCTGAGACCCTTGCCAGTCATTCTTTAAGCAATCTCAAGAACTCCTTCTCAACAAGTATCCTTAAGGAAAGGTTGTTAATTTCAACAGAGCAGGTTGCTTTCAAAATCAAGGTTTTTAACACACAACTGTGAGTGACACAGCTCCATCTGGATGGTTTGGTTTTGAATGCATCAATATACGTGGCCGAATAGAACATTCTCTTTCAAATCACAGCCTCCTTTACCCCTCATACTTCAGCAATATTTCCTGATATGATGAAGCAGTTGCTCATCTCATTTCTGAAGGGCTTTGTTTAGCTCAGTGATAGCACTGATTATGTGCAAAATTATCAGTTATCTGCTATTATTACCGAGCAGCACCATCTTCGTACATATTTACAGAAAACTCTCTCTCCCTGCCTGTTCTCCCTGTTTCCACAGAGTGAGTGTGTTTACTTGAACACTGCCTTTTGAAAAACATCAGAGAAATCAGTTCTATGCAAAGTCATTGTGACCAGGCTCTGTGAAAGCTACAGAAGGGTTTATGCTCCAGCAGCCACCTTAGCAGGGCTTTAATTATGAACAGGAACTCTGCCCTAGTGGCACAAAGGAGTTGGCACAGAAGCATTTCACTCTCCCACTGCTCTCCCTCATCCCTCAGCCCCACTGGCATGGTTTTCCAGGAAAGGAGGGCAAGTGAGGGCAGTCGGTGCTCTTCCAAAAGCAGCTTTAGTTCACCATTAGCTTCCTGCCAAGAAATCTGCAGGGTCAACAGGGAATGTTGTTAGGAAGGCACAATGCTTGGTGCTGGGGGTTTAAGCTTTATTGCAGTGTGAACTTTGTTAAACATTTAGAACGCCTTAAGAAATACAGTGTAAGCACAGAAAAGGGATATCTACACTGAATATTCCTCTCACTCTTTTAATAATGGACCAAAGTCTCTGTAACTTGACTTTCCTCCTCAAGAAATTCCCTATCTATTTCCACATTATTATGTGCTTCAATTGTGAAATTTTATTTCTTCATTACTCTCATTCTGGTACCAGCTCTCCACAACCTGAGTCCTGTTAGAGAAATTAGGGGATTCTTTCCCTTTCAGTCACCTGTACATCAGTTTACATTCATAGATGTCTAAATAAAAGAAGCAATGCCTTTATTACATTCTGGGACTCTGAGAAGCCAATTCCTTTAATAGCTTCCTCAAGAAATGTACATTGTCTCAACTGCAAGATCCATAATGGCTTCCTGGAAATGCTTCAGGGTATAGAGTCTTTACTAGATTAACTGCAAAATTAAGTCTCAAATTAAAGTTACTTTGCCAATTCTGCTAGCATCTTCATCAAGCTCTGGGAAATGTATTTCCAGAGATTCTCTTGTTACATTTAGGGGGAAGACTACCATTCTGTGCAAATCCTACAGTGTTGAGGTTGAGATTAATCACACTCAACCAAGGGAGCAAAGGCAGATGTGCAGTAACCATAAGCTCCCTCCCTAATCCTTAGAGATCACTGGCAGAAAGCAATTCAGGTTGTTAGAGGAATGAATGACTTTTGGAGTGTGCTCATCTCCTCTGAGTGACTACAGAGAGATGCTGACAAAACATTCTCCTGTTGGGCATATCAGCATAGCACTGAAGCTTCAGTAGCAGGAAGGTCCAAGCTCTTCCTAGCTATCAAATAGACTATCAAATTTTTATCCACTAGATAAAAATAACATTCCTCTCTCAGCATCAAACATATCAGGGGATCAAATATAAGAACCTTATATAATAGCTATATCAAATATAAGAACCTTACCCAGCAACCTTACACCATTTGCATCTAAAAGAGCTGTACAACAGCCAACAACTGTTTATCCTAAACTCATTTTGAGCTCCCATTCCCTTTGCAGAGCTCATCATAACATTTATAAAATTGTTATATCATACAATTGTTCCTAACTTCATTTAAATACCTGCATCTGGATATAAAGGTCCAGCAGTATAAAGGCCCTCTAGGTTTCCCTTAAAACCTTCGCCCGTGGCACTCACATGTAAAAGGAGGAATGACTTGGCCCAGGTGTTTATTCAGGAACCTTCTGGAAAAGATCAAAAGTAGTTAATTGTAGTTAAACCATTACAATCATTAATGCCACTTGATGTTCATAGCAAAGTGGACTCATCAAGAAGAGAAAGTGGTGGTGTGTCCACACCCTTGTAAGGAAACAAGGAACCAGAATGATTGCAAATCAACCAACCTTCATTAGCAAAACATCAGCATTAGTGGCTCAGAGCAGCACACCAGCTTATTTGATCCTGTTTTAAATTCTTTAAAACTTCAACTACAGTTTCCAGCAGTGCAAGGTTTAAACTGCTTACTGTAACACAAAATCACCTTCCTGAATGTATAATTGAAGCATTCAATAAATGAGGCAAGTAATGGAAAAGCGGGCGCTATATACAACAGTAAATATTTGACTGGTTCTTCAAAAACAAATTGCAGCATTTCAATATTTACTTGCACTCAGAATTGCTGATGGTTTCCCTGCTGTGCAGTGAAAGAGAAAAATTATAAATGCATTCATAATCACTTGACCTTCCTTCTAAAAAATTATATTTGCCAAAATATTCTCTGTATTCCCATTGTTTGTGAAATAGAAAATGTAAATTGCAAACACATTTGGAAGAGGTACTGGTTTGAAACAGCATCTCAAACTTTGATTTTCCTCTCTGCCTTCTGCCCTAGAGCCAACAGCAATTTCTCACTGTGACAAGACAGATCTGGAGTACTCAAACTGTAGCAGCATGAACTATCATCAGCACTTGCTGAGCATCCATCTCATGTTAGACACAGCTCCTAGCACGTTTATGCTGCAATGGAATCCTAAGAGTAACAGGGGCTGCCTGCAGATGGCTCTTGGATTCCTAACAAAAGTGAGTCCCCTTGTTTCTTACTTTCTCTGGTGTAAAAAAAACACATGCAAGACAGATAACAGGTATCTTATCTCTTGAAATGTGTGGTCTCTTTGGTGCTTGTGAAGGCTGACCTAGAGCAGAGGCTAGACAGTGTTAAAGAATAAAGCAGGGATTTATTAGGAGGCCTCAATGTGATCTGCCTTGGGTGGCACAAGAGCCCAGCCAGGGCTACACCCAAAATGAACCCAAAATGGTCACAAAATGGACAACTGGTCATGGGGTCTCACACCTTTAGCAGTTCTGGTCCATTTGCATGTTGGAGTCAATTGTCCAGTTATAGCTTTAGTCCATGAAGTCCCATCCTTCTTGTTTTCCTCTCTTCAGTCCATGTTGTTGATGCTCTTGGGCCTGAGATCTGGACTGCTAGAGAAGGAATTGTTTTGTCTCCCTACTCTGCAAAGAGAGCTCACCGTCCCCTAAATATGAAACCCAGACCCACACACTAAAGCAGCACAGAATCTGAAAAATATAAAAGCTAAAAACTGAAGCATCATCTTGATGGCAACCCCTCACTGTACACAGTGATAAGGATACTGTAAAATATCACTCCATTTTTATCATTCAAAATATTTGGAAGAAATCTCATTTAAAATAGTAAGGATAGCCTGCCTGCCCAAACCTTTCTTCAGAATTAAATATCTATTTAATTCAAGCAGCTGACACAAAAATTCACCTCATTTTTTGCCCCCCATCTGTCAGGCATGCAACTGGCACCAAATTATGAATCTCATCGTCATCTCCACCAGGGAAATACTAAATTAGACAATGCACTCTTCCTAGGATTGATAGTATGGTATAGTTTATTTTCTTTTAAAGCTTCAATCTGACTCTTATTCTGAAATACCTACTCTGTAAATGGGGGGAAAAATCCTTGGTAACGCTTGAAGGCATCTCTTCAGCATTATCTGTATTTTTCCACATCAAACCTTGAGTTTTTCACGGTGAAAAGTGGAAAGAGAAGGCTGATTTTTTTCTCACTTTGATGGCCAGTAGTTAAACCAAGTGGGTAAGCAAGACTTCTAGGCTGTCCTTGGAACCACTACTGAGAAAAACATCCACCTCCAGAGGGCATTTCATCCTATTCCACAACAAAAGTCACAATACAGAATTACAGTCACCTGTCTGCTCACCACTGAATAACTGAAACAGATGCTTTTTGTCAGATAACTAAAGGTGAGCAAGCCATCTCAGGGAGTGTCTCTGACCAAAGCAAACCATGCAATACATCAAGAAAAGCAAACCTCAACCTCAAAAATAATACATTTTTGTTTTCAGTAAACATCTTGTTGTCCATTTTTCCTGTTTTTCCTATAATTTCATTTAACATTTGTTTTCTCCAATTCTTTTGAGCATTTGTGGAATGGTGGCTCCAGCAAAACAGGAATTCCTGGCCTATTTGTACATCAACAGTTAGAGTGTTTTAGAGGAAAATCAACAGTTAGAGTGTTTTAGAGGAAAATATTATGATTAAATATAACTATGCTACAGATAGTTTTATTATCCTAAAGATAAAATGCTATACAAATGTAACAGTTTTTTTTTTCTATGATCAGAATACTCTTTTTAAAAGCTTTATGAGGGAAAATGTGTTCTTTTTCAAAAGCTTGGCTGAAACCCTTGGCTGAAAAAGCATTAGCCCATCACTTACCTGAGAGACTGGGTTTTATGGATGACTATGAAAAGAAAACAATTTTGTCAAGCCTAATTTTATATTTTCTACCTTTGTCAGCTTGTGTGAGTAACTTCAATCCCCTTTTGCACAGCTTTCAATATATTAAAAATAATGAATAAAGGAGGCTGTAATGGGAGAGGTCAAATTTGGCAAAATAATTAAATTACTAAACATGCAGAAATCTCTTGCTTTCCAGATCTATGAGTAAAATATATGGCAATTCAATTTCCTTAAACACTTGACAGGACCTATTTTGTATGAGATTTATTTGCTAACAGGCTTTCAGTCACATTAAGTGCTCACAAAGTGCACAGAAGCTATATTTTACTGCACAGCCCTAATTGAGCTGTCTGGGCTAAAGTAGCTGAATGTTACAGAAATGTTTATTATACAAATCCATTTACTCTCAAGCTAGAAAAGGACATTCCTGTACATTTGAGTGCAATTTATCCTAGAAAAAAGAAAGCAAAAGATCTTTTATCACCCTCTCAGATCAATGAATTATTCTTATGGACTTCTTTTACAACTCAAAATCTGATTTCACTCCAAACTGCAAAAGAGAAAAGTCTCAAATGCTTCTCAGTTATTTTTCAATTACATTTAATATCTCTTTCTCAACAAGAAATATAACTTAGTGAATTGCAGCATTCAAGCAGCACTCTCTGAATGGGGAAATTACATATTTTTGTTTTCAGTAAACATCTTGTTATCCATTTTTCCTGTTTTTCCTATAATTTCCTTTAGCATTTGTTTTTTCCAATTCTTTTGAGCATCTAACCATCCAATTTGAGTTGACTGTTTAGACACACAAAAGTTACACAGAAAACAAGAAGGAAAAAATCCTAAAACTTGCATGTGAAACACAACTGTGGCTGAAATGTCACATATCCCCAGATTCCATATCTATGTATCCCATAGGTTTTCCTCATGGCACCAAAGGAGGTAGATGATGGAAATCAACTTCTCTCAAACACGGGATTAAAATCCAACTCTCTTACAGAGTAGGGATGTGTTGCAGGACCTAATTCAAGGGTAAAAGCTGTAGCAAAGGTATTTTAGATGTAAGAACGTTAAATAAAAACTTTACCTGTTGTCCTCATTTCCAAATATTTCTGTAATTGCTTACTAAATAAATAAAGGGGCTGAGAAAAAAAAAAAACGCAAAGCAAAACAAAACCACAACACAAAAAAAATTATATTTTGGTTGAAACCCAGCTTTTGCCTCAATCTGGTCCTACTTAGGCAACCCAAGGTACTTCAACCTGAAAAGGGGGGGGGGGGGGGGGCAAAGAACACAAATGAAAAAATGAAAAGCAGAGTCTGAGAACTGAGTTCATTTGTAACCATAAGACTCCAAAATAATCTAAAATACATTTTCTTAGTAGGCCTCCATGCCAGCACACCAACACTGTAATTGCAGGCACAGACATCATTAGGCCACAAGGTGGAAAGGAGCTTGCACACAGAACCATAAAGTAGAAGAGACCTCTATTCTCCTCTCAAGTCTTCTTTCCCACCTCTGCTTTTCTAAATAAAAATTTTATTTTCTAAATAAAAATTTATTTTATTTCATTTACTTGTCTCAAATGTCCTCTGATTACAGTTCAGTGTCTACACCAGACCTGCACCTTGACTGACTGATTTTTCCCCCTCTGTCCATGCTTGGAAAGCATTTAATAATAATTAAAAATTCCTCTACACAGATAATCAAGAGGCAAGTGACTTTGATTGATAGTCACTGTCTTGGAAACTGGAGGATGAAATTTTCTGAGTTTCCTTGAAGGAAAGCTGGGTAGATAACATGTTCCAAACTATCACTGAGACGTATTTTTGCCACGTGCCACGTTGCTTAGAAAGATGGTACAAATACCAGTGATTGGCACAATGAAGGAGATTTGCTGCATCCATCTGAATTCCTCATGCACCTCATTTGCTCTGGAACAAAGCATCTCCTCAATATTCCTTGACCCTCCTTGGTGGCATGAGAATGAGCACTAAAACTGCAGTGAAGCAATTTTCATCACAGAGAAATTAAGAGAGGAACTGAATCTGACACAATTCAAAATAATGATGAGATGTGTGAGCAAGGAACAGTGTGACAGGGTCTTCACAGGATGCAGATGTATGTGAAACAGAAAAAATTCGTGGGCTGCATCTCAAATCCCAGCATGGAAATGGTTAAGATAATTCTGACACACACTGGTGCCAGCAAAAGTTTCAAAAGGGAGGAAACATGAAAGGTGTCTTCCTCAAATATTAAGAGGTGTGAGTTAACTCAGTGGATTTGAAAGCATTTGAAGTTGAAATCTACCATTAAGTTCACCTTTAAACAAATGGTAAAAAACCCCTGAATAAAAGATTAGTCTCTAGTAAAAAAGAGAAATCCTGCACAAAAAAATTCTACTTTGTTGAACATGTTCCTCAGTTCTGTTTATTAATAATGTTAAACAGCATGACTTTACATCTGAGACAAATTTGGTAATTTTGTCCTTCCCTCTCCTCAAGGCTGGACAGGAAATATCTCTTAATCTTCAGTAAAATATTGCCTGGGATTCATTTGAATCTTACTTCCAAGTGGGCTTAGCAAAAGTGATGTGAACCACTTAATATAAAAGCTCTAGGTGATCTTAAACATCACATAAGCTAAGCTAAAAGCTTATGAATAACTAAAAGTTATAAATAACACTTTTAAGGACTTCAGGACAGATCTCCCTGAGATGAACAACTTAGTTGAAGTACATATTTCAGGAAAAATTCTAGTGTTGGTTTGGTTTTTTTTAAACACAGATTAACAGTTTATTATGCAGCAAATAGCATAAATCAGGATGTATTCCATGAAACAGTGTGGTGAGATACATCAAAATCTCTACTCAGTGTTTCTTTGGCTAACTTTAATATAGTCTTGCTTTAAGGTTATTGCTTTAATAAAGTGCCCTCTGCCATTTTATGTTTAGCTTAGAGGGTTTAGCTTCTATGCTGTGTAGTAAGAAATTCTGATTAAGATCTTCTGTCTGTTCACTTGCCATAATAAGTAATTCATCCTTCATAAATATATCTGACTTGCCTTCATTAAAACTTGAGGGGCAAAGCTGAAAATTTAAACCTTAGGCAACCTCAAACCCCTTAAGCAAGGAGGACTTCTCAGCACCTCATGACTCAGCAGCAGGAAGGATTCTTTAATAAACTTTGTCTGAAGCTACCACTCCACCCACGGCATCACCTAAACAATAAAAATTAAAATCTTCTAAGGAGATCTACAATACTTTTCTAATGGCTTTACCTTTGTATTTTAAAATACAGGAATTCCTTTCTGCTCACGCACACTAGCTACAATGTTTTCACATGTTCTATTATGGTAGTAATTCTATTATTATAATTATTCCATTACATGTAAAAACAGTGTTAATAATGTTTGTGATTCCTCTATTTCACAAAAAGCCATTTTTGGCTGGAACAGTGGGTGTATAAAATAGGAAATAGTGCAAGAAGCTGTTTATGGGGAAAGAGTAGCAGAGAGATGCTACTTCAGTCACACCTGCCACCAAAGGGACACTTTAGAATCACACTGTCATAGCTGCTGCCACACACACTAGGCAAGAACACACAGTAGAGATAAAATCCAACTTTGCTGCACTTGAACTCAGCAAGAAAGAAACACTGCCTGACAAAAACTGCTCAGCTTTTCCATTACCCATTCCTACTAACCATAGAAAGCTGCCAGGCTTCTTGCTTCCTTCCTCTTCAAGCAAGTATTAGGAATACCATTGAATACCTAGGAACACCTAAAGGTATTCCTTTAGGACATTTGCCAATGACCTAAAATGGACATTGGGAAAGGCCACTGAGCCCCTACATTGCAGGGAATAGGCTCTGCTTATTGATTTTCATGGAAGCTCCAGCAAAGAGGCCACAATTGTAGGGGACAGCCCCTTCCCCTGTCACACACACCTCTCCTGGCTCTGCTTCCATGAAGTTGCTATTCCAGCATTCCCTTCACTGAAGTGAAAGGAGGGAAGCAAGACCTCAAAGCTGTTGGTTTTTTTTTCTTGTTAGGCAGATCCCTCTTTCTCTCAATACTACATTTTAGTGTGCTTATTGCTTCACAAAGAACAAAGATGAAATTTCTCCTGAACGTGACATCTTCTGATCCCCTGACGCCTTTCACACAAGCTGGAATTCAGACACACAGGTGAAGTGGGAACTGAGAAGTTGCTCCATCTCTGCCTATATTGTGTCTATGAATAAAATGAATAAATGGCTCCATACTGCCAGGCCTTTTTATTAAGCCCACCCAAAAAAACCCCAAACAAAACAAACAAAAAAAACCCCAGCTGTGCATTTGCAAAAACTTACACTATTTTCTTTACCAAAAAAGCCCTTAAACATTTAGACAGATCTAAAATGAACTTTCCAGCTTTGGGCTGCTACCCTGTAGAACATTCTGGCCATGGCTTTTTATCAATTCCACAAACCAGTATTTTGACAAACAAGTTGGACATTGAAACCAACAGCTGCAATTTGGCAGCCACGGGTTTTCTGCTTTTCATTTTAATAATGTTTCTGCCCAGCACTCCCAGCTCTTGCTATTCCAGCTGCAGCAGCCATAACTCATGTCTCTGGGGCGTTTTTGTGTGTATGCTTTGGAGTAAAGAGGCCTCACAGGATGTCTAATATGATGTCCTTTGCAATCCATTATTAGGGTATGAATCACCTTGCCAGTTAATCACACCATTATGAATGCTGAAGGCATAAAAAAACCAAGAGGGATTGAAATACTTATATTTCCAGATTAAGGAAAGCTCTTTAAAAAAAAATGCAGGCAGACTAGTGAATATAGGTTTTTGAACAGTGCCAGATTGGCACACAAAAATGAAAAATTTTAATCAAAAGGGCTTTTTGTCTTAGTTGCTTGAAATGATACTGGAAAAGAAAGGGGAAAATACAAACTTCCATCTTCTGCTAAAAATGGATGTGCTGAAGTGGGAATTCAGTGCACTTGGAGCAAACCCAAGATGATTTCAAACAATAATAGATAAATACATCAACCCTCGATTTACCTGCTCTGTCATTTGAAGCTAGCAGAGGCTGATGCAGTTCGTCAAAGTCATCAGCAGCACTGCAGAGCAGCATTAATCTCTCACTCGTTTCTCCATTCGTGGCCCCCTTCCTTCCCTTGCATGTACTTTGCTGCCACCTCCAGGACACACCTGATTTTAGCCTCGAAGTTTAAAAAAACCTTTTCACCAACCCCAAAAGTTATTTTGCTCTGAGGTGCAATATTTCAAATTGCAAGCATGGGTTTGGTTACATTTAAAAAGGAAACCCCCAAAACTCTGTTTGCAGACACCATTCACAAGCACGGGTGTTGGGAGAGCTTACAGATGCTTCTTCCTTAGAAAAAAGCAAAATAGTGCTTTAAAATAATAGCCTGTTTAGCAAATTACACAGCAAAATCTATAAAAAAGATTATGGCACACACTCATTGCAGAGTCTTTTGTGAGTATTATTGCCCCTAATTACAGGGCAACAAAAAGCAAACAGACTGTTCTTAGCTGGAAGTATTTTATAACATTAGGATTTATTTTTTCTTTTTTAAAGCTGTGTTAGGTCATTGAAGTCACACTCCTACACCCTCAGAAGCAAGCAATAACGGCAATTTTTAAAAGGTTCCAAATCCTCTACAATGAGAAGGTAGTAGCCCTATCTTTCTCCTCTTTTATTAATGAGAGGATCAGTTTCAAGTGGATAGAGTATCAGGCATCATGAAGAAATTCATTCTTCCAAAAGCCATAGTGAGGTGTCACAGGGCAGAGTTGGACACTATGGACTATGGAAAATTTGTCCTAAAATTAAGACTATCGTTAGACTAGAGGAAATCCTTTTAAGATGTTCCACAATTAGCAATATCTGCTTAATATAAACAATGCAAAAGAAGTTGCTAAGGCTAATGGGATGGACTGGTTCCAGAAATAATATCTTTATTATTTCATTACTTTATCTTTTGGTACCTTCAAAAACATAAGATTTTGAAGTAATCATTTACAATCCTGAAGAAAAGCTCACCAAAGTGATTAATTAATTTCTATTTAAATATAAGATTCAGTGAAAGCTAGGTCATATTAGGAACCTTTCCATCTCAAAAGCACAAGGTTAATTCCACTGTCTAATACACATATTCCAGGTTTCTATGTGCCTGATTAAAGACAGCAAGGGGGAAATGAACACATCACACACCTTTGCAGAAATGGGCTGTGCCACTCACTGGGTTCTTTCTCTGCAGCGATCATCAGCACAGGTACTGTACATCATAGAAATTATTAAACAAATTTAGTGACATCTAATCAGAGTCTGTAATTTATTAGACTTTTGCAGAATTTACCAGCACAAACCACATTTTGCCTGGCTTCTGCCAAAGCCTGTGGAGATGGAAGCTGCAACACAAACACAAACATTTTTCCACGCTGTAGCTCAAGCACTTTGCCAAGCATCATTAAAAATTATGTATTTAGGGTAAGCTGTCTCCATTTTTACTTTATTCTTACAATTATTGAAGACTTCTGTTGCTTAAAATGAGGTGTGTGTTCACTGGGTTCTTCTAAAATTGCAATAATCCTGCCAGAAAAAAGTATTTAATACAATTTCCATCGATTTCCTGTACCAATCATTACAAATTTATCGAAGCATAAAAATGCATAGAATAGGCTCTCACTGGCTTTACAATGCTCTTACCTTTTGGAAGTCAAAAGGCTCAATTACTTTTCCACTGTTTTTGATAGAATTCACTTGCTTTCCAATGTGACCAGAATTTGAAGTAGCTATTAATTTGTACACAGTAAACGTAATATTCCTTTATAGCTGAGGAGAGCAGTGTGAGAGGAAGAAAAGATAAAAAATTCAGTGGAATGTTTGTATGTAACCTGATTAACTTTGAGCCTCAGTCCAGAAAACAGCCCATTATATGCCAATATTTCAGAACTACTACAGATATTATAACAAAATAAAAGAACTGCACTCAGAGTAAAGACTCAGTTGCCTGGAAAATCAATCCATATGGAAATACTGCTCTGGGACCTTGGACTAACATGATCATTTCCTGAAAACCCCTTTAAAAAGACTAACACTTTGAAGATACTCAAATTTAACATTTATTTATTTTACTCAAAAGGAAAACGTGCTAATTCACAGCACATCAGCACCTCATCAACATGGCACATTGGGAAAAGGGTTTGTCCGCTAAAAGAAGTACAGACCATGAAGTAACAAGGGTTTTTGGGATCATTTTCCTCTTGGTTGGCTTTTTTTTTTTTTTGCCTTTTACATGCTCCACATGTAAATATTAGAATATTAGAATTTACACTGAAATATTAGAATTACACTGAAAAATATTAGAATTTACAGTGAAAAAAACCCTGTAAATCCAGAGAAGGTAGAAATTAAAAGGAAAATAGTAAATAAACAGACTTCCCAAGAAAAGACAATTTTTTGTTAATGACATCAACTTATTTTTCCTATATAGAACAGATAAGGACATCAAGATGCTTTTGCCATCCTGATTAAAGGGTAACCGGCTTTCTGGAATCCCTAACAGAATTTATACACTCCATTACCATATAGTATCATCAATTTCATCTTTTTCAAGTAAGCCTTGTCTCATTTGTCAAAATACCAAAGTGCAACCTTTTTTTTTTATAATTTATACTGCTGGTGTGACAAGACTGCTAATTACACCGCTAATGTAGATAAGAGTTCCAGTCTCCTGTGTGGAGAATTAATCCAAATTTCTGACACATTTAAACCTTGTCCTCATCACATAAGGTTGAGTGGAAACAGTATTGCTTTGTGCTAAAGGGAGGAGTTAATCCTTCCTTAGCTTTGCTTTAGAAATAATGTTCATAAGAGTACAGCAACCCCAAAAAACCCAAGGGGGTACAATTTATAATTTCACACCACTGCAGCAAAAGGTGGTCAGGGTCTCTAAATTCTCTGAACACAGGCATAAAATTCATGATGTCAAAGAACATTGGGGGAAAAAAATCCACATCAAGATAAGCCACAAAGGAAAAAATTAAATTAGTGACCACTGTGGGCATAGTGCAACTCCTATTTCAGGCTAAATCTCATTGAGATGAGAGTCCCAAGACAGTCCTATTTAAACTAATTTAGCATAAAACACCACTCAATACAATGGTGGCAATATCTAGTCTCTACTGTCTCCTGCAATTTACTTTTCATCAGTAACCTTCCCCACCTTCTGTGCAATTTCACAGCAGAAAAAATAATAGCTATAAAGGCTACTTTAAAATAGCATTTCCAGTTACAGACAATTAGTTGTAAAGACATTGAGGTACCCTAGTGCTTCTATTGAAATGTAAATATTTATGATTTTAACAGCTTACTATTCAAAGCAAGACAAGCTACTCATTTACCACACTTCTTTTGTTCAGAACACTTTGAATAATATTTACAGTCAACATTTTATTTTTTTTCAGGGAAAGTAATTTTTTTTCCATTAGTTCCAAATTCAAATGTTCTTATCATTATTGCTACTAAATACTATGGCATCTTTTTCAGAAACTATAACAACCACAGGAAAAGGGAAAACATTTCAATATTTCAAATATTTCAAAAGCACACTGTAAACAATAAATTGTCCAATTCATAACTGCTGTGGCTGAAATAATGGTAATCATTTCCTTGCTATAGTTTTGCCTCAAGACCTTTACCAGTGACAAGTTCTTCCCATTTGCCACCCCTTACTCATGCCCACCCTACCCAGCGTGAGTTAGAAAGGCCAGTGCAGCAAAAGCTAAATTTTAAGTGTTATTTCCCACTTCTCCCAACTCACCTCACCCAGCAAAAGCAATAGACAAGAGCCAGCAGGAAAGGCAGCTGAGAAAAAGAATCACACAGGAGAGGGCCCTGAAGATGCCTTACTCCCTGGAATCCTGACCCTCAGCACCCATGGAAGTCAATGCTGAATATCTCAATAAAATCACCCTGTTTGAGAAAGCAGATTTTGTAGAACCTGAGAGAAAATGGTGCAGCATTCTGTTATTTACAATGACAAGTGATTTCTTGGCATGCTTTTTATTCCCCAGAACTTGTTTAGGTGTTACACTTCACAACTACACTGAGTTTCTAATTCTGTGCAATTCTATATTTGAACAGTAGTGCTAGAGATCCTTTTTTTGTTAGTGGTATATTAGAACAGTCCATTTTCTCCCCAGTATGTGCTTCCTTAGGAATATTTTTACAGCTGCTCTCCAAGTCTTGAATTTCATTTTCCATAATGGATGTCCGACTTGTGTCTTGTTCCCCCTTCAAGATTGCACACAATCAAATGAGACTGGAATACTTCTCCATCAATATTTTGCAGTTTAGCATACAAAACAGGCAAAACCATTTCAGATGGCCTCTGGGACACTATCTAGCTGAATATAAGTAAACAAGTTTCCAGATTCAAGATTATTTCAGATTATTCTAACATATCTCCCACTCATTCCCAGTAATTTTTCAAACTATCAACATTTTTTCCTAAAAGTTCTTAGCAATTATCATCCCATGGTAGTCCAGAAATTCTAATGATTTGCACAGAAATAATTGGTAATGGGGCAAATATTTTAGATCCAAGTATTGTTAATGCATTGGGCAAGTTGCACTGACTGGAATAGCTCTTTTCTCACAGGTACTGGAAAGGCATTCTTACTACCTTAACCACAATTAAATAATAACCTGATGTGTAATTTTAAAGAAAATCTAAATTTGTTACAAAATAGAATTGAAGATCTGAACTGCTTTAATGGGAAGGGAGAGGAAGGGGAAGCAAAAACATTGCCCACAAGTGCCAGGCTTCATAGTTACTCTTATGCCTCTACCTTCTAATTCTTTTCTCTTCTTTTCCTTCCTCAAGGGAAAACTACAGACTTTGGACAGTCCCTTTTTCAGCCATTCAAGCCAGGTTGCTCCCAGAAATGGGAATGCACAGTAAACATCATCCTGGTTTCAAACTCCTTGATTATTAATTAAAGATAAGAAGATGCTAGATAACACCAAAAAGTTAAATAACCATCAAGCACAATTCTCTTTTCACTGAAACAAAAAAAAAGGCAGGTAATCTCTGGAAAGTTTCTAAATGCAAGTCTTGATATTTCAAAATATTTCAGCTCTTAAGGGCTGTTATTAAAGGGAACTGCTAAACCAGTCCTCTTGCTGGGTGTGGGAATATGTACATCCATAAACATAACCAAACCAGAGACAGTAAATACCTCAGAAAAGCTCTGTTTTCGTTTTCTAATGTGTTCTACCTTTTAAAGCTAAAGAGTATTTATGGAATGACAAGTTTTCAAAAAAGCAGCAAGAACAAAATTTGTTGATGGTATGGTCAAAGTTATATATGAACTGGTTTTCAGGCCAGAAATTAATCATGGGTGCATTTCTACTCTGAAACAATAAGTTTTGGGTAATCATTCTCACAAGTTCCACAAAACCACACAGTTTCAAACTCAGTGGGAAGGTAATAAGATCTCCCTTCTGTTCTAATTTAACAGAAGGCAAAGAGATGAAATTAAGAGATGCATGATGATACCCAAAGTCTCCCTAAGGAAAAGCAAGTTATTTTGTTGCTGGGGCCACAGCAGCATGCCAAACAGCATTTGTGAACTTGGATACCCTTCTCAAAATTGCAGCAGTGCACTTAATGAGCCATACTTCAGAGGTGCATAAAATTAGGACTGAGGTAGACTGCAGACCTAATAAATCTTTCATTACCACTTGTTCAGGTATCACTTTTCCCAATGTCACAATGAAACCACAAGTGAGGGAAGGCCCATTGATTCCAAGGAAGAATCCCACTCCATTCCACAGTGACCCTACTGCTTGAGAGATGCTACCAAAGGCTTAGATAAAGCTCTGCTTTTGACAACAGCCTGTTTAATCCAGGCTGAACCTGACACACCATCATTGGCTCACCCTCCCAGCCAGGGATACAGAATGCTCCTCAGGAACCCACAGGAATTAGCAATAAACATGCTTGCCAGGTATTTCCAAGGGTATCATGTTGAGCATTTTTCACAAGCACACAATTCAGTGAAATGGAACGGGGTTTACTAAAAGAATTGGCAATTATGAAATCAGCAGTGGGGTGTTGAAAGTACCTGAGAGTTTTCCATTCAGGAACCTCTCTACGCAGCAACAAAGTGTTTAACTAGAATCTAGCTTAGTATGAACTTGCAATCAAAATTAATTTATTCATAATCTAATAAGCCCCAAGAGCACTCAAGACTCCTTCCCCCTGCTCTCCCATTTACTTTTTTCACCAGTATAGGGACAACTGGTAAATGGCAGAAACCTGCCAAGGAACTATGGAGCTGGTCTAGGAGTTTGAGACCTATCACCATATCTTATTTTCTCACTTGAGAATGACCAGCCATGAATCAAAGCTCCATAATTTTGAGTCATTGGAAAGACATTTCATTCCATCATCATTATTTACTGTGACTTGACAAATATGGTGAAGTGCTGAGAATAATGGCATCTATTTTCTTCTATTTTTTCTGGGGAAGAGGGAAGAAATGTACGTCCCTGCTAAAGGGCACGTATCATATCAAGGTATTTGCTACACATGAAAACTCAGAAGAAGACAAATAATTTCCAAGTGAGAGTTTTGGAAAACTTTAAAGGTCTTACTGTAGTATCTTCTATGCCACTCAGGTTCAAGTAATTTAATAAATTCACCAGCTTAAACTATTTAAGTAAGGACACACAGTAGGAAAAGACACATTAAAAGTAAAAGCCATATTCAGATGTAGCCATGGTAAAAAATAGAGAAATTGCAATGAGCCCTATGCTTAGGAGAGAGTATTGTGCAGTTAATGTAAGTAATGAACCTTTCATGTGAAATGATGTAGTGTCACAACTCATTTGCATCCCACTTAAAGTGTAATTAAGTTTCCCTGACAGCCTGGCTTATGGCTGAAAGAACAGACCTGGCTGCTAAATTAATCCAGAATCCCTCTAGTTAAACAACCCTCTGCAAAGAAAACTTAACACACGTTCATTTAAAGTTCCTCAACTTACATTTAAAGTGGCTCTACACAGAATTTCAGAGACAAAGACTTCAAGATGCCCTCAGTCACAGAGCTGACTTGAAAACAAGTGTGCTGAACCCACACCAAGGTTTGGCCCAAAGCACAGTGCACAAGACAAGGCAGGAACATGTCTAAATGTTACCATTTTGGGGGTTTCTTGGAACTGACCTACAACATTGCAGGAACTCCATTACCAGGACAGGATTCTCAAACACAGAAAAAGGTCAAAAACATATTGAAAAGGTGCTACTAAACTAACTACAGCAAAATAGGTAACCATCAGCTGGGTCATTACCTGTAATGATACCAATGTCTGATTTTTTGATAGAGTAACATCCAGCAATAATAAGTTCAATATTAGACAGGTGTTTTGGTTCTAACTGAAAGAAGCCAGACTATTAACCATTCTTTTCAGCCACCTACAAAAATCATTCCCTAAAACCAAGTTACTAAAAACATGATAGGAGTGAGTGGCTTGTGGTCTGGAGAGCCTCAGAGGCAACATAGAATTGTGGAGTAGTATTCCTAAACCAAAACACGGAGTAGCATCTTATGGTTCATGATTCAGTTTATTCTTGACTGATTTTCATCCTAAAGGTTCTACTTAGAGCAAAGAAAGTTGAAACACTCCAGTATATATAATCCTGTAAGATTACATATATTTCTAGATGCATATGGATCTCAGAAAAGTGAACTTTTTACCATGAACCATAAGTATGGACTGTCCAGAACAAACAGTCATCCTATTTTCCATTATATTCCTACCTGCACATCACAGTGAGCCATCTGTGCAGTCTCCCCATGGTTCTGAAAATCTCCTTAGAGGGAATTCCATTTTGGCCACTGGAAATAATCCAGTTTTAGCAGCATCACAAGATCACTCCCAAGAGCCACCCTGAAACATCCAGCATGAAAATCTGCAAAGTCAAAATCTGTATCAAAAAGGAACAGGTACATCATGGCTGTAACTAAACTGTAGCTCTTAGAAACCTCTGAGTCCTTTCCTATAAGGGGAGAAGTTTCAGCAGCTTTTTTAATGAGCGGAAAACAAAAATCGTGTTTGGCAAAATAATCTGATGTTCTGGAAAATGATTTTATTCCATAAAATTATTTTACTCCAGTTAAAGAAAGGGTAAGCTGGTAGCAGTTATTTTATACATAAAGAATGTTTGAAATAGACACAGAAATCATGGTTTTAGAGATGGTAGTAACAGAACATGAACAACCATGTCTCTGAATTTGAGAGATTAAGCTATAGCTTTTTAATAGAAATACCATCACTACTTAGATTGGGAAAAATAATTTCAAGTATTTTCCATTAAGGGAATGTTTCAGGAAAGAGTTTTGTGCCCAAGGAGAGAAGTTTAAAGCCCCGCTTATCCCTCCGCAGTCAGAATTGATAACAATCAAGGCAAAACACAAAAAATATTCAAGTGTGGCCCCTTAGAACTTGAGCATTTGCCTGACTGGGATTTTCAGCATGAGACAACACGGTTTAACAAGCTGGATCAGATGCTTATTTTCATGTAGTTTCAGTCATTACTCGACAGTAGCAACTGATTTATCCACATCCACAACAGTAAGGCAGTTGGCTCCCAGATCCTTCCCACATTCCATTTTTGACTTAACATTTTCAAATACACCAAATGGCAGCTAGTGATGAAAAGAAGGAACAGGAAAACACTCTGCAAGTAAATGCTATGAGTTCCACTAACCATTTCCACTTAAAAATTAAATTCTCTTAGGTGTGATGAAACCAGAATTTAGTCTCTGGCTCTCATATGAAGCCACTTGGAAGTCTACCACAGCACTCTAGGATGTACCTTGCCAGATATTGCTGTGTGTTGGACACACATTTCAGGGCAGCAAAATTCAATTTTGCTTCAAATGCAATGGGGTTTTAAATTAATGTAGCAAGTCATTATAAGGAGTTAATTGGCATTAACCAAAGCAGAATTTCAGAATAACAATTCTATAGTAATGTTGTGTAACACTACAAATGGAAATGCTATTATATTCCCACCAATCAGGTAGCTACACACCAAAATACTAATTTATTTTTTAAGCAGCATAAATATGGTTTTTTGACTGGGACTGAGCAGGAAGTGGTGTTCTAATAGAGTAAACCAGAGACCACCTAGGGTCCTTCAGGGAGCCAGAAAATTCTGAGGTTCTATGGAACCACCAAGCCTAAAATGAAGGAAAAACTCCCACAGTTTTTTTGGAAAAACTCCCATAGTTTTGTCTCCAACAGCATTCTGCTCATGTTCTGAAATCAGGGCCTCTGTGCCCTATAAATCAGCCCTAGACCTTTCAAGTCAATGGAATCCCCCATGTAAGGAATACAGCTAAATATATCATATTCTCTGCCAGTTGTTTGTATATTCCTTCTGTATTTCCTCTAAAACATTCATTCCTTGTAACTGTATGCAAATAATCTAATTTACAAAGGATGCTGTGTATACTCATTAGATAAAAGGTCCTGTTTTGCAGATGAAATTCCATTCTGAATTTAACCCAAAATATTCAAGTCAAAAGGAAAAAAAAAAACCACTTACATTGGCCTTAAAGCCCAGTCTTCCTTTTTTGACAAAAATAAACTGTTCGTACTCACAAATCAGGTCCATGAATCAGTTTCATCTCTTCTTTAGGTATTGGATAAAATGGTTATATATTCTTCCACTCCTATTAAATAATGTAGAATTCATTCTTCTTAGGTGGCAAAAGCTTTCAATGAATAAATGAGAAGAGAATCACAGAATAATTTGTTTTATGAGGGATCTTCAAGACCTTCTCATTCCAACACCTCTGTCACCGACAGGTTGCTCAAAGCCCAATCCCACACAGCCTTGAGCACTTCCAGGACTGGGGCACCCAGAATTTCTCTGGGAGACTTATTCCAGTGCCTCACCATTTCCCAGTGAAGAAGTTCTTCCTTCCATTTAATCTAAATCTGCCCTGTCTATAGATAAACTGAGAAGTGCAGGCCTTCCATCCAAGCCCTAAGTGGTACCACCAGTTTTTCCATTTTAAATTTCCATATGAACTTTTCAAAGTGAAAACCACTGATTTTTCAATCAAACACTGATGCAAGGGTACAAATTAGTTTCTATGTTTTAAACTTACAAAATAGCGTGTGTGGACATTTTGGGTGAAGCCAGCCATGTCTAAACCACTACCACCCTGAGAGATAACTGCTTTTCAATGTTTAATTCACTCTTACTGTGGACAGTGCTCATAAAGGTAACACCTTTTTCCTTCTACAGCTCTTTCAAAGTCTCATTAAAAACAAAGGACAATCATGAAGTTGTCCAACCGTGTTGTCCAACCACAGACAAATATAAAACATTAAGATAAATCAGGAAAATTACTCTCTTCTTTAGCCTTGGTTACTGCATAGTTAGATATTACAATACCTGCAACAACCTAAGTGCTACCCATTAGGACAGAAAGTGGTGGCTGATAAAGAATATTTATGTGCTTATAAGAGCAGTGGGCTTCACTTTTTCTCACTTCACGTACTTGCACAGACACAAAATGCTGCAGACACACATAAAAGTACCTCCACAAAAATCTAGGGTTAAAGGATACAAAAAAAAAAGCCCTTTAGATGAGATCAAATATTTTGTTGGAAAATACATCATATCACTATAAAAACATTAACCTAAGTGTGCAGTTAGCTGAAAGTCTGAGCTACTGAAAAACCATCTTTGCATTCCACACAATGTGCCACTCTGAGGTTGGACTTTGTCACAATTAACAGGGGAAAGTCAGCTCTGTATTTCATGGAGCTTAAACGTGAACTTGAATATAAAGAGATACTCAACAGTTTTCTGGTTTACTGGATAACCTGAGCCAATTTACAAGGGGTACAGAGGTATCCTGTTCTTACTCAAAGGGCATCATTTCACTGCTTAGCTTTAGCACAGTAGAACAAATTAAATGAAACTTACAGGTTTTAGAAACCAGAAGGAAATAAAGATTACAGAGGGGAAGATGGTGAAAGGAACAACAATGGTCAATTGGAAAACCATTAAAAGAAATACTGGAGAAATTAATTTTACCATTATGGTTCTCACCTATTTTTACATAATTAAAAAATGCACAATTATTAGAATATCAGATTGCACTCTTACTGATCACAAAATGATCCAGATGATGCCCAGCAAGTCTCAGAATTTGGCCCAAACTCAATTCAGTCTAAACACATGTAGACTTTAAATCTAATCAATACGCAAATCATTACAGCAAGGTAAATTTAACAGAGTTTTCTGGGAACAACAGGGCTGATTTAATAAAGCCAGTATGGACATTTGAAATTACAATCTCATCATCTACCACAGATTCCCTCCTGTGCCCCTTGCAGAATTTGGTGCGACTTCTCTGGTTTCAGTTTTCAAACTCAACTTGATTCCCAAGGGCTGTGCTGTACAGGGGGGGCTCACTGCAACTTAGGGCCTGACATAGCCAATCACAAATACCAGCATTCCAGATTGGGTAACAGGTGGCATCATCTGTTTCCTCAAAATTAGAGCTCTTCCAAGGTGCAATGGCTTTTAACACCCAGCCTTTCAGATCCACACATCACTTGAGGCTCTGCCAACCTTTCACCAGGAGATGTGGACACAGCCTGCAATACCAGTGCTAATGGAGCTTAAGCATATCAAGATATCAAATGCAAGCCCATGGAGCATACTGAAAGGTGCACAAGCAAATAAAAGTTATTCTTAAAAAGAAACTCTCAACATACTCCTGTTGTCTCCATTGTGTGAAGCTGGTGATGCATACTCAGCAAAATCAGAGCCTGACAGCAATTACCAACTCTTCTAACAAGACCTGAGATTCTTAGGTGGTGTCTAATGCAGTAGAAGGGCTCAGGGAACGTGGAACACAAATCCAATGGAAAGCAGGCTTCACAAAACAGCTTTTAATTAGGATGTTCTAATTAGATGCTGAAGAGACACACACAATCACCCACAATTAATTCTACTCTTGATAAGGCTTAGGGAGCATCACAGCTAAGTCAGAAAAGACACAGGCAGTTTAACACTTTAACTTTCAAACCTGAATCCTCCAAGAGGCAATGGGAAAACATTCCTTACTTCTTACTTGTTCTCTAAACTGTCACCCACTGCATGTCCTACTGAAAAGCAAAAAACTCATTTTGCATAATACCTGCAATTTATTTTTAAACAATCCAGTCCTTATGACCACAATTAAATTCATTCCATCTGCTGGAAAACTAGGCAATTAGTAGTTCTAATAAACTAGCCATTAACTCGTACTTAGAAATGACTGATTTTAATAGCAGTATATTTAACAGTTTAAAGGAATCATCACATTTGTCAATTAGCAACATCAATTTTTAACTAAATGATCTTTCCACAAGTGGAGGGAAAAAAAAAAAACAGATGTTTCATTAAGTTTATTTGGAGCAGAGAATTCTTCTGACTAAAATGCAATTTTTAAGGGCTGTTTTGGCTAAACCAACATTTTGAAATGTAAATGTTGATACACAAGCTAAAGACAGAAAGGAGAAAATCAGAGAGATCTTCAGACAAAGGCCTTCTCTAAGGAGGTTTTTGTGGTCTCGCTAATCAGGAAAAAATAGATTTCATCAGAAAAAAAGCAGGCATTGTTGAAAATTACAGAAGACTTTCAGAATACATCTATATTTATGTTTATATATATAGATGTATTATACATATATATATATTTATATATATATACACACAGAGGGAGAAGGGTGTTAATAACCAAAGTGGTTATTTACTCAGCATATCACATCACAGTGAGCACCAAGCAGTCAGTCAGTGCAGGTGATACAGGATCTGTGCAATAGCCCTCATTTTAACAGATAAATTGCACATCTTATAAGCAAGGCCATCAGGATTTGGAGCACTACAGGCATCGTAGACTCAGGAGGGTGAAAGCAAAGACTTGGCACTCTGAAGCTAACACATGCAGAATGTGATTAGTCTTTGCTGTATCATTTACTAAACCTGCTAATTAATCTGGAGGGCCTCACACAAGCATCAAATAGACAGACTAACTGATATGGAAAGCAGTCCATTTACTTCTCTATTATACCTAAACAGGTGCAGAAATAAAAAGGGGGAAAAAATCCACTTCTCATTAGCTCAGACATTCTTTTCCAATCCTACACATTAAATCTCAATAAGTCTTGACACTTGAGAGGTGCAGCATGTGGAAATGGACTCAAGTCTGAAGGATATTCCAGTATATAAAAGAATTCCCCTTGTCTTTAAGGACTCATTTTGTAACTTGAAAAATTCTACTGTGAGCAGAAAAAGACAGGTCAAGCCAAAAGCACTGGCAAGATAAAGATGTCTCCTTTTAGGCAACAGCCTGCACTTAAAATCCAAAACCATTTTTCATGCCAAAATCTTCTCTAATGACCATCTCATCAACAGTACCTGAACAGATAAAATATAGTCCCCACTTCCTACTCAAAGAACAATATTAACAATCATCTGACAGATGAGATTCCTTCAAGGATGACTTGACTCTTGCCTTCTACACATATTTTATCAGCAATTTCAAAAAACAAATAAGATAGTCAGACCTATTTAAGAATGTAAGGAAATATGATTAATGTTAGTTTGAACAGTGATTTGTGATATACAGGCTGGTAGCACTTCACCTATTGTCTTCAGCACAAAAGAGCCTGCAGAGGTGACTGAAAGGATCCATCCAAGAATATAAAGGAGCACAGAAAGGCATTGTGGCATCAGCTTCTCAAGAGTTCAGAGGTGAGCAAGTGCTCTCCAGCCTTACACATGTTATATTTAATTTCTAGCCTATGGCTGTATGATCCTACACTCCACTGGACAACATGCATCATGTGAACTTCACTGAGAGGGTGATCACACAGGAACCAGAACTGCCTGCCCAGTTCAAGAAACTGGAACAGGCCATCCAGCAAAGTGGTGGAACCACCACAGTCCCTGGAAGCATTCAAAAAATGTGTGATTGTGGCACATGGGGACATGGGATAGTGTTGAACATGGCAGGGTTAGGTTCACAGCTAGACTCAACCTCAGATCTTTTCCAGCCTTAACAATTCTTTGATTTATGCTGGACTCTCACTTCACCCTATAGGGAGCATGAAGAGAATGAATCTGTTACCAGCAAGACACATGGAGATTGCTCTTCCCTCCTCATTTATGGTTTGCACTTAGCCCACAACAGCAAGCTCTGAGCTTCCCAATTCCCTGAATTCTGGCAGCTTTCTGCTTCCACTTCTCACTACTTTTGCTCAGCAAGAGAGTTTTGAGAACATCAGCAAGGAGCTCTGCTTGGCCCCCAGCTATTAGCACACAGCTCTAGTATAGCCTGTAAGTAATGAGAAACCACTGCAGGGAATCACAAAACAATCCCTTCAGTTGGGTTTCCAGCTACAAGAATAGCTGCAATACTTCCAGCCAACAATCCTTCCAGCACAGTCATCTTTTTACATAGGTAGATGCCTAAAAAAGAGTAAGGAAGAGAGCACACACTTATCACACTCCCAAATTCAAATTTATGCTGAGAGGATGTCTTTAATCTGATTTAATGTACTTTAAACCCACCCCTTCATCTTTCTGCCACGTACCTTTTGCAGTCAGCCTCCCACTGAGTCCACAGAACCTTCTCAAGCACACAGTGGCAGCAGAGTGTAAAGGGAAATATCACCTTCCTCTGCTCCCAGCATGGCTGAAGGCAGCCCCAGCCTGAGCAGCAGGTGCTCCCA
This sequence comes from Agelaius tricolor, assembly GCF_023055355.1. Taxonomy (NCBI): domain Eukaryota; kingdom Metazoa; phylum Chordata; class Aves; order Passeriformes; family Icteridae; genus Agelaius; species Agelaius tricolor. The sequence continues at coordinate 6,570,138 of NW_027269294.1, read as the reverse complement.
ATCAAAGGGCATTGCCCATCCCAGAACCTGCCCCTGCCAGGCACAAAGAACACTTCCCACTGACAAAGCCAAACCCTGGCAATTCCACCTGCCAGAGGTGGATTCCTGCTCCCAGCAGACTCTGCAGAGAATTCACCTCTCAAGCTGTGCTCTTCTGAAACTTCTGAAAAGCTGCTTCACAGAAATTACAAAAAGACTCCTGACAATATGGACTTCTCACCGAGTCCCAACATTTCATTCCAGAAGTCAGAGGAATTCAAGAAGGTACAAGACCACAGTTCTGTCTTCTGACATGATGAACTACCCTTCCTCTAAAACCACTAAATATTTTGCTGAAATTAAAAAGGTTTAAAGCAGATGCTTGGCATAAGAGGTTACAGCCCGCCCTGTTAACATTTAGGAAACTAATATGCAACTTTAAAACAAGAACCAGTTCTTTAAAGTGCCAGACTTAAAGTGTCAGACAGTATTAAACATAAATACCATGGCTTGTATAAGCTATAAAGCACTGAGAAGTACCAGTTTCCAAACAGTTTCATTTGCTGAAGGAAGCAAACTCAGCAGTAAGAAGTGAACCAATTACATTGCCTAGAATTAGAGATGAATAATTTTATGACAGCTACTAGTGGCACCAAGATATAAATTTCATTGCCTGCAGAGGCTGAGTTCAAGAGAAATAACTCATGAAATGAAAGGCAAGATTAAATTGGCAACAAATGTGCTCTACAGAAGGAATTTCTGTATTATAAAAAGGTATCATCTGAAAACTGCTCTGTTTTCCCCTACAAGAATCTGTTCCATATTCCAAGAAAGCCACGGGACTAGTCTGGCTGGGCTGGTTTTAAAACAGCAGTGAGGACATGGAAATTTCATTTTACTTCAGTAATGTTTACTTCAGGTATTTTAACACTACTTAGTCAGTTCTGGGCTACCACATTTAAAAATACATTTGTATTTGCAAATACACTACATAACTGGCAGACAGTATTTACACACACACTTTGTGAGAGCCTACAGCGTAATTTCTGAAAATGAAACAGGAAAATATTTTGGTATGTTCATAGCCAGTGCAGATACAAACAGTGCCTCCTGATCCATCACTGGAAAGCCTCCCACAGACCCCCTGCAGCCAAGGCTTTTACTTGTTTAGGAACAGAATAATGAAAACAAGCTTGGACAGAACAGAATTCTCCTGACAATACTAATTCCAGCAGACAGACAAGTAGATGGAAAAAGGCCTAACTGCAATACAGTTTATGCTAAGTGTTGTATTATCTCACTGAGGCTGTTTATGTGTTTATACACAGCTGTTTATACAACCTGTGCAAATAAATCAGGCTTAACACACACTTCCCTGTACTTTTGCTGAAGCACTGCTCAGAGACACCGTAGTAAACCAAAGCACTCAGCAAAAGAAAAAAGAAGGGAATCACCAACTAAATAAATGCAGGTTAACTATCAAATTTCAGCACCATTATTCTAAAAGTACCATAATTAAATGCAATGAACTCCACTTTAGAGATTGCCCTGGTACCAGGGAAGAAATCTTTAAAACTTTATGTGCAGCCAATTATGCACTGTGCCATTCACATTTCCAAAGGATTTTTACATGGTCAGAATTTAAAACACAAAACATTCTGTGCTGTGCCTTTCAGAGGCACAAAACAGCCTTGAAAAAAGGAACTGCAAGCAACATGGTACTTCACATCACATTCAGCAGGAACTTCTCATCATGGTGCTGGGCAGTACAAATATTAACTCACTCATCTGATAACTAGAACAGATAATGCAGTAGCTGTATCAGCTATAGCAGTCAAAATATATAGAGTCCTGAATGAAATTAGAGCTTCCTAGCTCTAATATCTGACCTGGCATATCAGAAAAAAATATTTAAAAGTATACAAAGACAAGAGCAAAATTTTACTCCTGTTAAGAGCTTTTGCCTCCAAAATGTACAGGATCATTACAATAAATATTAGATATTAGCTGACAGCTCAAGTTGCTCCAGCTTTGTATTAAAGGTACAAATCACTTCTAACAGTAACCAAAGTTACCATTCAAGTTTTCTTTACTTTTTTTTTTTCATTTTTGTATTGAAGAAAAAGAATTTTCTACACCTCTTAAACCGCAGTTCTTGTGTTGTTTTACTGCAGGTTGTTTGAACCGCTGAAGCCTCACCCTTGAAGGGATGCACCACCTCTCACAAAACAGGCTATATTAAAAGAAATCAATTCCTTCAGAATTCAAAACAGCCTTTTTGCAAAGTTTGCCAGAGACTATCCCTGACATTGGCATAAAAAATTTAATCCAGAATAACACAAATCATTTGAACACCACAAAACTACTTTTATACTACAGATTGACTGACACCTTGTGGAATGTATCTTCTATTGGTTTTGTCTCAAAAATTATTTTTGACAATAGCCCTGCAGGAAAGCAAACATTAGAACTGTAACTGCACAGCATGATAAGTGTTTCTTGCAACAAAGATGTCTCAAATAAACCAAAATAAGCCATCATCAGCTTGACTGAAACATCCTTTTTCTAAATCAAGGATACAGCAAGAAGGAATGGATCTGGTTAAGGACAACTAGGGCTGGCAGCACCAAGGCACAGTTTAGACAACCTTCTTCTCCCACCTAGTGGCAAGAAGCAAAAAGAACAAGGTCTTTGGGAGTGCAAACATCATTTCCACTTTCTGGAGCACCTAGCATTTGCATGTCATACTGCAAGGATGATGGTTTTATTGTCAATTACTTATTTGGGGAAAATCATCGGTTTCTCTCCAGGTTCATCATTAACATCCAAAGTCAAATCTGAAGCAGTCAGTTTGAAGTAGGAATAAACAAGAGATAAATAAAAAATTTTATTTACTGTCCTTTACATACAAAGTATCATTCCTCAGGTGAAAACAACCTCTGTGAGAAAAGCAGTACACCCAATTTGAATCTCTGCACACAGTTTTTTCACAAATTTTTCAAAATAAAGTCTAAAAGTCTTGCAAAATGGCATTTTGGTTTTGACTAAAATTCTTAAAGCAGCTTTGAGGCATCAATGTCTAGATGATGCTTTAATCAATATCTATTGAATTTCTGAATATTTCAGACTGATGTCATTCTTTAGAAAACTGTACATGGATAGAAGGTAGAAAAGAAGCCAAATAACTGATTGTACAGTACTTACAATTTTCAACAGATGGCACTTTACAGCAAGGAACCTATACTGCCTAATTGAAACAGAGCAAATTGGATGGCTGAGTGCACTGACATGTCAAAGTCTGCCACAGGAAAAAAAACCTATTAATATCTTCAAATTTGAAAGCACAGGTCAATAAAACTGAAAGCACAAAGACAGAATCTAAAGCTAAACAAAGCATGCTAGTTCAGTTTATCCCAGATATTAACCACACTGAGATGTTCTTCACAGAAGTGAGATACTCCCAACTTCTTCTCAAGCAGAACTTACAGCCAGAGTTAAGCTCAAAGACAGCAAAGAAAACAGGACCATCAAAATGTGTTTATTGCTACATACTGGCCAGGATCTAAGTAGTGGGCAAGCTTCACATTTTTAAAGTTTATTTATAGAAGATTAAATCAGCAGCCACAATCAAGCAGCAATTGCTATGCTAGACAAAGAAAAGGAACATAAGATTGGTAAATCTTGTGAGGGTTTACAGATTAGCTGTTGCCACCTAGGAATATTCACTGTTGTTAAAATGACTCATGCCCATACACAGAAATATACACCTGCAGTATCTCCAGCCCTCAGTGGTATGCCAAAAAAAAAAATATCTTCAGACATCCAAGATGAATTCTTGAAGTGATGTAACAAGTCTTAGAAAAAAAAAAACCTGCTTCTGCATGCACACAACTATACCACAAGATTTTACTGAGCATGATTTGTCCCAAAAACTTCACCTGAAATACATAAAGCCTTTTGTAAATCTATCCTCTGCACTCAAACACCATTAGAAACTCCACAGAGAGGTCTGTGAGATAATAATTCCCCCTTGAACATCAACCAAGGGAAAACTTCAGGCACAGGAACATACAGGAAAGGGCAGTGTTTTCCCCTTGCAGGGCAAGTACTGAGCCTCCAAAATCCATTTTTTCTTCCTCCTGATTGTAAGCAAAAAACCTAGGCATATAAAGGATCACCTTCAGCAGTCAACAAACAAACAAGCAGCAGTTAAAAGACAACAGAAATGCAGCAAACCAAAAAAACTCAATCCTGGTATTTGCCTTATCAGACTTCAGAGCTCTCACAAAAGCACAGCTGCCATTTCAGCGCGTTTCTCTTCCTGCACTGGCAGCAGCACATTCACCTCTTGCACAGATGAAAAACTCCAAGCCATTCATACATTCAGAATCAACAGATCCACAAGCTTTGCAGTTGATTTCCAGACTGATCCATGATTTTGGTGCCAAGGAAAGCCTTGCTAATCTGGTACCTACAACCTCTGCTCAGAATGAGGAAGTTGTTCCCACACAGCTTCAGCCAACTTGAACATCACAAAAATTTATGCCCCAATCCATTCATTTAGTGAGAGATTTCCATATATCTGATTCAGGCTGCTTCCAGTCTTCTCCTGTTAGTGCTTTCAGGTTCAAGTTTTTGAAAAACTCCAAACGATGACTGCAAACAAAAGAGAAATAAACAAAGTCCTAACTTTTGTAGTTATCTGTAAGAGCAAAGACAAACAGAGTAATGAAAACAGCAAGGAACAGTCTCCTCACACAATTTCATCTGCTACCAACATCTGAAAAAGACAAGGGTTTTTTTTAAAGGGGTACTACAGAAAGAACTCCCTCTTAAAAGGTATTACAGCCATTCTCCAGTGCAATAAATAAAAATAAAAATTCCCCTTTGTCAAAGAATACTGATGTGCTTTATTAGCAATAGCTCAGATTTTTTTAATATACAACTGCAGAAGCCTAATTTTCTTAAATAAAGGCTAATTTATCAAAAATTTACCCTACCTCACCATCACTTATGTTGTCTGACAAGTTTTTTAAGAGCTATGGTGTGTCTCTAGAGCTGGTTCATTTATACAAAATACCCAGGAGTAACAGGTTTTATCAGATCATCTCAACCTCACGGGCAAAGAAAATAAACAGGCTCAAAGCACAATTTAAAAATCAAAAATCCAAATTTGCTGGTTTAATATTTTTTGGGTTTTTTTTTTTGTTGTTTTGTTTAGTCTGCCTTTTCAATTTTTTCCATAGCATGGAATCATCTGTAGAGGTGAAAGCTTTCAGACCAGTAGGGGAGGAGCAGAAGAGATTTACTGGAAATGTATCCAATGAAATTATCACTAAAACAGCACCTCAGGAGGAGCTGAAGTCAAGAAGGAAAAGTAGAATTACCTACCCATGATTTAGATGAGAAAGGTGATAAAAGCAGATACCAATGGTACTGAAAGTGTAACTTTCTATGCCCCTATCATGGAAACCAAGGACTAACTACAGTACTTTATACAAAGTCCAGCAGCAGTGAATCCAGAGCTAAGTACCATAATAAAAATATTAAGGGCATTCAATCCAAAGACCAGATGAGCTTTTTCAAGTATTCCAACAAGAGTGCAACCCTTTTACAGAAGGGGTCATTTTATGCTTACAAATCTGGTTCCTGTCCTTCCTGCACTTGGTGTGGAGGCACAGGATAAAGTGCTTCATATTTTCTCTCTTCTCCCGAGCCATGAATTGCAAATGCATTGAACTTGTCAGTGCATGGTGGAAAATAACTCCAAGGGAGAAGAGCTTTACCCTCCCATTTAGTTTTCATTCTGGTCACCTCAAACTCCAAAGGAAGTTCTTCCTGTTAAAGGAGGGAAAAAAATTAAATAAGAGGTACTGGCTATCTTTTGATGAGGAAGTAGTTAAATAAAAATCATTTTGAGTGTACTTGAGCACTTACTTTCCATGCTTTTCTTCTGCCAGAAAGCAGCAGCAGTAAGTACTGCCCGTGGCTGTCAAAGAATCAGAGCACAGTTTTCCTAAAATTATGTCAAGTTATATGTCAAGGGCATTATACCACCCCAAATATGTACATTCCCCATACTGACACAATTTCTGTGTCTAGTCCCCCTCATACATGTGTCTCACAAGCATTAGAACTGCAAGTGTAAATTAACTTTTGGGATTTTTTATTTTATTTTTAAGTGCTATACTTACGGACAAAGCTCAACTTCCAAATACTGCTCAGTTTTGTCACTCAGAAAGAAGGCTTCTACAACTGAAAAAAAACCAAACCAAAGAAAAAAAATTTTAAAAAAACCCAAACAAACAAGCTGTCAGTATTTTATATTAACTAATCTGTCATATCCTGAGATCTTCATATCCCATTAATACAACTGAATTTTTATGGGTTTTGTCCTGTGCCACACCAGAGCCTGACTCACTACTGTAACATACACAGTAACTGACACATACACAGTAACTACAACCCAAATATTCAAAATGCTGTGCCACAATTCCAGCTTCAGGAGCTCCTATTTTTAATTGCTGTGATCACAAAGAGCTTTGTAAAGTACTGTACTGGCTTTATTAGCTTTACCAATCCCAGTTTTGAAAACACTTAGCTTGATGCAGCAGGAAAATAAGGGAAAGTAGTTCACACATTCAGAGCAGGGCACACACCCTGTAACTAAAACTGTTAAATCTCAAAAATCATAAGAAAGCACTTAGCTCTTGAATGGTTTTTCCCTGTAGAGGGATATTTTGGATAGAGGATTACTGTTCCAGGTGTACTTGAAAGCTGCACACATTTGTACTCACATTCAAGCTGTACTTGAATGCTGAATCACATTTCAGGAACACAAAATAGAACTACAATGGTGTTTCTCGTGTAAAATTACAACAGTGCTTCTCACAGCAACGACATTATTAGAAAACTTCAGTTTGAATTATGATATGACTGACACCTTTATTTATTTTTACTTAAGCATATTTATTATAATAACACCAAAGAGGTGTTAATACCATTTTAGTAGAGTTTGAATCAGAATAGGTCAAAAATCAGGATGTAAGGGACTGCTAGAAATATTCAAGGCTTGCTTTACTCAAAGCAGTGGGTAAAAGTGACTTTATGGACAGGAAAGGAGAAAACACCCAGCACTACTATGAGAGTTTGCCCCATTTCATTTAGGTACAATTTGAACTGCATTTCATGAGGTGTAATTTCTAGGTTTCACACCTTCCCATCCCTCAAAGGAACTTTGGAAAAATGATTAAAACACTTCACTTCTTAAAGCAAAAGCAGAATCAGTCTTTAGGATTTCACTTCTCCTGCCACAAGGGGATTTAAATATATATATATATATAAGCCACAAAATTATTTTGATACGCAAATACGTCAAGCTTCTGATAGCTCACAAGTTGCATCAGTAACCCAAAACCTAATTTTGAGTGCAAATACTATTGACAGGATCAGGAAGTCAACTTCAAAATTATTGAAATCAACACAGATTATTGAACACTGATTTTGGGGTTGTTTTGGAAAAAAAAAAAAAAACTATCACAGATTAAGAAGTCTCTTAAAAAAAAGACCAGGCATCTGAAATACAGAGAAAGACCAGTGTCTACAGAAATCAAATATACTTGCAGAAGAGTTACACTTACCCTCATAGTCCCAGAGTCCACCAAAAGGTTTCCCTGGCTCCCCGGGAGGTGCTGGAGGGTCATTAAAGAAAGGAGCCCGAACTTCCATCAGCAATCCTGCATTATCCGGCCTCAGCCCAATTGAAACCGGCTCGTGGCTCACAGGCAAACCATCCCAGGTGTGTTCAATGCGAAACTCCATCTTCGGGTACTACAGAACTGAAAAAGGCAAATTCTGTCAAGATCTCAGATTCCATCTCCGTATGAATTGCCCTTTGACTACCCAGGAAAAAAAAACCAAACACACACTTTGGTACAAAGTCAATTACCAAGTCATGTTTATAGACATCAGAACCGAAACAAACTAGCTTTGTAAAAAACCTAAATCAACAGTTACATAAATGCTGTTTCTTATGGTTTTTATACCCGCAGGGTTGCAAATGATTCTCAAGTCTTATTAAGCTTAAGGCTTTTCACACATACATCTAAGTAAATACCTTCCAAAACCACCAGAAATACTTATCAAGAGGACAGATAAACAAAACGGCGTCCACTACATGAATTTAGAGGATTTGGTAACATCAGAAAAACAGACTGAAAGGAAAACTTTTAATGCTTGAGACACCAGGAAATGAAGCAACTAGCTAGAGCTTTCATTTGCAGTCACTGCCAACCAGCCTTTCCTTAAACACCTCCAGGGACAGCGTACAGCTCGTTCCAAAGTCGAATCACCGTTTTTATAAAGAATTGACTCCTAAAACCCAACCTGTCCCTCCCCAGATGCACCCTCGGGCTGTGTCCTCTCCTCCTGCCGCCGGTTCCCCGGGAGAAGCGGCCGGTCCCGCCTGCCCACAGCCTCCGATGGGCAGAGCTGCAGGCAGAGCTCTGCTGCTCCGGCCACAGCCCGATTGTTTTCCCTAAGGGAAATTAAGCACCGAAGGGAACTTGACCCGCCGAAGGGAATTTAAAAACCCATCTTTAACCCACAGCAAGCAGAGAACGCCCCACCAAAAGCAGAGCTTAACGAGGCGTTCCTCCCACCCGGCCCCAGGGCCTCGCCATGGCCGCTCCCCACGTGACGGGGGGCGGCGCTGCCGGCCGGGCCGGAGAGAGAGGCCGGGCCCGTCCCAGCCTTCGGCGGTTGTGAGGCTGCTCCGCCGGGCCCTGGAGTGGCTGTGGCTCCGCTGCTACCGGGGCTGCCTCCTTACCGAGCGGGCTCTGGGAGGAGCGGCACCGGCGGCTGAGGGGAGCGCGTCCCGCCCCGGGGCACCGGCGGCTGAGGGGAGCGCGTCCCGCCCCGGCGAGCTCCAGCCTCCTTCACTCCTTCGGTACAGCTCTTGCCGCCTTCCTTCCTCCGGTGCTGCTCTGGGTTTTCTTTCCCTCCTCCGGTACAGCTCCTGCCGCCTTCCCTCCTCCGGTGCTGCTCTGGGTTTTCTTTCCCTCCTCCGGTACAGCTCCTGCCGCCTTCCTTCCTCCGGTGCTGCTCTGGGTTTTCTTTCCCTCCTCCGGTACAGCTCCAGCCGGACAAGCGGCTTTTCCCGCCGGGGCTTCGTGAAGTTTGCCTGGGGAAAGCCGGGAGCGAGGCACGGCCGGGTGAGTGTGGGCAATGAGGGTTTAAATTCGCTACCAGTCTGAAGGTTTGTGTTCCGTAGGTTTCCCAGTGAAGGAAGGGCTTTTAGTTAGCTAAACAGCAGCAATGAAAAGCTGCTAATGAGGGTGATGGCCAAAGCACGTGCGGTTTTGTATGAATAGCTCTTTGGTAATTGTGAAAAACGCCAATCACTTGGTTTTTAAAAAAAAATTAAAAGTTTAAGAGTAATAAAATGGTTATAAAAATAGTAATACAATTGGAGTAATAATAACTTGGACAATTTGGATTAGAACAATATGCCACAATAGAACCAAAGAGTTACGGGCGTCCAGGTACCTCTTTCTGGGCAAAATAAGCCCCAAAAAAGGGCACACGTTAACAAAGGATTAACCCTTAAAAACAATAACCTGTTGCATATTCATACACTTGATACACGGTGGATAAATTCCACTCAAAAACAGGATTCTGTCTGGTCAGTGTCAACTTCTTCCTCCAAATCCTAACAGCGCCTTTGAGGCAGGAAGAAGTTGGTTTCTTCTAATAAGAGGGCAATAAATTCTTTTTCTCTGAAAGATTTAGGTGTCCTGTGGCTGCAATCTCGCTGCGAGTCCTTTCTTTAAAAAAAGTATCCTACATAGCATAGTTTCTATTTTAACAATTTTTATAACCTAAAACTATATTTAACACACTACTTAAGAGAATTAATGCAGCATAACTTCCTAACACAACACATATAACATTCATTTTAATATTTGCGAAAAGCCAATCATAAAATACAGATTTTTCCCAGTAATGAAACCACAGTGTGAAAAATGCATGTTTTATCTATATACTATCTTTATAACCGCTTTATTACTATTAAGCTTTTAAAATTTTAATATTTAAAAATTTTAAATACAAATGATTGGCGTTTCCTACACTTTAGAAAGCTCTCTTGCCAATTATTCATGAAATTTGCTTTATGGACTAAAATCAGTATTTTTAATTATGTGTTACTTGATGGACTTAATATGACTTAAAAAGAACACATCTAAGTTACCCACAAAATAACTGGCCAGACAGACTCACTTTTGCTGAGTTTATCTTCCTAGCAGTTGGAGATGGGGTATGTGCTTTGTCCCAAGGAATGTCCCTGTCCCCAGTTAGCGCTGCAGGAAAATTTGGCAGCTCCATCACTGAGACCTCAGAATTTCACTGGGTACCAAGTTCCATGTGCTGGCAAAGGTGAAAAAACCAACTTTTGATTCCAAGGATAGCAGAAAAGCTTCTGAGATAACACAGCCATTCTGGTTCAAAAATCTGTATCTTTCTTGGGCTTTACATTATCCTGTGACATGAAAAAAATATATTTTTTCAAATATTAGAAAGTTGTTGTTATTATTGTATTGCAAAAGTTCTACATTGCTAGAGTTTCATACCTCCTTGATGTTTCTTGTAGGCAGCTCCTCCAGCACTGAATCTTCTTTGTCCTCACAACAGCCAACTAACTCCAGTTCCCACCACCTCACTCTTTTATAACACTCTTCTTCTTATTGGCTACAGCTGTGGCCTGTTAACATCAGGCCTGCTCCTAATGCTTAATAATTGGCAACTCTTTAGGGGGTAAGATTACATTCTATATTTCCTTTATTTACTTATATTCTATCCCCCTACATGTTGCCTTTTCATATATATTTCTTTTGGCTGTAGCTTATTTTGTAAGTGTTTAGAATCTAAGTAGAGCTCGGACTAAATTCACTGTGAAATCACAGAATGGTGAGGTTGGAAGAGACCTCTAAGATCACTGAGTCCAACCCATGCCCTAACACCTCAACTAGACTATAGCACCCAGTGCCGTGCCCAGGCTATTTTTAAACACACCCAGAGATGGTGATTCTACCACCTTCCTGGAGAGAGCATTCCAGCACTTTATTCTTCTTTCAGTGAGAATTTTTTTCCCTTTCCTAGCAAAGAATTTAATCTTTTTTTTTTTTTTAAGAAATATTTATACATTTTCACAGGACAAGATATGAAGTTGGCTTCAATGCCAGCTGAGCCCCAAGTTGTTTTAGGCCTACTCTGAGCCTGATGCATGGATTAATGTTTCTCTTGCTTCACAAATGTAAAATCAAAGTTGTAGAACACTGGATGTGTGTAATGCATCTGAAATGAGATTCTCTAAGCAATATTATACTTAATGTTGCAGAGTGTTTGTTGTGTTAAATATATAGCTGTAAAGAAGGCTGAGTTTTACCTGAATTCTTTTTGAAATATTAATAGCCAGACCTACAAATAATAATCCTCCATTCCATTCCATACTTTTGTGGTACATGCTGAACTTTTTTTGGAATGTATTTAATGCTTTACTGTTGGAAGTGAGCTTCTATAAGTGATGTTTAAAATCTGTCCCTTTTTGCACCTGTGGCATCTCAGGTTTACATCCTTTGGCTAGTAAGGGCAGCAACTTTCCCCTTCCTATTTCCTGGCATTCCTTTGCTGTTACCTCCTTTGTGTCCCCCCTGTCTTTTTCCTATATCCTCCTTTAGAAGTTTAGAACTAGTAAAAGAACCATGGGATGTGTATCAAGAAAAATAGGCAAGAAGTTGTTTAAATCAAAATACAGCCATTCCCAACTTCTTTTTTCTTCTTGGTTATCCATTCCAGTTACAAAAGTATTACTCAGAGTTTTACAAAACAGAGGAAAAATAATTCTTAAAGAAAACTGAATATAACAGGAATGGAATTCAGTACTATTATTATTATTATTATTATTATTATTATTACAGTTCCTGTAGGTTTTTTTCAAGTACTTTTTTTTAAAACAGTTGTGCTAAATGGAAGAATTTTAGAAACTTTATTTTTTGCCCTTGAAGCATTATATTGTTAAACATATTTCTGACTGCCAGTCCCATTTTTTTAGATTGAGGCCTGTGTTGTAGCCATGATTCTCAGATGTGGTGTTTTTCAGATCAGAGGCTAAAAATGGCACTTGGACACTCTGAAACCAATGAGGTTCTAAGAATTACTGCTGAGCAGGTATGTGAACTCAGGCATGGAAATAGTAAGAATTGTTTCGATTATGTTTTGTGATAAACAGCTTTCCAAACATGGAGCACAGCTCACTTCAGTGTTGTCTGGCCCTGTTTTGGGTCCTTCATACAACAGAGCAACAGCAGAAAAAAACTGCCCTAACAGTGGATTGTGGTATTTTTGGTTCATTTCTGGAAGTTTTATCCCTGAAAGAGCACTTGATTTGTAATTCAGTACAAATTTCACTTTTCTAAGAGATTGGCCTCATGTTGAGGTAGCTTTTTGTGCTGGGTACCATAAGCCTGTCTGAAAGCTTGTGCAGAAGCTCGGGCCTCAGTGCTTTCCTGATGCTGAGATGCATGGAAATGAACCAAGCACTTACACAAACTCATGATGGTTCTTTTAAGATTGAGTTGATTTTCTCTCAGATATAATTATGCTTTAGATCAGAACATGTTCAGGAAAAAAAAAAAAATCATTATTTTTTCATATGGGGCCAGCACTCAAGGGTTTTTGAACATAAATCTGAAAGTGATTCTGTGGCATGTTGTGTACAGATTACAGTACAGGCAGTTTTGGGTTTCATATAAAAGTTTAAAACCACATACATTTATGTGCAATTATTAATGATTATTATTCCTTTACAGGAGCATGCCCTTGGTGGTGATGGCACATCAGGATCCAGGATGATGGACCAAAGGTAACTGATTCCAAGTGATACATGGGAATACTGCAGTGTGTTTGAAGGAAATTGTCATGTGCTCACAGGAGTGTAAATATCCAGATGAACTAGGTCTTGTATACACGTGTCTGTAATGGTGTTATTGTAAAAGTTGGTTTTGGGTGGTATTGTGTTTATTCAGTAAATTAAATTACTGACTTTGCTGCCACAAGCTGTAAAATCAAGGATGAGAGATGAATGAAGGAATTTCTAGTCCAAGTTTTGAGAGAATAAACAAAAGTTCTGGTAAGACTGCACTGATCTGCAACAGGTAACTGCTGTCTGTTGAGATTGGGGGATGTTTTTAAAATGTTTTTTTGGCACTCTTCAACTAACAGTTATCTATCAGTAAATGGTTTCATGATCATTGTAATTTCCTCTTACAAAAATAATCTAGCTTTTCTTGTTGCTTTTAATGTGGACTTTTCAGAGAATTCCTAGCAGTTATGAAAATATTAGGAGAGAGAATGTTATAGAAGTAGAACTACAGTGTTCTGCATTGTAGTCTAGTCTTTTAATATGTGGGATTCTGTGTGACTCAATGAAATATTAATATTGTATTAATGGTAATGTATTATGTCCATTATATGTTCTATTTCTGCTATCTAGAACCCTTGCTGTTAATAATCATTATTTAAAAGTAGTGATTAAATTTGTTCATTTGATTCTGAGCAATGTCAAGCTTGGAACTCAAGAAAAGTGACTGCTCTGTTCTGGCCTCTAGATTCAAAATTCTTTCAAACTAGTTAATTATCAGAGCAGTTCAGCATTTCCAAAACTTATTCTGATCATATTTTTCAACTTCTTAGCTTGTCAGCTCTAATCACAGAGTATGGAAAACAGGTGGAGGAAATGAGAGAGCAGCTGCAGCTTTATCAGGTATGGGCATTCCCTGCATTTCGGACTGGAAATTTCTCCTTTTAGTGGGGTGGATATGTGGGCACTGGTTTTCATCATGCTTCACAAAGCTGCTGGACTGCAGGCTGCCTCAAGGGGATGAATGGAGAGCTTCTGTGAAAAGGTTGGGAGATTGTCCAAATTGTATCAGTGTAATCCTGGGAGTTGAGGTGGGAGGCATCCATCTTCCTTTCACATGACTGAAAATATAAGTGATATTAAAATTTATGGTACACAGAAAGCAATTTTTGCTTGTGATCTTCATGCAGAAGTTACACACCACTTTTGGTTTAAATTCACTTAATTGGTTTGATCTGTCCATCGTAATGATTTTGCAAATAGTATTGCAGCTTGATCAGTTTCAGGAGGCAACAGAAGCACTATGGCTTCCTTGCACTAGTAAACAAAACAGCCAGTTTGGTCCATATAACTGGAGTTTCTCCTCAGTGGATTGCTAAACTGTTTCTGCTTGCAGCATAAAAGATGAGTTATCCACTCTGAATTGCTAAACTTTTTATACTTGCAGCATAAAAGATGAGTTATCCACTCTATCCCTAAAAACTTGAGTTAATTAAAAATCAATCTCTAAGAGCCGTAAGAATTTCAAAAGGTTAAGTTTAATGTCTGTAATAACTTCCAAATGCTGAGGTGTAACAGGACTTGGCAGCCATGAAATTCAAGTGGCATCCTGTGACTTGCCTTAAAAAAGCAATTGACTTTCATTTACTGTATTGTGCTGGATTAAAGTGTCCATCTTTTACAGTGTCAGTCAGAAATACAGAATGGACAGTGTTACCAGAGTTGGTGTTACTTAAATGAGTGCTAACTCTTGAGTGTCTTTGTGTCAGGCACAAATGGGTGGGATGAAGAAAAAACTGGAAGAAGTCACCAAGGAAAATGAAAGGTAAATAATTGCACTGCTTTGTTGCTGCTACTGTTTCTCATGACTTCTAAACATCAAAAAGCTTTTTTTTCCTAGGACCTTGAAATCCTTGAAATCTACTTAGTAAACTCAGGATCCTAATATTAGAATCTTGAAGTGCTTAATATAGATAAGAGCACCAGGTAGAGGAGATTTTACCATGTCACTAAAAGCACTAGTTGTGACACTATCTCAAACTGTCCATTTTGTTTATAGAACATAATTGAATATATTTAAATCTGACTTGGAAGGAAGTAGTATGTACAGGTGGAAGGCACAGTATATTTCAGTTGTTAAAAACATCCCTTTTAAAGAAATACCTTGCTGAACTTAGTTCTTTGAATTTCAGGCTGCATGCAGAGTTGAAAGAGCCTCTTGAGAAGCAACTGGAGGCTCTTCCTTATGTGCATCTGGAAACTGATATTCCTGCAGATGAAGGCACAGTGAGAACCCTTCAAGAGGAACTACGTGTGGCAAAGCAAGTGTGTGAGATGAAACATTTATATTGTTTTATTTCTCTTGTTGTGCCTTGGCAGATTAGGGGAGGCTGTTTTATTTTTTGATTCAGAAATCATTTGATCAGAGTTCCTTGAGGCTGTTTTGAGCCCCTCTTGAACTCAAAGACTGAAGAAACTTCTTTCCTGGATTCATAAAATAATTTTTAATATCAATTTGTGTCAGTAATTTTACCTAGTTGACTTCATCTGTATGTCAAATTCATGATCAGCAACTCCATTAAATATTTTGTTCAATTCAAGCTTTTTGTAGCAACTTGTCATTTTAATCAAAACTATTGTAATGTGATATGAGGAGGGAAGTGTGGGATGTAGAAAATAGTATCTAAGTGTAAAAATACAAGTGAATTTTGTTCAGTTTATTGCAATATATCAATTGAATTTTGGTATTTGAATAGTGTCTATACTGCAGGCCTACCTTAAAGACCTGTGAAAGTTTGAACTCTTTAAACAAAAAGGCAACTAGAAGTGGAAATTGAACTTCCAAGCGTCAAGTATTTTTCTGCACTTGAATTTAAATTTTAAAATATGTGCAGAGAACAGTAGAGCTAATGGCATTTCTTCAAAACAGAAGTGAAGACCTGTCCTTTTAGCCAATGCCAGCTGAGGACAAACGTGCTGTGATAGAATATTGTTCTGTAACTCAGGAGAAGGACCGAGCAGTTGAGCGCTGGCAGACGCTGTCCCAGGAGCATGACCGCCTTCAGCAGCAGTACCAGGAGCGCCTCACCAGAACACACGTTCTCATAGCTGAGAGGAAAAAGCAGAGTGTAATTCGCATTTATTTTTGTTCTTCTTTTCTTTTTCATATATATATATATATATATGTACACAAAATGGGCACGTGCATATAAATAATCCTAGGTTTGAATTGCACGGTCGGAAATCTTCGGGACGGTAAAACATCTGAAAAAGTTGCTGAAGATTTCTGAATTCTGAGCTGAAAGTCTTTCTGTATCTGTTCTCCTTTGGATAGCTGGAAAAGAAGTCACTATTTCCTGCTGTTATTCAGTAAAGAAGTAAACAGTGAAAAATCAAGTTGACTAGCCTTTGTCTAATGCTAGCTTGTGTTTAGCAGCCTGTTGCTCTTCTGCTGAGTCTGGGGAAGGCCTTTCAGGAAATTCTTAGAGAAGCTGTTCTGCTCTGATGAGCTGTGTAAAGATGCTCAGTGTGTGAAGAGCTAATAGAAACTTGATGCATTTATGTACTTTGCTACATGTATTTCTAGGAGAGAACCGACAAATTCTTTTAATATTTCCTCTCTATTTTCAAACACACTTGACTTTTGGTCACAGCTACAGCTCACCTCAGAAATATTTATTTACTGATTTTCAGGTTTTTGTAGTATTAAGTTCACCTTGGCGATGTGATCTTTTCTGAGAAACAGTCTGTGCAGCTGTTGTACTCTGTCAAATTTCATAATTATTTCAAGGAATAGTTAAGAGGACTCTGATCTTAGTGTGGTTCCAACTTTCTGCTCCTGTTTCTTCTGTTAGATTACTTTTTGTGTTGCATTGTCAGTTACTAATAACATACTCACACAGTAGAGTATAGAGAGCCATTGGTAGCTGTTGGAGGGCTTCCAGATTCCATTTCTTATTAGTAACTAAATTTTTGGAGCATTGTAATTCCACCTTGACAAGAATGAGGCTAAACAGCCTTTTACTCTTAAATGTCTCCCAGAGAAAACAGCTCTCCAGTTAAATAAAATTTTATTTTAGGTTTAGCTTTCAATGAAGGAGCAGCAAACAGCTGTCAGAGGTAAATAGAAATAGCTAAGATCAAGTAGAATTGGAGTTGACAGAAGGCAAGGAACAGGTTCCTAGCATAGCCTTGGCCTTGAGACTGTTAGATAGGACATTCAGAAAACACTTCAGTCCTCCCTCTGCTCTGAAGGCACCTGGCATGCTGCAGATGGTTTTTCTGAGTTAGGCCAGTTCTCCTGGAATGATGGAGTTCCCATTCAGAGACTCAAAAACTGAACTGAGTTGTGTTTTTTAGAGAGACAAGACATCCTGCATGGCAAAGAACAAATTAAAATGTCCATAAACAGGCATTTTTTAATCAGTGGATGCATGTCTGTTACTTTGCTTAGCAAAAATGCTTGTAGTAGCACCACAGTCTGTGTGACTCTTTAAAAACACTGTTCATGTGTCCTTTCATGTTTTCATAGTAAGTGCATGTGAGGTTTGGAAAGAGGCAGTTTGTGACCCAGAAAAAATTAGATAAATTGTTCAGTAGTAAATCTGATTTATGGGGTATGAAGTCAACAGCTAAAAACAATCCAGCTGAAATCTGTGAAGACACACTGCTACATGTATAAGGTTTTTTTAAATGTTTTCAGTTGACAATGAAGCTTTCTAATTATTCACTCTTTCTGACTGTAATAATTATAAGAAACTCTGAATTCTCTTTTTAGGATCAGCTGAGTAGCATTCAGCAGCTGACTCGCCAACTGCACGTGGTGAGTAAAACCTTCTGAATAGTGAATTAGTAATTTCTTTATTTTCCTAATAGACCCTCAAAGTGCAAAACCAAAGCAAAAAGGCCTTCACACATACCTGGTGCCACTCAAATTTGCAGTCTTCACTCAGAATTACAGTATGTGGCTAGTGTACTTCACACATGTCTTCACCAAGGAAACTTTTCTTTCAATTATGCCCTCTTGGATATGCTAGCTCTGGCACATTTTTATCCATTCCTGTTTTGGTGCTGCTGTCTTCAGTGTCTTTGTCACCTTTATGCACATTTTGCTGAGCTCTAATAACCCTCCAGTGCTTTATCCACATCCTTAGACTGTGAGACTTCTTAGTTAATAAGCTTTAGCCTAGGCCTTGCAAAATTGACAAGCAGTTTTCATAGAATCCCTCAAGTAGCTTTTTGTTGAAAAATTGAGGTGAAAGAGGGGGTGAGGTTTTTGACTGGGCAGCTTCTTTTTGATTCCTCTATGAGTTTTTTTTGAGTGTTTGTTTTGAATACTGGCAAAAAGACTCCTAGTCTACTCTTGTTTTTATCAGTGAAATATTTTTTCCTCACATCAGAGAAAAGAGTTAAGACAATATTTAAGATAAAGGTAATCCATTTGTTTGCATTATCCAAAAAAACATTTGGCACCATCTGTTACCAAAGGCATAAAGATGTCATGGGATAAAGCATGAAGCCCTTTTTTTGAACTAACAAACTGAAAAATAGGAAGTGAGGAGACATGTTAATTAGTCACACTTTTTATTGTGGTAAAACAGCTGTGTTTCCTGGATGTGCTCAGGTTGGAATTGCTCAGCATATTTATTTATGCTCTGGAAATGAGATTCAGTATTGAGGCAAGAGTGTTCATTGCTGATGTAAAAATACTTAGGGTAGTAAGAACTGAAGTAAACTGCAGAAATTTGCAGAAAGATCTCATTGATTATCTGAATTCATTTCTTCTGATATTTTGTTGTTATTAATGAGACCAAAATAATAGATCTGGGCAAGATGGGGTTTTTACTTTAAGTGTGCTGTGGTGGTCTTGAAATGAACTGTTAGCACTCAGAATAGATATTTTAGAAGTAGGAAGTGCCTGAAAACAATTCTTAGCAACAGTCAAAAAAGCAAGAAGAGCATTAGCAACTAATAGGAGAGAGGGGAGAAAAGAAGAATATTGTGCATTTTGAATGCTGCCTGCCATTGTGGTCATCTCTACTATCTCAGTGTAACGTGTAACATTTTCAGAACCATAGTGAACTTATTACAAATCTCTCTTTATTTCACAGACCAATCAGCAGTTTCTGAAAACTGTGACAGAACAAGATGTGGAGCTAGAGCAGCTACGAAAACAACTGAGGTATAAATGAAAAGAAGAATTACCATCTTTTCTGTAGGTTTTCCTGACCTGCTGCTGTGTCATGGGCCTTGTTTGTACTGCAAGCTAATTTCATCCTCACAGTTAAAATGGTTTCAGTAGCTGTTTCTGAAGTTTGCTAGACATCATTAGTGTTACATATGGTAACATATTTCCAGTTAGTGTTCCAAAAGGTCCAGCTTTTCCCTGAAACAGTCAACATTTGACCTTTGATTTAAAAGAAAAATTGGCAGTATCACATCACAACTAATTCTGAAGTTAGGCTTTCATTAGAATGCAGTTTGCTCAAAAGCCAGTTATGTGGTTGCTCATTACAGTTCTGAAATTTGAATGTTCAAACAAGCGTCCAAGTTTTAATTTTTTTTAATAAAATTTGCTTTCACTTCTTATCAATGAAGAGCTCTAAACTGTAGGTTCTGTGGAAGTTAAAGGTAAAAGAAGTGTTAATTACATTCCTGAAGTACGTCACGAGAAAGGAGAAATAATATCTGTGACAAAATTTCATAATTATTTGTGTTTACAGCTATTCAATGCCAGTTTACTGTGTCTCTTCTCTCTTTTAGCTGGTGATGGTTGATGCCAAATTAAAATTTTATTTCATTCAAGAGTGGATTTATGAACTGAGAGTAAAATAAGCAATTCAGTCATTCCATCTCATTCCATCTCTGGTTACAGACACTGATGTATGCTCACCTTCCTCTCAGATCAGCCTGAAGTCCTTTCCCCCCTAAAAACAGTTTTTTATTCCCAAAGTTAATGGCAGGAGCTCTGTCTGACCCTAGAAAGTGCTGCAGTGTTTCTCCAGGAAGTCTGGAATATTCTTACCACTTGCTTCTATAACATGAAGATGTAGTCTGCATGGATTATATAGCATATGGTGCAGACAATTCTAATCCTTTGGGATGTTTTCCATAGTCTTACATGATTTATGGAAATAGACTACTAAGTCAGGAATGCAAAAGTAGATTAAAAAAAAAAAAACAACTTGTGTGTTAGAGAATTGAGGTTTAAATTAGCTTTGTACGGCCTGGATGAAACACACAAATTAAAAAAACTTGGCATAGCTATGGCATGGATCTGCATTTCAGAATCTTAAAGCTCTTAGAGAGAGATAACTTGCCAAAATTAGGTCAAAGATATATTGTACAATAAAGAATAAAAGCTGTATCTTTAGAATCAAATTGTTGCCTGTAAAATGCAGACCTCTGAATTTGATCAGAATCTGAACCTGGCTGTTAAAATGCATTGTTAATACTTAAGGTGCTCTGATTTTTATGACCATTTTTCTTATTTTTCCCTTCCTGTGCTGCCTTTTTTTATTTTATTTTACAACACTTGTAAAATATTTTGCAGGAGGCAATTTAACGTCCTCCTGAATTTCCAGTACTTCTTGTAGGAGAAAGATGCATTGTTTCAGATGGACTAAGATCAAAATTTTGGGCCCACACTGAAGACCATGTGTTTAGGAATAATGTTTTTATTGTAGTTTTTGCATCTTAAAAAAACTGTAACCTTAAATTAACTAATCCAATTAATTGGGCTGAAATGAAGTATTTCTGTAGAATTGCTCAGATTGTATATTTTGCTTAACATTTTCATGTAGGTACAGTACTCTTGACTTGTATGCCCTTAATTCAAAATCAGTATTTCTACAAGAAATATTTTGTTAAAAGTATGAAATATTTTCCAGCTTGTTTGTGACTACAGGTGCTGCAGTTTGCATGAGCTAATCTAATACATGTTTGCTCACTTTTGCTTTTATGACAGAGTCAGTCATTGGTTTTTAAATTTAGCCTAATATGCAGCCTGAATAATTGGGTTACAGCCCAGGTGAAGGCTCTCTGTGTCTTTCTGTTCCCAAGTCAGAGGAATGGGAGGGTTGCTTTTTTGAACAGACTTTTCTACTGAGGATGAAAAGCCACTAGTCATTAACATGATTCACTAACTATTCCTGGGGATTTTTTCCCCTCTTCTCCTTCAGATTACAGAGCACGTCAGCTGAATTCTTCAAAAGTGTACAATGATTGTTTTAATTCCTGATCCTGTTGCTTTAAAGTGAAATGTAATTCTGCAAAAGACTTCTCTGTTACGTATCTGTGACTGATTATCCCTAAGTTATTGAATCACTTGAAGTTTTTGATTTCCTAGTCCTTTAATCAATGCATACACCTTCCTTATAATCTGTGTGGTAATTTCTGCAGGACTTTTGGAATTTGGTATTCCTCTCTCTCTGTGCCACACAGGGAGAAGAAGGGGGAAACCTCTTCTGCCCTGTGAGAACAGTATTTTGGAATTTTTCTGCTCTTCACAGCTATTGTGACAAAGTTTTAATTGAGCCATTTTTTCACCCTCTCTTATAACTGTTTTTCTTTTTATATACAGACAAGCCAAAATAGATGGGCAGGCAGCAAATGCTAAGCTTGAAGAAATGGTGGCATTAAAAGAGAAGCTTCAGAGCCAATTGGAGAGAAAGGTATTCTGAGAAAGGAATCATTTCTGTTGCAACTGAGTGGGCAGTCATTTTCTGAATGCTGACATTAAATGAACTGCAAGTTGTTATCTAGCTTGTTTTATGTGACTATATCTTTACTTTGTTCAGCTCAGATCAGGTCTGGATAATACTTTCATTCTTTCCAGGAAGAAGACAGGATGTCTGCCCAGGAGAGAGAAACAGCATCTGACAAACGCTTGCAGCAAATGCAGTCCAACATAAAACAGTTGGAAATAAGGTAAAGAGAGCTCACTGTGTGTTGCTAACAGGACACAGGCAAAAACTTATACCCTGCAAAAATAGAGGGGTTGTCTGTCCTTGCATGTTTTGTGGCAAACATGTTAGGAAGTAACAAAGATGTTTCTGATGATCCCTCTGAGGCTCTCTTGTCCTTTCTCATGCCTGCCAATGCTGACAATCATAATTAAACAATGAGAATTCCTGAGCTGTTGTGAAATTACCAGTGACTTTCTTGGTCTAAAACTGTAGCTGCAACTTCATTGCCCACATCCAATTATTCAGTTTCCTCCACAGAGAAGAACTTTTATTTCTTCTGGGGCTGTTCTGTTCTGGTTTAATATAGAACATTTTCAGTGATCTATCCCAGGATATCACTGGGATTCTTCAAAGGATCTTCTGAGATTAGATAGCTGAGTTAACTCCTGTAATTCTGTTTCTTTCTAGGACTTGATTGATCATCAAACTCAAAACACTCTGTCCAAAAACAAGCAGAAAACAATGCATTTTGGGCAATTTATGAATAGATACTTACTAATAGCTCAGTTTGAATGGGTCAGTGTCCTGATTGACCATCACATTGTCAAATTTCTGCTGTCTTGTAGATTGTGTGTGGCTGTTCAAGATGCTGAGCAGCTGAGAACAGAAAAAGTAGCCCTGGAGGAACAGATCAGAGAGCTTCAGGCCAAGTCTGCCAGTCTAGAAAGTGAGACATATGATGCTGTTGCTAAAGTCCAAGATTGCATACAGCTCTTGGAAGAAGCTAACCTGCAAAAGAGTCAGGTAAGTCATTGGATGGAGGTGTTTCCTAGAAATTAGGATATTTAGGATACACAAGCCAGCTTCTTTTGTGTCTGTTATGCTAAAATTAGTCATGCACAGAGAGCAAACTGGGATGTGACCACTCATCATTCAGAGTTATATATAAATATGCATAAATATAGTATATTTATATATAAAATATATATAAATAGATATAAATATGTATAAATATATATATAATAACTATATATAAATAAATATATACTTATATTTTATATTAATATAAACTTCAAAGCATATATTGAGTGCCCGGATCAAGGTCATCTAAGTGATAACACTGTACCTAAACACGAATCTTCCCAAGTTTTTGGCAAGAGTTCAGAGTTTCTTACCAAATACTGGTGTCAGGAAAAAAAAGGAAGGTTCTGTTATGAATTTATAACTGTTAAAGACAAGACATAGGAAGCAAGGAAAGTACAGAGTCATCAACAAAGAAACCTAGACATTGGAGGGCCTTAAAAGAAACTTTTGTGTACAATGTGTGATTAAACTATCATAGAAAAACGTTTATGCCAAAAATGTTGATATGAAAACAAGGCTCAAGGAGCCAAAACAAAGTAGTCAATTCTTAATTTACTCCTCTGGCTTAAACATCCTGAATTTTTCAAACTGGGAAGAAAATTCAGTGAACGTAAGAAAAAAAAATCATGTTCAGTTAATGAACAGAATAAAAAAACATGCACATTAATATATATATCTGTTAACAGTTTGTGTTTCAAATTGTTTTCTCCTTGCTCTGCAGGAGACTGAGGTGGAAATTTTGCTCTGGGTTCCTGTGCTTTCTTCTGTATAATTCCATGCTCAGCCAAAATCTCCAAGTCCCAATAGAAAAAGGCATCTTCTGACTCTAACTCTTTGTGTGGTTGTGGTTTCCAAGAACATGCATTTAGTGCCACATGTTGTCAGTGTTACTGAGTCTCAGTGTAAAAAGTAAAAGGGAAAAGAAGGTGGTTTTTGAGCAATGTGTGTTTTTCTCTTGGTGCTCTTAGTATCACACTGAAATATCAGTGATATTTCATTTTGTTATTTTTCTTTTAGGCACTCTTTGGGGAGAAACAAAAGGAGGAAGAGATCAAAAAACTGCAGGATGAAATGTCTCAACTTGCAGAAAATACTGCTGCAAGAATTAGAAAGGAAGTAAGTTATGATGTTCAGAAAGATGGCAAGATTTTTTTGGTTTTCCTCAGAGTGAAAAGCAACTGCTGGTGCATGGTCATCACAAGCAGTTTTCTCACAAGAGTTTGGATAATCTAAGTGGCAAGGCAGCATGCTGATAACACCATCCTCTTCAGCATTTATTGTCTAGACACGTGTTCTCAACAAGAAGCAGAAGTGTTGGTGTCTCTACAGACACTGGCATGGAGAAGGCTGCACTGGGAAGATGTGAATGGCACTTGTGGTGTCTTCATTTGTGATTTTTTTCCCCTAAACACCCTCAGTTCAAGTAGTGTGGATTGATAATAATCATCCTTCTAACATTTATGTCATAAGAGCTGTCAGTTAATGCAGTCCCAGCTATTTCCATGCTTTATATTCATGCACCACCTATATACTACATAATATATATATATTATGTGTGTGTGTATATATATATATATATACATATATATATATACACATATATATATTATGTAGTATATACATATATGCACATAATATATCTATACATTATATATATATATATATATTTCCATCTTGCTTTTTGATATATATATATCAAAAAGCAAGATGGAAAAGAAGTTAATGGGACTAATTTGGGAGTTTTGTTTTGATCACAGGTAGACACTGCAAAGAAGCAATGTAACATGCAGGTTTCTCGGCTGACAGAAGAAGTTTCAGCTCTTCAGATGGTATGGAGTTGAGTGATAAAAATATTTTCAGTAGCAAACCATTCTAAGACTTTAACTAAGACTTTTGCCTGATCAAATATTTCCACTAGAATTTAGTGGTTTAGGTCAATCAGTGTGTGATTAATGAGTAATTGTGTAGGATAGTCCTCTGTTGCTGTACAGCACATTCCATCCTGCATGTCTCCAGAGATGAATTCACTGGCATTTTGACAGTGAGATCTGTGCTCTAGAAAATATTTCCCATGTGATGGCACTTCTTAAGTATCCCTGTTTCTTTCAGAGATAGACTAAACTCAGCCCCCCATGCTTGTCTGTAGTTGTGTGTGCACAAAGGAAAGCTGATATGAAAGCTGAGAAAATATCCTAAGAGAGTCTAGGATCACAGACATCCTATTTCTGAATGAACCAGGAACTTGTAATAAATTATGCAGGTTGACCAGAAGAATTCAGTGCTTATGCACCTATTTATGCATTAAATTTATTTTTTAAAGGTCTCATTTGATGTGTCTTGTTCTGTGTGTTGAGTGATTCTATAGAGAAAATAATGAGCAGGTAAACAAAATCAAATGCATCCATGGCAGCAGCAAGAACTGCATTTACATTGGGTGATGTTTGGCTTCAGCACTTCTTGAGTTTTTATTTTGATTTATTAAATCTTATTTAAAAATTACTTTTATGAAAAGGAATGTGCAGAAAAACAAAGTCAAATTGAACGAGCCATTAGAGAAAAGAGAGCAGTGGAAGAAGAACTTGAAAAGGTAAGGCAGTTGTATTTTTACATCACCTTTAAGATCTCTTTACAGAAGGAAAAATACATAGATTTTTTTTTCCATTTTTCATGTATTTCTCCCTTAATTTCTTATTTTATTTTTGAGTAGATTTTCTTAATTGTAAATTTTCATATATTTACTTTAAGGTTGTTTGCATTCTTTTTTTTTTTTTTAATCCAGAGGGTCTTTTAAAGCTGCAACACCAAACTGAAAGAAAAAGTTCCTTGAAAAGTGTAAAAAGTGAAAGAGAGGTATTTAGCATAACCAAAAGAATGCTGGTACATATTCCAGTTAAGATCAATAGACAGAAAACAAAATAAATGTCTGATCAGATCATTGGAAACTTTCCTCTTTTTCAAGTGGCAGCAACAATGTTAGAAATACAGTTTAATTTTAAATCATGGGAAAATAGGATGCAATGAGGAGTAAACTGACATGCAAGTTGACTCTTTAGATTTACAGGGAGCACAGAGAGCATGAATCTGACAGCAGGAAGCTGGAGCAGCTGCATCAGAAGTATTTATTTGCAGAAGCTGCCAAGGATGACCTGCAGCGGAGTCTGCAGGTGACACAAAATAAACTGAAACAGCTGGAAATGAAGTAAGTGATGGTACAGGTGCTTACAGATGTGAGAAGGCAGTGGAAATTACTTGGACTGTTTAAACTTTTCAGTGTGTGTTGTTAGGGCTTTGTCAAATCTTTTCATGCAGTAGCAGACCTAGTATTAAGATACCATAATTGTGAAACTAAGATTGATTTTATCAATTCCATCATCATGACAAAGGTCTTTGCTGATTTGTGGATAGCTCCCAGTCTATTTCTTTCATTCTCTGCTTCAGGAGTTGTTCAGTTCTTCAGTTGCAGCCAGACTTTCCTTCTCTTTTAGCTCTGAGGAAGAGAAATCCCGTTGCCAGGAAGTTATCTGTAAATTGCAAAGCACTCTGGATTCAGAAAGAGAAAAGAGTTCCTTTGTCAGTGAACAAAGACTGAAACTTCAGCAGGAGAATGAACAATTGCAAAATGAAATGGAGGGTTTGAGAAAACTGGCAATGGAGGCTCAAAAAAAAGCTAAAATAAAGGTATGTTTTTTTGTTTTTTTCTTTGAAATGTGAGGCTGATATTTGCTTAGTAAGGCAGCAGTTCTAAGAAAAAAACATAAAATGTTTAAACTAAGATCGAGAGTTTCAGTGATGCTTCCTGGTTGCTGCTTAAAAGTAGTTTTATTGTCACATTATGTGTCCTCAGAATCCATGGGGGAACTCAATCTCTGCTAATTAAATTGTATTTTAATGTGTATTAAATTCTCCTTGATCAGAAGACCCCAAATGTTCTTTGCTTTAAATGAGCAATGAATAGATTAAATAATGCCATTCCCAATCTTTGTTTATTTATTGTCTCTAATGTGTCAGAAATCTTTGTCTGTCTGACTTTTTGCCCACAGTGTTCCTCTACTTGTGTGTCCACCATGTTGACAGGGCAATGTGTAACTAATAAATAATTTAACAGTGTGGCTGTCAAGCACTGTTTCTTATTTTCTGGGCAGAGGAACTTGTTCTCTATGCTTAGCTGCAAAAAAAAAAGAGTGTTAACTGCAAGCTGCTTTGTTCTTTTTGAATATTCTCCATTAAATGCTGAGCAGGCTGCAGGTGGGATAAGGAATCAGTAGTAACCTCAACTGATTCAGGGTGCCTGTGGCTCCTGGAGGGAGGAACTGCTTTCATCCTTGATGTGCTTTCTGGAAGCTGGTCCTTTCCCCTCTGCAGTGTAAAGATACCAGAGAAAGGGATCTGAGGATCTGGAGCAATGAAAACAACCTCAGTAAGCAGTTTTGCAAGGTGGGAGTGGGGACCAGCTCAAATCTGGCTTCCACTTTGCACTGCAAGATAAAGCAAGCTGTGAAATTGAACAGGGACTCTTGTACAAGCCCAGAACCCTTTGCTTAAACAAAGGACAGAGAGGTGGTGGATATGAAGCACAGAAAGCATATCCTAAATCTTTGTCTGTCTCAGTTTTAATCAGGCAGGCTTCCATTACAGTCACAGATAAGATTCACTGCTTGATTTCATTTCCCTCTGATGTACAAAGGGTTGCAGATGCAGTTATGAAACTCCTAACACATTTAGCAACTTGAAAAAGAACCAACTTGTTTCTGTGGAGGAAACACAAGGGAGAAGAATAAAGATTACTTAGAAAAATAAGCATACACAGCTCATTATCCTTTATTGTCAGTTGTCCTATTTGCTTAAATTGGCTTTGGGAACACGTATCTCTGAGTATATAATTAGAAGTTTAATTATTGTATCTTACACACTTTCAACAAATGTTTATAAATTTAACTCAGGGATTGTAAAACAAATATTTTAAAAAAAAGGTAAAGAGTGAAAGATTTGATAGTGCTGGATTTGTGGGGTTTTGTTTAGATAAGCACAATGGAGCATGAGCATGCAGTGAAAGAACATGGGTATGAAGCTCGGCTCAGGGAGATGGAGGACACCAGCCACAAGTCCACCACTGAGCTCAGACGTCTCTTGGTAGCTCAGCAGAAGGCAACAAACAGGTGGAAAGAAGAAACAAAAAACCTCACTGAAACTGCAGAAGCCAGGATCAGTAAGCTGAAGTAAGTGCAGTTTTGTTCTCCTTCTGCAAAGTGTGCTTCAGATACTGTTTGGGGGATGGCAGTAGGTGAAAAACTTGTGAAAAACCATAAAGAGCAAATGATCCAGACTCAAAGATGTGCTTGCAGCAAAACAAAGAGGGATCTAAACAGAACCTGTGATGCTCTCTGAAGTTAGCACTGAAGTAAAACTTCCATTGTTTCATTATCTTGTTGATAATGTGTAAGGTTTTCTAATGACAAAAAGCAAATGGAATATATTACTTTTCATTTTTCTCTTTCAAGATACAGCACATTCAATTTAGACAGTTTTAGCTTTGGATTATGAGATCTTCTGTACCTCTTCAGAAAAGCCGTAACATCAGTTGTGGAGTGAATCTCCAGACTTGTAAAATAAACTGGACAAAAACCTCTTGGAACGTACATCTAATGTGCTCTTCTGAGCAGTTGCTGTTATAAATGAAGATAAAAATGGGTTGTGTGATTCTCCTAAGGAAAAAAATATGGTATCAGCTTTGTGCATTTGTATAACTTATACATAATATAATTTGTATAACTTTTCTCTTAATTCATCCACATTTCTAAGCTGATGCTTGTATTTTGCAGTGTAGAATACAAGAATATTTTCAGTTTTGCAAGTGTCCCCTATGCTTCATTTCATTTCTGGGCTCAGGAAATGCTGTCGGTTAGCTCAAGCAGGCTATTAATTAGAGATTTAATTAGCCTGGTATTTTTATATAACTGCAGAGAAGTTTATGTCCTCAAGATCTCCTCTTCTTCAAAACTGGTTAAAAATTGGAGGAGGTTGACCCACTGGTCCACAATAACTGCTAAAATAGGAAGCCTTATTTCATAAGTCTAATTTCTCTAAAATTAAAGTGGTTAGGAAGGAATATAGCATTGTATTACCTTTCAGTGGGTTTGAGAACAAAAATTCAGGTTATGTAGCTCTGTTAACTTGATAAATTGGAAGCAGCCCTTTAATCACTTGGAGTGATGCACTTGTGGTTCTTTGCTGAGTGTGATTTTAGAAGTTGCTTTGCTATCATGTTAACATGGAAGCAAAGCTTTTCCTTATTAAAATTGGGAACCTGTGAATTCTACCTTTCCCTTCCTTTGGGGTAGTCTTGGGGTTTTTTCATGTTTTATAATTAATGTAATGCTTTACATGTTCTCAGCTTCAATCATATTTCCAGTATCCCACACAATTTCTGTAGTTACAGTTTCTGAAGCATAGCTTGGCTGCCAGAATTCCAGTGGTGTGAGTGGAATTAGAACCCAGCTCTAAACACAAGCCAGGAAAATCTACTTTGCCACTACTGTTAACCTGGATATCCACCTTTTGCAGTGAAATACATGCTCATCTTTTCCTTCCCTTAGCAAACATTTACAGGGGGCTTTTTACCTTATCTGTTCAAGTACAGGCTGGCTTTATTTTCCCCTAAAACATCCTGCATTTTGCAAAGGTTATTCTTAAACAGTTCTTTAGGAAAGGGAAAAGCCTCTTTCAGAAGACAAGAGTATTGAGCCTGTTTGTGAGACACTGGGAGCTGATTCACTGACAGTTTTAGTGGTGTAACTTCACTGTATGTAATTAGCTGGCTCTTACTGATACTTTTTTAGCTTCATTTGTAAATGCAGTAACTGGAGAAGAAAATTATTTTGCAATCTTTCATGCTAAGGTAAATTTCAGCTCTTAAACTTGTAGCTTATTTTCTGTGAATCAAAATACAAAAATTCACAGCTGAGCATCTAGATCCTGGATGTGGTTCAGCAAGTTCCACTTAAAAGGAGAAAATTGCAGACTTCCAAAATAATTAAAGTTATCTGTGATATAGCTGTTTTCCCTTTAAAAGCTTTAGTGTTCAGTGTTAAAATGTTGTTACAGCAGACCAAAAGATTTAGACCTTATTTATCTGCAGCAAAATGCTGACATAGAAAATACAAGGAAGTCTGCTTTGTGAACCTGGATGAAAAGTGGGTAATAAATCTTGAAAATGTCCCTATTTATGTGACTTCAGTAGGTATTTTGGTGCAAGTCTAAAAGCTAAGTCAGTTACTTTATGATATGGTTTTGTGTGTTATGCCTTTTCATACTGGGTAAGCTAGAAATAGAAGTCTTTATCAGGCATTTGCTCTACCTGGCAAGGAAACTGGCAGCAGAAACAGGAAGGCTGTCATTTAGACTGACATCAGGAATTGGGGGTTAAATCTGTGCACTGATGCTCTGATATCATGGTGACAAGTAGTCTGACTGACCCTTATCAGTATTACCTGGAAATTTTAAAGCCAGCTTGTTTTTTCACCCTATATGCACTGCCAGACACTCAGCAATGTAGTGCAGAATGCAGTTGGTATGAAAATCAGCTCCAGAATTTACATTGTAGTAGTTACTCAGCACAAAAGTCCTTGCTTCAACTATGAATGTATAATTATATTTCTTTTCATCTATCACAATAACATTTTGACTGCAGGTACAGAACAGCAAGTAGCTTCTTACTGTGTTAGGAACTAAAATCAAGTTGCTGATTATTTAAAAAGCAGAATAATTTTGCAGTAAATGCATTTATCAGGGAAATTTCATTAAGAACACAAAATAAGACTGATACTGGTAATGGATTAATTAATCTATTGTTAATTAAATGCTGTGTTTGAAAGGTCTCTTGAGGCTAATGCAGGAAATGTTCTCACCAAGCCTCGTGGTGGGGTCCAAGGGAACAGAGGATCCATGTAAATACGTGAGCAAATGCAGAGGATGTGTTAGTGACATGCAGCAGAATTCAATTTTTTAACAAAAATACAGTTTTTAACAAGAATCATTATTCTTGCAGCATGCTAATGTGTTTTATAGCTGAGTGGTTTTGTGGGAAGTTAAAAACTTCCTAACCAAGTCCTGTCCATGTGTGTGGGGGAAGCATTTTGGATTGCATTGCACCAGGAGGCTGCTGTTAGTGCAGCTCCCATAAACACTGACTCAGTGTCCCATTTGTTAGTGTAGGTGTTTCCTATTCCTTTGCCTGAAAGTCAGGGTGCTTTTCCAGTTCTCTCCTCATTGCTTTCATTTCCCATGTGAAGGTGTCTGAAGCATTCTGGCTTCTTTATTAAAGTGACCAGCAGCAGCTGCTAACTTTTCCACATTCTGTGCTGCTCATTTGTCATGTTCTAAGGCTGCAGGGTTTTGTTGCTGGGGTGTAATCCATATGCACAAAGGAAGCATGAAATAATTTTAAATAATTCTAAGGAATGAAGCAGCACCAGTGAATGTTAAGGGGGTTTTAATCTGAAAAAAAATTAAGAAGTAGAAGTAAATTTTGCAAACTGTAATGGTAGAGCATATAATATAAAAAACCTAAGAATCTAGTAGATCAGTGAAAAACCTGTAGATAGAAGTGTTGATAAGTAAATTGATACTTCCAAGCTTCATTGAAAATTATTCTGTGCTTTTCTGGACCTTTGGGTCTCATTCAGGTTAAACATGTAACTGGTGCTGATAAAACTGAACTTGGAATTCAGAACCAGGGCTGAAACTGGAGGCAGTGCACTGAATACTTGTAGACTAAATTACATTTTCTTCTCACAAATGTATTACAGTCTTCATTTATGAGAAAAGCTTTCTTCCCTCTGAGCATCTTAACAGGCTGCATGCATCTTAAGGAGAATTTCTGGGTAACAGCCCTCATCTTCACCTTGCAGAAGGGCAAGGAGCCACTTGTGCTTCACTTTCATTGGCCCAGTCAACCCTGAAGGTATCTAAGGAGGTCAGTGCTCCTTGTGACACAGGTCATTATTCCAGAGACAAACCTTGCTCTTGGCAGCATGGCCAGCAACTCACTGCCAAGTTTATTCCCTTTATTCCCATAGTGTCTACTCTGGCACAGTCAGAAACCAAACTGCTCTGACCCCTGATTGCATCGATGGTAAATGTACTTTGAGTTCTAATGATATGTACTGAAGTCAACTTAGACAGCAAATGCTTGCAATTATAAAATAGTAGTAAATGAGTATAAAGTGAGTGATCATTGTAAAAAGTTGTAAAAAAAAAAAAAGGTCATCTTTCATATTCTTTATAGGGGTTTAATTGGAAAACAGAAGTATAGAAATTTTACAAAGCTGTCAAACTTCTTTCATAACACGAAAAGAGCTTTTAAGTCTTGGTGAATAATTTAAGTATTTTATGTTCATGAGTTTAACTGATTCTTGAATTACTAATTTATTCTTTCCCCCTCCTCCTCTATATGTGGAATTTTGTCCAAGTAATCTAAATAACCAAATCAGACTTAGTGTTGAAAAAGCCATTTTGATCTCCAGTGTCACTTCTCCACAAATGGGTGTAAAATTTGATAAGAACTAGAAGCAATCCATATTGCTGTTGTTGCTGATCTACAGGCTACAGAGCTTCCAATTGTAAAGCTTTAGGCTCTCAGTTTGAATGTCCCAAAAATTTAAGGCGATCTGCCTTTGACAGCCATGGTAAAAAAAATCAACACCAAGTGCTTTTTACTTTTCTTGTCTTCATTTGAAATAATTTACTTTTGAAAGAAGTGATGAAAGCACACACAAGTTTTTAAAGGCTCTTGCTTTGACTGAAGCACTATAATCCAGAAGAATGGTTCCTCTGGCCACATCTGGCCACATCTGGATGAGACTGCTCTTGTTACTCTACAGCATCCCTGTAAAGCTCTGTAGCTCTTCAGACTTCAGCTGAGAAGAATAAATGACAGCCCATAGGAAGTGGAATCAGCAATACCAAAGGGATGTTTAGGAAATTTGTAAATTGGAAGGAAATAAACTTCAGTAACAGCAGAACAGAGGGTAGAGTGGGAAGGGTTGAAAGAGACAGTTCTGACAGCAGAATTCAGGCAAAACCAGGGTAATTCAGTCTGCCAGCATCTGCTCAAATAAAATGAAGTGACAGACTACGCAAGTTTTAAAAATAAGGGCAGATGATTGATTTGTTCTGTAAAGCCCACCTTTACAGGTCTGTAGATAAATGCACAAATACAAAAGATGGTTAATCATATCTGCCATCTCATTGGCATCTATTTTTTGCAGTATGAGTATTTTTGGTAGCTTTTTATGTCCTTCCCCTGAGAATGAACAGTTGGGGTAAATTGAGAATTTTGCAGGTAAGCAGATAAACCCTTGCCAGACTCTGCACCAGTGGCCAACACCAAGAGCTTCCTTTTGTTGAACATGATTCTGGTTGGAGCAATTATAAGATTCACATGGATAAACAAAGTTTTCTATTGAATCAAATGACTGAATCACCCCAGAATGCCCTTCAGGTGGACTAGATCTGGACAACTGCAGACAGGGAGAAAGGTCAATCCTCTAACTTGAAAACCTGACAGGAAAATGACAGTTCTCTCGACTTTGCCATGGATATTGCTTTGGCCTGTCAGACACATGGATGATTGCTCAGTTTAGCTTGAATAGGGGTAGAAATAGGTGTACACAGGTCTGTTCTTCTACAAAACAGTGCATGAAACAATTTATAAACATTGGCTTAAACTATAAAGGGGGTAGGTTTGCTTCCATGAAACATTGCATTTGAGGAGCTTTAAAATCTGAACTCTAATTACAGAAGTAATAAAATGCAGTAACAATATACAATGTGAATAAACAAATTAATAATCCTGTTCATCTGCCATTATTGTGTAGTAGCAAGATATAACCGTTGAGGGGGGAGGAATAAAAAACAGTTGTAGCATTAAACCCATTAATTTGAGTAATCATACAGAATGGCTTAATTTTCTTAATAGTCACTTGCATGATAATTGTCAGTACTTAAGGGAATCCTTGCCATATTGTTTTTATATTTAAAGACTTTGCTTAGCTTAAGCCATCTGACTGCAGCTATTTTGGGTGTCTTTGTTCCAGTTTTTGCCTCTGACACATTTCTTTGTCATAGCTGGAGTCCCTGACTCATCAGTAGGCATGTGTGGGGTTTGGAGTTCTCTGTTTTTGTCTTTTCTGTGATTGAAAATAGTCTGCCTCTGAGGAATGACCTTTACTGGTGGCAATATATGAAGTGTTGGCCATGAATGCTTTCTCCTTAGTACATGGAGTAATTGCATGGCATCTTGAGATGAGGAAGTTGCCTCTTTTTCTGAAACATTATTCTTGGCTGCACTTGTGCAATGTTTGGCAGCCATAGCTGCTTATTTTAAGATGTTCATTAAAGGAAAAAAAATATTACCAGGATGAGAGACAGCTGCAGGTACTGGCAGTATACAAAATTCATAATTACTAAGAGTAACTGAAGCATATTATAGTATAATTCAACCAAAAAAACAGCTGGCACATGCTATATTTGTCATGAGAGCTTTGCAGAAAGTACTTGCTGCAGCTGGTGGATTTATCACCCGTCTGCTGAAATGCTGGAAGCTCACCTTTTGTTTCCCACTCACTTAGCAAAGACAATGTGCAGTGGGGGCTGGTGTAATTACCCAGCAGTTGGGGTTATTGCTCAGTTCTAATATTGAGGTCTCATAAGTTGTGTTTGGGGGAGGGCTAACACTCAGAATGAATCAACTGTCTGGCTCAATAGCCATCACATTTCCCGATGCTTACAAGGTTAAACTGTTTCCTTTTAAATATGTGTTCAGTGTGATCTCATTATAAAAATAATTTCTTGATCACAGCTGTGTGTGAGCCTGTAAACTCTGTTTATGGTCTGTGCTGCTAAGCATGCTAATTCCACACCTCAGCACAAGCACAGGAGAAGGGCTCTTTTCAGTAACTCACAATTTTTAGGGCATCTAAAAATTGGTCTCCTCTATTGAAAATGCCTCATTTGATGCTTGGTACTAATTACAGAAGACAAATTACAAAAATAGTGTTACATACTAACATACTACCTTGATCCTGCAATCTTAATTCTTTATATAAAAGTGTTCACATGTGATAACAGGTATAACCTATATATATGTGGTTTTAACTGTTTAACAACCTTGAAATATCTGCCTATGTACTTTCATTTCTATGAAAGTTCAAAGTTGTTGAAGTTTTTGTGATATTTACTGGGACTGGTGAAAGAGATTGAGAAGGTGTGTTGAGAACAGGTGAGTGGAAACTCTTCACCAGATGTAGTGGTGACCT
The DNA here is from genome assembly GCF_023055355.1 of Agelaius tricolor. NCBI lineage: Eukaryota > Metazoa > Chordata > Aves > Passeriformes > Icteridae > Agelaius > Agelaius tricolor. The sequence goes on along the minus strand of NW_027269294.1, from coordinate 6,535,159 downwards.
GATGTTACACGTATTACAACTTTGTATTTCAAGTGCCACAGATCAAACTTTCACAAAGTACTAAGTTTAAAAGTTTATAAAAGCAAATCATCGTTGAGAACTAAGTGTCATCATTAAAATAGCAGACCTTAGGGTAAAAATCTGAGGTTAAAGTATCTGCTGCCTTACCTCCATTCCCTCAAAAAGAATAAAGGCTTTAGCTTCCCATGCAGTTTCAGCAACAGGTAGAGCATTCAAGGTGAGGTGGTAGAGACTGGTCAGAGGTTAGAGCAGCTCACTTAGGTTTGCATCTTTCTCTGGCCAAAATTACTGGAGTCGTGTCTTTAGTCATCCTTCTTCTTGTGCTGATAGAAGGCAATAACTGTTTCCTTTAGGCACTAGCTCAGAGATTGTCTGTCATAACCCAGATGTTTTTTGTCTTCAATACTGTGTAAATTGAAGATCACTAAAACTCATTCAGTAGAAAAGTAAAAAGACTGCTTTGAAGTAGGTGGTATTTTCCTTTTCCTCACCAAGTGTCACATTGTTGTCTGTCTCACAAGTATAGAATGATTTATTTTTAGGCACTTCAAAGCACCTTTAAAAATGCCTACATTGAGGGCTGGTTATGGAACACTAATTAGAATGTTAATCTCAATATTGAACTTACTGTGCAAAGTGCAGCTTATATTTATTACATACTAGATAGCATGCCTCTAAAATAAGATTCAATAAACAGGGAAAAAGACCCTGTAAAATGTCAAGTGCTCTTGACAAAGTCTTGCTGATTCCAACAAATACATCTTGTTCCTCTGCCATTACACTTCTGAATGCACAGCATGAAGAAGTGCTGTGTGGTGCTTTTGAAATGGGTGGTTTAAGAGTAACCCTGCAATTAAAACCCACCATAAGCCTCCACAATTCAGGGAACTATCTATGAAATGACATTCCAATAACTGAAGCACTACTGTTTGCCAATCAGCATCTTTTCTTGTGATTCCCAGAAGTGAGCTGCGTCAACAAAAACTCCGTAGCCAGGAGCTCATTTCCCAGCTGGAAATAGCAAATGAGAAGGTAACTGAGGTAAGATAATGACTGATGTGACAGCTACTTTCAGTGTGCATACACTTAAGATCTTAGCAGAAACCTATTTAGGTGAGTTATGTTGATGGCTTTGAGAAAATTAAGGATTTTTGACAGGGATAGTAACAGTTGGGAAGCCTCACTGTTTTCTTGCTGACTGACGTGTTCCAATGGCAGGAAGACAAATGAACTTTACTCTCAAATTACAGAAGTGAAAGGGGAAATCATCTTTCTGTCTTTCTAAGTGACTAATCTAGCAATTCTGGACAAATTTCAGGAAATGTTCCTGAACTTAAGTTCTGCCTGTGAATCCCAGGCACACTGGGATTATGGATAATGTGGCACATTCAGATACCAAGTTCTCCACATGCTGTGTGTATGCAGAATTTAAATTCTGTGTCCATATATGAATATAGCAAAAAGCATTATCCATTAAAGATGAAGGGCAGGGTTGTTTTGGAATGTGCATTGTTCAATAATTAATGGGCACTTTAGGAAAGGGCTTTCCTGTCAGCCTTATAAATCTGGGATAACATCTACTTCTATCCAGAAGGATAAGTCCTTCTGTCTTGTTTTTTTTTTTGTAGTGCTGTGTTATTTAGAGGACAAAAATGATAGGAGAAGTGAGTAAAGGCTGGTTAAGAAAGGCTTTTTACAGACCCTTTGAAGGGAAGAGAGGAGATCTGTAGCAGACTTATAATCCCATTTGTATTATCTACTGTATTCCTCTTTCTTCTGAGCTAAATAGCTAAACCATTTACATTGTATGGTTGCATGGATTAAATAGCCTGAATTAAAATGTTAGCCTTAATCCATCTTGCTTCAAGGTGGTGAAATGAGTAAAACTTCCCCTGCAGTTTGATTGATTGGAAAAGTCAGATGATGTCACATTTGAGCAGAAAATTCTCTATAAGGTGTCAGCAGTTTGTCCTCAGGCTTTTATTGTAAGGGGAAAACAGTTCCACTTCTGGCATTCCTCTTGTGCTAAGCTTTCTTTTGCTACTTTATCCACTGAATGAGTGGGTTCAGTGAAAAAGAACTTGGCAGTGTGATGAGAGATTGTGTTTCCCCAGGATGAGACGCTGATGACGGAGTATCGGGAATACATCAACAGGCTTCAGAGGCGGCTGAGCCAGGCAGAACAGAGAGCAGCCACAGCATCCCAGCAGGTACCCAGCTCACAAAAAGTCTCATCCAAGCACATGGAATGTGCAAAAGTACTCACTGTGCATCATTCCTGAGGCAGAGGTGATCACTGATCAGCATTATTACCAACATGATTTTAACGAGTTTGGATTTTTGACATGTCACTTTCTGACAGGATTTTCATTTGACAGCTTAGGTTTGTTTGTGGAATTTGATATGAATGAAACCTGCAAGGTTAAAAATGTGTGAATGTAGGTATACATGGCAAGTTAGCAAAGACAAAAAAACCCCTTAAATAACTGTAGCTCCGGTTTGCTGGAGTGCACCCACTGCAGTTACCCTTGGCTGTGTGCAACAGCTGCAGCAGCTCCTGCAGTGGTAAAAATGGTGCAGACAGAGTAGGAAATGCTTGTTTCTTTCCAGGCCATTGGAGAGGTAAAGGAGAGAGAGAGGGTATTCCTCTTGGTATTCAGTTTTTCCGTAGTGTTTCAGCTGTACAACTTGAAGCAAATCCCACGGGGGTTTATACACGGAGTTCATTTTTTTGCCAAGGAAGTTCATTACTCAAGTTGGCCTCCTATTAAGTAAAGATGGTCTTTCTGCCTCCTGCCTTTTTTTTTTTTTTCAGTGATTTAGGAAAACCATTTGCAAATTACAGCTTGTTAATGTGGGTGACCCCATGTGAGCTGCAGAGAGGAGAGATGTTTGGCTGACCTAAATTGCTCAGTTAGGACAAATGGCATTTTTTTTCCCAACAGCAGTGAATAAATGGACATAGCTGCCAAGCTGTCATAACATAAGCTGTGGTTCCTGGCTCTAAATGCTCTCTGTCATGACAAGGTCTATTCAGCTGCTGAAGATTTGCTCTGAAAGAGGAATTTATTTTTTTTAACTCCTGTTTGTTTTGTGGGTCTGTTTAGCTGTAATGCCTCTAAGATGCTGTCTTCCCATAAAACCCCAAAAGTCCTTATGTCACATTTGAAGGGAACAATCTCCTGGCCTTGGTGCCCACAGAGGTCTTATGGTTCCTGGAAACACTGGTAATTAGCTCTTCCTCACCAGGCTTTCTCTGAAGGATAACAAAGAGATTTGATGTTGTGCAGCCCAAATGCTGTTGCCAGAGTTTCAGAACTGCCCTGCCCTCGTGGGAGAGGTTACTGCAGAGGCCTGGCTGCTCTCTAGTGACTTCAGAACTGCTGTGCCAAGCCCCTTCCTTTTTCTCTCCACCCCAAAAAAACACACACTGGCACTGTGCCTGCTACAGGTCTCCAGTAGTGCTGCAAGAATGTCCCCTCTTCTGAAGCTGGGTATTTGCTCTCTCCTAGGCCCCAGAAGGCTGAATGTTCACATGTGAATTCCATCAGAGTAATGATTCTCTCTGTTCCCAACCTGTAGGCTGAGGGCTGCTTTGTGGATTGTGTGTTCTCACTACATTATCCATCTTCACTGTAAAATTGTATCAGACATAGACTAGAGCTGGACTAGTAGGGAGCCTAGAGATTACCCCTTTATGGTGGTCAGTTCAATGACTGTCAATCTTAGCTTATTCTGAAGTAATAGTGATTCAGTAAGAAACATAAAACATACAAGATAATGTTTGCACAAATTTGAAACACCTATCCTGTCGGTGTCTCTTAAAGTGAATTCCTGCTACCTCTCATCTTGCATTCTCTGGGATCTGAAATAAGACAAAAGCAGTAGTCAGCTACAGAGTACATTGTAAATTCTGCTGTTCATCCCAAATTCACACTGCCTGTGCTTGTTCCCCCTCCTTCATGACACAACGAGTAGGGAAGTGCTACTGTTACTTTGATCCTACAGAGAATTATTATGAAGCTATCAGCTGCTTCTGTTTCATTACAGCTCAGCCTGCTAACTACACAGAATAAAAAAGCTGCTTCCCTGAAGGATCTGGAAAATATTTAAACACGTGTTTTTATCATTCCTTTATCAATTCCCACTCATGTTGGGAGTTAGGAGGGTTGCTGGAGAAACTTCATATTGGAGCACTACAGTCAAAAGCACAGCAAGGCTTTTAAAACTTAAAATTCTGGTAAGAAAAAGAGTGGATCAATGTCCTGTCTCTGTATGCACAATAAAGATTGGAAGAAGTCTGAAAAATGTTGTCATTCGAGTCCTTTAATGTAGCAAATGAAAAAATGTGGCACATGGAGGGTTTTTTGGTCTAAAATCCAGTAGCTCCAGCTGTGATGAGATTGTGTACAGGGAGTAGGTAACACTTCTGTTGAAATTCATCTTGGCTTTCCTCATGTGCAGTCAGTATCTTTTTAATTGTTCTGTATAGTGCAGGTAACTTGGGAACAATTTGAAGATCCTTTGTGAATTATAATTAGTCTTATTACAGCATGAGTGCCAGAGTTGCTCTTTTCTTGGTCAGTGTTTGAGCTGCACGATGCCTCTGTTGCCTTCCGGTGTAAAGAATTCAGTTTGGTTTGGTTTGATTGCCCTAAGGTGCAGGTGATAATGAAAATGCTGCTGTGGCTACTCAGCTCATTCCTAAGATCTGTCATCTTCCTTCAGTTGTGCTTTTTCTTCTTAATGTACTATTAATTTCATAATTATTTTACAATTCCTTGCTTTTCTGTTGGTCTGCTCCCTTGGTTTGGACATATCTGAGAAAGTCCATTCTCTTACTTCAATTTGCACCAGGGTGAAGTCATCCAGCCCTTCTGCCCTTTGAAATAGTGGGTTTCAGTTGCACAGATGCCAAGATGTGGGAATCCTCTTGTATATGGGTTTTTTTTGATAGTTCAGACAGGTCATAGCTATCATTGTACAATTACAGCCAAAGTCCATTTTCTCTTTTAGCATATATTACAGACATTTAATAGGTGTTTGACTGATTTTTGAAGTGCTCACATCTTGGCCTTAACTGACATAATTGCTCGTCCTTCCACTTAAATGTGAAGAGTGCAGTTGTGGTTTCTAACCTCTCATTCAGCTGCTGGGTAGTACTTGATGGACATGTCTGATTTGTGTCCATGGCAGTGGACCTTCACCATATTTGCATTTCAGAGGACAGAGTTGAGCTGATTCCCCCTGTAGAAACAAGACTCTGTGCTGCCTCCTGAAATCCTGGCTGTTCAGGTAGAGCCTGCAAGATGGATCCACCCTCAGAAACAATTCCTGCTTGCTGCAGGGAATGCCACTAGTTCCTAGAGTGGTTGCTTTTTCTTCTTGATAGATGCCTGTATCCACTGCAATCTCTAAATCTCAATTTTGGTTAAAAGATGTGGAAGATTCTCCAAAACAACACGGATACATTTTTCAGAAGCTCCAAGTGTCTGTCTGGGTGAGGTTTTCATCAATCAGCAGAGTGATACAGAGGCAGGCAAGTAGCAGGCACCTTGTTTCCATTTGCATAATGCACAGCTGAGATGATGACAGGCCACCTGGAAGATTTTGTGTGAGCCATTAATCCCCTTCACTCCACAAAGGCAAGCTCTGGCTGTGAAGTGAAACCTGGCTGGAAGGGGCAGGCACTTCTCAGGATTTGGGTAGTTGTTCCTGGGGGGCCAGAAGGGCACCTGCAGGCTTCCCTGTTAATTATGGGAATATTCATTTTACCTGGGGTGCAGCTCCTGCCTGGTGGCTGTTTGCCAGAACAGGAACTGCAGGGATGACACAAAGCAAGGGGCAGCAGAGCAACTCCAGCAGATGACAAAGGAAAAGGTTTCTGTCCTGGTCACAAAGAGGAATGTGGTGACATGAAGCTCATCATAGACCCACCAACTCCTTTATTTCCCTGAGGTGGCTAGAGGAGGCTGCTCCCATGTTGCTCCCAAATTGGGAGATCTGGTTTTTTCAAGATTAATTGCTCAGGGTGTCCTTTCACAGCCTTTTCTTGCTCGGCACCACATCCATTCTGTATTTCTGCATCTGGAGTTTAGAGGAATCCTCATCTGGAAATCCTGCTGTACAAGAAAATGTTCCCTCAGTAATGCATGACCCCAGCCAGTTCAGAGTGTGAATGAACTTTCAGCCTGATTATCCCAAAGATCCACAGGTTCAAAGCTCAGGTTCCTTTTCCAGTGGAACAAGTACAGAGATCATGGACTGTGCAAGGACATCCTCTGTCTACAAATGTAAATGTTTTGAGGTAAGGAACATCTCTGTGAGGATGCCAAGGGGAAAACCACTCAGTGTGCTGCTGATGGGATGGGCACAACTGTCAGTAACAAAAAAAAAACCTTAAAAACCTTAAAAACGTACTAAATCTTGCAGCTGTAGTGTGCATGATGATACCTGTACTAATCCATGAAAGCTGTTCAGACCATTGCAGTGAAGTGGTTTTGTAAGAACCCAAATACAATTACAGGGAGGTCTACACCACTGCTGGCAAGGATACTGCAAAAATGTACAGCATTTATTCACATACAGACAAAAGGCACAATTCTACGGAATATTTTAACAAAAAATACAGCTGTTTCAACTAGGTCTTTAGAAATACTTCAAAAAAGGGAGAAAATAAATACAGGATTGGGCCATGTAATATAAAATAGTCATCTCTACATATACTTTTTTATTTCTGTTTCTCTTCATGCACCTTTTTTTTTTAATTAATTTCAGCTGAATGGACACCAAAGCTAGGCACATAGTGAAAAATCTGTACAAGTTTTACAAATGTCATCACAATTGTCTCAAACTTCTGAAATCAAGATCTGTACACAACATGAACCCTTCATTTTAGATCTGTGTGAGTTTATAACCTAACAAATGGCATTCCAGGCAACTCTACAGACATTCAACTAGCCTACGGTTGGACAGAACACACGGATCATATCAAAGATCTCTTGGTCAGTCAGCACAAGGAAAGGTCACACTTGGAAACAGAAATCCAGCAAATCCCAGTAAATCCCAGGGGTGGGTTTGTCACTGCAGTACCTGCAGCACCTCCTGCTGAGGGCTAAGCACAGGGACAAAACGAACCTACAGAGCTGGTCGTACCACAGCCTTTTTGGTTTGGGGTCAGCTCCACTGGAAACCTCACAAAGCTTCCTGCCCTCAGTGCCAGGGGACAAAGCAGCTAAGGCATTCACTCTGCACAACACAAGTGTTCATCATATAGTGCAAATTAACAAGGTACCTCTGTCCAAGGGGGGTGAGGTTAAAGGTTTGCTCAGAATCCAAATTTAGGGTATTCCATCTATGGCTTGACAATTCCTGTGTGGTCATGAGCTTCTTCCTTACAGAAAATACCAGTGCCTGTCTGGAAAACGTTGCTGGATGTTCAGTAGAACTTACTGGCTTTTACCTTTTGTCTGTCTGCTGTTTATACTTTGAAGACATCCCAAGAGTGGCTATGTAACCTCAGTCACCAGTGCCCTGCCTGACTTTCACCTCTGTAAATCATGTATTTATTCTTGGGACTTGGGACCAGCAACAGGATTTTGAAACTGTATTATCTTACATTAAATTCCCCTTCCTCAAAAGGTTAAGACTTATGAGTTTTAAAACAGGGATGCATTCTGGTGAAATATTTAATTGGTAACATTAACTTGCATAGCAAGATAGGGTGTTAAGCCTTTTTTACTTTCTGATTGAATCCTCAGTCCTGTGGCAGAGGAATTCTGTGTTGTCAGTGTTCCCTCCTCGGGAGGCAAGGGTCAGGCATTCCAAGGTGAGTGGATGCCATAACAGCAGGCTGGGAGTGGGAAAGGGGAGGAGAAGGATGCCTGTCTTTATGCCTGTCTTTAACACATTGCTGCTGCTACTTTTTCACCAGTACGTACTTCTCCTACATCTATGAAAAATTCCAAAATGGACAGGCTCTTACTGCTCCACTGCAGTGTGTGCACTCAGTACAAAACAGTATCCTCACAACCTGTTCAGATTATTGCTCACAGCTTACTCATTATTGCCACTTGCAATTATTAAAAAAGTACACAGTCAGAATACAAGTTCCCTTTTCCATCAAATCTAATCCATCATAGAACGAAATAGTTTTTTCTTTGCTTGACTGTAAAGAGCTAATCACAATGTATTGCCTTTGTGTTTTATCCTATTTAAAAATATATATTTGTGTCCATTTAAAGCAACCTTTTAGTGTCATAAGCCTGACTCTCCCAGTACATATCATTAGTGCATCTGTGGTGGCCTTTGGGAAATCCTCCTAACTAGTGCCATAGAAAACTTCTGTCTGGAATTGTCATCGCACTCCTGAAGGCAGGTGCCTGACCACGGGTGACAGGTTATTCCACAGAGTGCTGGAACCCCCAAAGCTGTCCCTTGCTCAGAACTGAGCCATTTGGGAACATCCTTTGTGTCAGTCCCCATCTCTCAAGCCCTGCCCTGTCCCTTTCTCCTCCTCCTCCAGTGCAACATCTGGCTGTGCCTGGTCATCATTGACATGTAAACTCTGGAGCATAGGGAGGGGTTTGAGCTGCCACCTGTGCTCAAACTGAACACAACAGAACACATTCCGCAAAGAGAGGAGAGAGAGCAGCCCCTGCCCAGGGATGGGGAGCATTTGTCATGGGACTTACCAGTGCAGTGCAGGATGGTCTAACCACCATCTTCCATTCAATACACACGAGTTAAATTAAGAGCTTGTGCTTTTCCAGAAGTCAGGGCGAGGGAGTAAAATTTTCAGTGCCTTTTAGCTAGAAGGGATGAACGCAGCCTGATTCCTCCTGCCCTCCCCCAGCCCCTTATAAAACATTTTTTTTTGAGTTGTGTGCATCCCAACTCCTGTTTTAGTAGCAATGTCGCTCTCCTGCTTACTCAAGAAAGTTGCACATAAGGGAGATTCAGCCTTCTCACTGAAATGGGGAGGATGAGGGGGTGTGGATGGGGCAGAAAGAAAAAAAAAAAAAAACCAAAACAAAATCAAAGAGCTTAAAACAGCTTTAAGTGCATGTAAACATACAACTCAGAAAAATGGGCTTTCATTTTGTCAGTCTGTAGCTCTAAGAATGCTCCTCTCTCACACGGATGGGTAAGGTGGAGTTGGCTTGTAGGCAGTGTGACTCTGGTGACCCCATCCCCGCGTCCAGTCAGGTGGCCAGGATGCTCCTCCGGATAATGTCCGTCCTCCTGCCGATGCTGCTGCTGGGGCTGAGCCTCTGCTGCCTGCACTTCTTCTCAGCCACTTCTGGCTCCGAGTCGCTCATTTCAGCATCGGGGACGTAGCCATCGTTCTCACTGTCAGGCTTTAACTTGCTCTTTGTCCTCTCCTTGGCTGCAACTCTGCCCACGCCCAGGTAGGGGTAGCCCGAGTTCTGGCGGCAGGCCTCCTCCAGGCTCTCCCCCTGCTGCTGCCTCTCCCCCTTCTTTGGAATTCGGAATCCGCCCCAGTTTTTCCCCGGGCTCGTGGGCGTGGTAGGCACTTTAACTACTGTCTGATTAGAGTTCACTTTGACCAGACCCCCGTTACATTTAGGCACTATATCCCTCCGAGTGCCAGGCGCTGCTGACCTCCCACCGGAGTGGTTGACAGCCCTTTTGTTTTCCAGTTGCCTCTGAGAGAGTTCTGTGGGTCTCAGGGGTTTGTGGTTGTGTTTAGAAGTCTTTTCCTTCAGCTCTGCCTTCGTCCCCTCGCACTGTGGGCGATTGTCCCTTCTCTTCCTGTGCTCTGCTAGAACGACGCCGTTCTTCTGCTGCGCCGTCGCGATCCGCGTCTCGGCCAAGGGCTTGTCAAAACTGAAAAAGCTGCCTGGAGCTGCCCCTCCTTCCCTTGGGCTGGGCTGTCCCAGCAGGGATTTGCTGTCGTTCCCAGACCTGTCTCTTACCCTGTCCCTCTTGTGGGGTTTCTTCAAGGAGTGGGCCAGAGAAGTGCCCATCTGCTTCCTGAAGAACGCAGAATGCCACTTCAGGTCCTCGATCTTGGGGGCGTCGGGGCCCAGCGACGGGCTGTTGAACAGCACCGTGCTTTCCATGGAGGAGAGTGAGGAAGGCACACCTGCGTGGAAGCAAACTAAGTTCAAGTCAAGCAATCCCATAGCTGTGGGGATAAACACCAGTTTGCAGTGTACCTGTTTTAACTCTGCTCCTCATGCCTGACGTGTTCACATCAGAAATGGGGATTTGGCTGCCTGTCCTGCACTTTTAGGTGATAACTCCTATGTCTATGTCACGGTTTCCTCTTCCTGTACGTGCACCTAATTACACTTGTAGCAAACACAAGTCCTAACACTCCTCTGTCCTCAGAGACAGAGGCAAAAAGCAACCAGCAAGTGGATCTCCCTGGTGCTAGCTATCTAAAATATGGTTTATTAGTTACGCAACAGTTCAAGGATAATCTGGCCACTGCAGGAATTGTGAAGGTATTTATCTTTCTGAGGAATGAAATGAGAACACATGAGGCCCTGTTTGTCCTTCACAGCCTGTAAGCAAACCTTGTCCCTGTGCTCTGACATGAGGAAGGGAACACTGAGGCATACCTGAAACTCTTTCTTGTTCCAACTGCTTTGTGTAGCTGTTGAATATCTGTTCCTGAACTTTGCAAACAGATCTCTTGATTTTTTCTCTCCGTGTCACCATGTAAGTGAGGTTACGCACCTGGAAGACAGCAAGGGCGTGGGTTTTACAGGAACTGTATTCCCAGGATACTGCCCTACCTGTGCTTTGAATTAATTCACCTGGAATACCATACACCATTTAAACAAATGGTGTACAATTGAATGTAAACCATTTCAGTTTAAACAATTTAAATGTAACTGCCTTCAACACAATTCTTAGAGAACACTCTGTTTAACTGACAAATTATCTGTTGAATTGACAGACAATTTAATTGACAGATTATTCCACCAGATTTGGAGAACCACAGCACAGAAGTAATTCCTACAAACACCTGAGTCACAGACACATGAAATCTAGGGAAATGTTGGGAATCCTTGAAATGTACTCAGTATTTAATACTTCCCAGGAGAGGGAATGACTGAGAAGCAAGCACAGGTGGATGATTCTAAGGTTTCTCTGTCAGTGGTGCAAGGTGGTGCCCTGTGAATTACAACCTTGTGGCCTGATCTGGAGAAATGTAACAAGTGTGTTTGTTCTTGCAAAGGTCCCTTTTTTAAAATCCAAATTATCTTGAATGTACAATCAGTGGGAACAGAGTAGTAAAACATTAAAATATTACTAAAATAATGTATCCTCGTTTGACATCACATTTAGAAATGAAAGGATTCACACACAATAATTTAAGATCCAGAGAACATAGTTACAAACTAATTATTTAACTGATCAAAGAGAAGATGACAAGAAAGCTTGAGCACATGGAGCAGGAACAAAAGATCCCAGGTAACAGCTAGGATCTGGGCCATCTGAACAGCTACAGAAGATCCTTGGGCTGAGTTGAAACTAGGAGAAAAATCAAAAACTACAGCAATTCATTTTAAGAGTAATTAGGCATCAGGATCCTTTACAAAGGATGCAGTACATCCATGAGAACCTGCTGTCCTGATTTAAAGATTAGACAGTATTATGAAAGAGAGGCTCTGGTTCACCTACAGGTTACTGAGGTAGGACCTCCTGAGCCGGCTTTCGTCCATGGCCCACAGCAGCCACGTGCTGCAGGGACGTGAAAAACTAATTTCAGTGTTCTTTCTGGCTCTAAGAGTTCCTAAATTAACCCAAAAAGAAAGGAACTCAGGATCAGATGTACTTATTGAAACATGAAACTGAGCTTATTGAACTGTTCTTCAAACATTCAAAATCTAAATAAATCAAACATCATTTACCTCCCAAACCTACACTGATCATCCTACTCTGGTATGCCAAAGAAAAACAGATCTGCTGCAAAACAAGGTAAGTTTCATCATCCTTTTCACTGGGTGAAAGGAGCATGGAAAGCCCTTAAAGGCTGAAAAGGCTTCAGCTGGGGGCTGCAGTACAGTCAGAGTTAATCAGTAAAAAGGCACGGGCAAAAACACGACAGTGCAGTTGCAGGTGATTGAATGCTACACGCCAAGACCTGCTGGCCCCGTGACTGACCTCTGTGTGCAAAGGGCAATTGCTGTGCTCTGGAGAAATTTAGTGTTAATGGCCTTGCCTGACAGCACAGCTCTGAGCCCAGCTGCACTCTGGCTGAGCACAGTTTGGGAACTCAGTTAACTGTGGCCAGTGCCGGGGCTTACCCGCTCCAGGTCCTGCCGGAGGTGTGTGAAGAGCTGCAGCCTCCTGAACAGAACATCCTGCTCCCGTTTAGCCAGATTGTCCTCCTCATCCTTCTTTGGGGTAATCAAAGGCTTATTGAAATTGGATTTCCTCTTCAGTTTCCAGTACTGGTAAAGGAATTCCACGGGCTCCTCAGGCAGCCGCAGCACTCTGGCCACTTCCAAAGACTCAACGAAGGTGTAGAACTCGTCCTCCAGCTGCTGGAGCTTCTGCTTGCGGAGGCTGACCCTGTGGGCCTCCTCCTGGTTTTGATCCATGCTGTGGAAAGGGTCCATGTGGGCAGGAAGGGAGGTGTCCTGAATCCCATTCCTGTTCTCCTGAGCTGGGCTTTCACTCAAAGTCTCAGCGTCGGCTTTCTTGGTGGAGCTGTGCTTGGGACAGTAGGACTTGAACTTCACCTCGTCGTTCTCTGCCAGGATGGTCTTCATCTCCAAGCCGCGGTCGAAGGCGCAGGTGACGTGAAAGGCTGTTCTGCAGTTCTTCACTGAACACTAGAGAACATGAATTACAATTAACCAAATAAACGTAGAAGTTAAGAAGCCACACTGCCTACAACTGTCGGAGAAGTCGGGGCTGCTTTGGAAGAAGAACCCTGTCACCGCGCTCTGCTTCTAAGCTGCACGCACTTCCTTGCTCCCTTTAATTGGGGTTATGACTTAGTGCTTTCAGGATCAAGTGGCCCAGAGGGACAGGAGTGTTTAACCCCCCTCCAGCCCCACCACACTATTCCATGCACAAAAAGCCACAAGAGGAACATTCCCAGTGACACCAGAGCCACTTGTGCACAGCGCCATTACCAAAGTAAAGTGTTCCCCTTTGGAATGTGCCAGCACCAGAGGGAAGAAAAAGCATTGTGGTGGCTCCAGGCCAGTCTGAGACTTTTAATTAAAAGTCTTTCCCAGCACCTGGATCCAAGCTATCCAAAAGGCCTCAACCAAAGGGAATTTTTTCCCCCATTATCCCAATTTTATAATGTCAAATATTAAATCACTGTCAACCATTACTTCATTTCACAGCCTTCACCTTGGAGAGGAGGAGAACAGGAAATTCAAATGTTGTCGTTTTTCTTCCTACTCAGTGAACTCAGCCATCATAGAGTGATGGGCACTAGTTCAGCTAATTTAGCACTTCATTTCCATTATATCTAATTTCCTTTTGCAAAATTCTATCACACATACCACCAGCTGAAAGGTTTAAATACATATAAGTATGTATATATACACAAACATATGTGTTTGGACCCACTCACACCTCTGGTGAACAGGATTTGAAGTGGAAATGAGCATTAGTGCTCCTAACTAGGAAACAAAACTATGTTTAATACAAGCCACCAACCCTGAAAGAGCCACACAGTGCACTGGGATGTTTATACAGTGCTTGTAAAGAAGCCAAATTTCTCTCCCCTCTGGGTTTTCCTGCTCAGGTTGACTCAGCAGCCAGATGGCTTATAAAGGTATGGCAGGGTTTAAACTGCACAGGTTTCAAATGAGCAGTCTTTAATAAAAGCAACATATAAAAGGAATTTAAAAATACCAAGCATCTTTTGCCCTTTCCTCTCCTACTAACAAAGAGGCCAGGAGCATCCCAACTGGAACACTGGGCAGTACAGAGAAGTGCTTTAGCCATAATTAGCTCTTACTGCAGCTCATGTTTTGTTGGGAGAAGAGAGGAAAGCCTGTCTCACTGGGAGGAAATCTGCTGAACCTGGGGGAATAAGCAATCTTGCTTTTCCCAGCTTAGTGCAGCTGCTCCCTGACCAGCCTGACACACCTTCCAGCTGCCACTTTTCCTAATTGTTGTGCACATATCAGAAAGTGGCCTGGAGAACAGACAAAAACAGCTTCAGCTACGTAACAGCAGCCAAGAGGAAGGGGATGGCTCTGCAAGGAGGGATTATGGTTGCAAATTTATATGCTGTGGACAGATTTATTTTCTCTAGTTAACACTTACTATTTCATACATTCCTCACATGGAAGTGGCCTGTGATAGGTTTCACTGGAACTACTGCTGTGTTGCTGATTTACAGCTCTTCCTGGCAGCCTCAATCAAGTAACTTGGGGCAGAGGAGGAAAGGGAAATGGGGATAAACTCATTTCAAAGCAGTGTAGGACTTGAGCCATTTTTGTGTCCTAATGCTGGTCTGACCACTAGGCTAGCCCCAGAAGAAAAAGCTCTCCTCCAGCCTCCTTATGAGACTGTAGTATCCTTCCTCTCTGTCTCAGGGAGCTTCCTGAGGATTGTTTTGCTGCTGGAAGTGCTCTGAGGGTGAGGAGCATCACCACAATGCTAAATTACATCTTTCTGTCTTTTTCTACACAAACACAACACTGTTCCTAATGGGTCACCTGTCCTTACACTCCCTCATTTATTCTCAAGTAAAGGAGATCAACATCTTGTCTGTTGTCCCAGTGTCTCCTCTTTCAAAAAGCTGAGGTTTGGTAATATGTTTTCTCAGTCTTTCTAGATTTTAAAACTTTTCTTAAAAGGATTATTTAACATTTCTGAGTGGTTTTCCACTGTAAAGGGTCTACAGGTGCCTTACAGCTAACAACCCAAAATAAATATGCACATGAAACAACACTGCCCAGTGTAAAATGCTCTGGTGCAGATCAGGTCAGTTAAGTCCACAGTGTCAATGAGCAAACACATTTTCCTATCTACTAAAAACTGACAGAAGAAAACACACGTGGATATTTATGTGGTTCCATTACCTGTATAGAAGCTCCAACTTTTTCATTACAAAGGCTGCACACCAGTGCCCACCTACTGCTGGGAATGTGGGAAACTTTTGTGATGGGTTCCATTTTTTCGGGGCTTCCGATGCTCACCTAAGAGAAAAATGGTCAAAAAATTGGAGTGACTATGACACCGTTAACTGAAAAGAAAAACAAATTTATTACAGAAATCAAATTCCTTGTGTGTATACACAACTTAGTGTGTCCCAAATTCCTCATTTTATCAGGATCTAAAACTCTTTTTTTAAAAAAAATCAGTTTCTCACTTTGTGAACAAACCAACCAGTTTCAAGGTGAAGCCCACCAATTTAAGATTATCATACAGGATGAACACTTTGAATCTGACAGAATTCCTGTGGGTTCTCATAGTCAAACTTTCCTGATTCACCTTTAATGTTCTGTTTACAAAGTGAAATGGTATCTGGTGTCCTTGTTAAATGAGCTTTGCCAGCAGCAAAGGCCTCATTTTCCAAGGCCTAATTCTGACTGACAGAGGGGATTTAATTAGTTTCTTTACAGGTGAGGCATCATCCCCTGCCAGACTTTTTACCTAACCAAGAAGCTTTTATACTTCATTTTGAAGTTGAATAATGCTTTAAGGAGGTTTTTTTTCTCTCCCAGAATCCCAGGACCAGCGCCTGTGGAGTCTTTGCTTCTTTTTTTGCCAGGGTCAGGATTAAATGTGCAAGATGCTATTTCTTGTTGGGACTCAGATATTTATTTGTATTTATCTATATTACAGTCTCACAAACAGTGAGTTCTACAGTACTTCACTCTAACAAACTAAAAAATGGAGCTGTATTTCTCTCTCTACAAGGCCTTTAGGATGAACTGTGCAATTAAGAAATGACACCTACATTATTTTTACTTTTAACCCAATAACTAATCACTCAAAGTCCACAATGCGGACTTTTCTGTCCAATTACACAAAACCACCCAAACCCATGAAGAAGAAGGTGAAGAAGAAGGTCCAAACTTCCATCTTGCTTTATATATATTACTATATTCTAAAACCTTAAACTCTTTAGTTTTCCACCCTGTGACATTCCACACTTCTATTCAAACTACACACCCATAATCCAAGTTCTACAATTTTTACAATTCAATTTTGGAAACTTCGCCACGGCCTCAGGTCAAAAGCAGCGTTCTCTTGGGGGTGAGCACAGAAAGTCTAAAAATTCTCAGCAGCCAGGCCGAGAATCAGCACAGAAAGCCTGCAATTCTCAGCATTCATGGTTCCAAGAAGCAAGCAGCACCCACCTCTGGGATCCAGAGAGCACAGCTGACGTGCACCCACTTGGTGCCACTGCGGGTGGGCTTCATGGCGCCGCCCTTCTTGGGGCACAGCAGGCACTTGGGCCGGACGCCCAGCGCGCAGGTCCGGCACAGCCAGCTGCCCTCGGGCACCTTCAGGATCCCGTAGCACGCCTGCGTCCCCACAGGCAGCGGGGCAAAGAGAGCACAGCAAACACCTCAGTGATTCTTTTACAAGCAGCCTCACACATCTCTCTCCAAGTTGTTTTTACTCAGAGGGAAAAGTGCAGGATGGCAAATAATTAAGAGCAGGTTTTTCAGAAGGTCGCGTCCTTACGGAGCCCTCTATCCCCATTACTGTTGGCTTTCATGCACTTAAGTTGCAGGTTTGATGTGGTCAGAGAAACCCTACAGGTTTGAAAATACAACTTTGCTCAGTGTATCTTGTGGATGTATCTGTGTATCTGTCACTTGTACTTAGAGCTGTCACAGGCCTAGTCCTTCATCGCAGAATCACAGAATGGTGAGGTGGGAAGAGACCTCTAAGATCATCGAGTCCAACCTATGCCCTAATACTTCAACTATACTATAGCACCAAGTGCCATGGCCAGTCTTTTTTTCAACACATCCAGAGATGGTGATTCTACCACCATGGGAAGAGCATTCCAGCACTTGATTATTCTTTTGGTGAAAATTTTTTTCCTAATATCGAACCTGTACCTTTCCTGATGGAGCTTGAGACTCTGTCCTCTGGTTCTGTCAGTGCTGCCCCGTGGAAGAGACTGACCCCCACCTGTCTACAGCCTCCCTTCGGGAAGTTGTAGAGAGCAATTAGGTCTCACCGCTAAGCCTCCTCTTCTCCAGGCTAAACAACCCCAGCTCCTTCAAACCTTCCTCATATGGCCTGTGTTCCAAGCCCCTCAGCAGCCTTGTTGCCCTTCTCTGGATGCATTAAAGCATCTCAACATCCTTCCTAAACTGAGGGGCCCAGAATAGGACACAGCACTCAAGGTGCAGCCTCGCCAGTGCCAAGCACAGGGGGAGAATGACCTCCCTGCTCCTGCTGGCCACACAATTCCTAATGTAGGCCAGGATGCCACTGGCCTTCTTGGCCACCAAGGCACATTGCTGGCTCAACCAGCAATGTTTCCAAACGCTGAATGACAACAGAAACTTGTTAAAGCTGGGAAGGAAGGACAGGCTGATGGGAAGGCACCTGCCAGAGTAAGAAGTATCCATGGAAACAGGCTAAAACTGTATCTCTTATGTGAAGAAAACTTCTTCTGAACTACCACACAAAGGTGTCACACAGCAGTGCTACCTTAGCACAGCTCTCTGGAATAAACCCTGCTTGTGTCCCTACTGATTGCCCTTTAGAAACAGTTTGCTACCACCTGACACCGTGCTGCTGCCATACCTGGTGCACACAGATATTGCATTTGTCACAGAACACCATTTCATTGCCGTCCTCTCCATCTGGAGACTGGCAGACGTCACAGACAACGTCCTCGTCGTATTCGATGCCCAGCCCTTCCTCTGTCTCGATGGCGTGGCTCATGTTATCGTAGCAGCGCTGCTCAAACTCCTCCATCACCCTTTCCATGGTGTACTCATCCAGCTCCAGCATCCCTGAAAAACAGCAGTTGGTCACATACTTTAAGAAAAGAGCGATAAAACATCACCACGAGCAGCTCCACCTTCTTTCTGAACAGCTGAGTGGACACAGCCAATCCCCATGTAGACACTTTCCATTCCTAGATAACCATGCCAGTTTCAGCATAAACCAGGGAAACTGTAAAAATATGGCAAAGTTGTCTCATAACTAACAAAAGTGGATGCCCAAGCCCTTCAAATTCTAAGAAAAACTTTGCAAGACTGAATCTGGCTTCCTGGTCTTGTTCTTATTTTTCCTTCTGGGACAGCACCATCCATGGCTTTTGCTCCAATTTTGCCACCCAGATGTTGACTCTTTGATGAAAGATTTGGAAGTATTTTGAACCAAAAGTGATTGAGCAGGGGGAGAAAATCAATGGCAAAATCTGCCATGACACTTGGAGGGAATCTGCAATTTCTAACAACAGTTGTTGGTTTATCACAAGTTCCAGCCCAACAGGATGCAATCCCAAATGAGGTCTCCATCAGATCCTACAACAATAAATTAATTTGTTTTAAAAAGTGAAAAATTGTAATAAATGCAACATTGAATCTGGGACAATAACTAAATGCAATATCTAATGTGAAATTTGCTCTTTTCCAACAGCATCCATCAGAAAATTATTCATGACACACAGCTACAGACCCATTATGTTGTAGTATTTTATAATTCAGATTTGTTTGGAAATTGAAAGGCCTCCCTTCTCAAGTAACTCCCCCAGTTTATATCCTAGACATGACCATCTGTCATGGAGAATATCCCTTTGGTCACTTTGGGTCACCTGTCCTGGCTATGCTCCCTCCCAGTTTCTTTTGTTCACCTCCTCCCTGGCAGAGCATGAAAGAAAAAAGAACAAGGGAAAAAAAAAAAAGCCCCTGACTTAGGGTAACCACAGACCCCAAAATATCAGTGTGTTATCAACACCATTCTCATTACAAATCCAAACCACATCACCTTGTAACAGCTACTGAGAAGAAATTAGCTCTATCCTAGCTGAAACTAGGACAAAGAGGAGATGGCAACCCCAGGATAGGTGTTTTAACAAGAAAACTCTTTCAGCTTTCCCTGTGAAAAACTGAGCCAAAAAATCCCACAAAACAAAGAATAAAAAAACCTCTCTAGCTCCTCCAGATCAGAAGACAAACACTCCACAAAAGTACTTCCAGCTTCCCTTGCTGACAGGTAAATCCTTGCAGCAGGGATCAGTGCATCCCATGCTACCCAAACTGAGCAGCTGAAAAGTAGCAAGAGGGAACATCCAAAATCTGCTGATGAAAGGATTTTGCCTTGCACCCAGAACTGCTGCACCAACAAAGCAGGTTTGACACCAGCTTCCAACTGAATCCTATCTGCTCTCACTTTTTAAGTGACCCTTGGAGATGTGACTGACTGCCTGTGTGGAGTTTTTAGGGTCCCCAGGACAAGGGAAGAAATGAATCTGATTCCATGCTCTCAGAAGGCATATTCTATTCTATTCTATTCTATTCTATTCTATTCTATTCTATTCTATTCTATTCATGCTATACTAAACTATCCTAAAGAAAGAGAAAGGATACTGACAGAAGGCTTAACAAGAATGAATAATAAAACTCATGACTGATTCCTCAGAGTCTGACACAGCTGATGGTGAGTGGTCATTAAGTAAAAACAATTCACATGTAACCAATCAAACATTTCACATGTAACCAATCAAACTGTTGGTAAACAATGTCCAAACCACATTCCAAAGCAGCAAACACAAGAGAAGCAATCAGATAATTATTTTTTACATTTTTCTCTCAGGCTTCTCAACTTCCCAGGAGAAGAAATCCTGGCAAAGGGATTTTTCAGAAAATATGACAGTGACAGGCCTGTGCATTTGCAAGGGTTACAGAAAGGGGAGCAGGGGCTGCAGCTCCTGTTCAGATGTTCACAGTCATCCTTTTACAACAACCACTGCATGTTCTCAGTACCTGAAGCACTCCTACAGGGATCAAAGGAAACACAGGGAACTCATGGCCCCAGGGACACCATAAGGAAGTGCTCCAGGTGCAGATCAGGAAGCAGCTCACTTTCCAAATGCCCATTTGTAGTATCTGCAGTGTGCAGTGTCTGACCAAGCACCCATGTACATGTTTCAAGACCCCCAACACTGCCTGGTACTGACATGAGTATTTCCTTCCCTCTGCATACAGCAAAACTGAGTGGGTAATGATTTAGAGCAAACAAACTCCAAGAAACTACAGCAAAACCTGAGATCCAACAAATTCTAGCTGTTCACTGTGCCATGTGCTGCATGTACTTTTAAAGGTTATGCTGGTGTAGCAGAATTGGGCTCCCTGCAGAGGTACAAATCTGCCCCTCTTGTGCTGCTCACACCCCTTGTGAGCACAAGGTATAGGAGCCCTTGTCTGGTTTTGGCAAAAAGCAGATAGACTGGATAAAAGGATACCAAACAAACAATAAAAAGTACATTTTTCCCTTGAGGAAAGCCAAGGGAACTTGCTGCTGCTGTTCTCCTGAAGATAACTGGAAAGGTAACCTAAACTCTGGAATTGTAAACTGAAATCCTCTAAGCCCAACACTAAACCTGAGCAGGGCTGATGTGAGATCTGGAAAAAAGGCCTGGATAAGAGACCAGGCCAAGACATCACCTGTTTATTTCATGTGTTGGTTTAGAATGGAGAAACAGAGTTATAAATGGTCATTTTGTGGTTTACCAGCTCTTCAGCCATGCCACCAATGGGCTACAGCCAGGTAAAACATGTTTGACTAAACTGCAGCCCAAAGCAGGGAACTGCCACAGGGCCAAAACAAAAACCAAAAGTGTTCACCAACATGTCCAAACCTCTTCTAGCTGGCACAGCATTTTCCCTCTGCCAAACAATGTTTTGGAACTACAGCACACAGTCAGAGTGAGGCTCGGGAACTCCCTCCAATAAATCAGTGCAGGAATTCCTTCCTGTCCCATTCCCTGTGCCACTCTGCTGGCACAGATTCTCTAAACCTGCCAAACAATTTGTCTTGCCTTCTCTGCACTGAACACCATGAGCTAAAATAATGAAATAGGCCTGCCTGGAAAAACTACCAGAGTGGTCTCTCTGATGCTGCCTTTGAGAACCAAGATGGCAAACTGGGAACTTTGTGAGATGGAAAGCAGCAGAGAAAAAAACATCTGGCCAGGTCTAAGCAGATAAAACACAGGAGTTATCAACATCTATCTTAGGGCTTAATCACATCAGCTCTGCTCACATGATTACTACCTGCTCATACATCTACTACTTCTTCCCACTGCTGCCTGTGGAGACCCAGGGCACTGGGAATATTTCTCTGTCTGCTCTGGAGTGTCCTGACCCCCAGGGGAGCACTGACTTTGACCCTCATTCATTCACGGAGAAAGTTTCCTAGACTTCAAGATAGACTAAAATCCACAAAAGTGTGAAACAGATTATAGAGAACAGTGTAATGCATCACTCACTGAGAAATTTAAGTTTTGGGATTTTTAGTATGTTGTAAATAGAAGCAAGATGGAGGGCACAAGGTGTCATCCTAAGTTTCTTCCTTCTTCTTCATGAGTTTGGGTAGCATTTTATAAATGGGCAGAAAAATCCACATTGTGTGCTTCCAAAGATCAGTTCTCAGGATAAAAAGGAAAATAATCTAGGTGTCAGTTCTTAATTGGATAGTTTAGTCTTAAAAGACCTTGTAACAAGAGATTGTTGGCCATTTTATGCCTTCCAATGAAAAGCTGCTGAACTCACAGTAGTGAGACTGTTTTACTGATGAGAAATAATAAACACTTGAGTCCAAACACAAATTACTGTCTCGAGTGCCTTCAATCCAAACCCAAATAAACCGACGACCGGTACCCCCTGAAATTATCCTTCAGACTTCCAGCTTTAAAAAGAAACAGAAAGGCACCAAATCCCTGAGTGCTCACCCATTTCTTTGAACTCCTCATTGGCCAGCTGCAGCCATGCCACGTCCACGTCGTTGAGGTCGTAGCGGCACACGCTGTCCGCCAGGGTCCGGATGTCCACGTAGCCCAGCTCCGGCGGCTCCGCGCCCGAGGACACGATGAATTTCCTGGGCCGCGTGAAGGTGACGGCTTTTGTCTCAGACACCACTCTGAAACAGACAAGGCAGGCAGCCATGAGGAGTGCTGAGAGGCTCAGCTCCAGAGAATTCCAAAGCCTTTGCTCTAAGTGCCTAACAAGCAGCAGCGGCAGCCACCTAACTGTCCCAGAAATCACCTGGCACCACTGAGGTGGGAAAACAGCTCCATGCACTTCCAGAACTGATTGGGGGTATTGTAAGAACTTAAATGGAGTTAAGAGTTTAACTGGAGTTGTCTAGAAATCCAATTCATTGCCGGAATTCTAAATAAAATTAAATATTAGAGGACAGAGCTGTGCTTGCTCTTACCTGAAATTCACACTTGTTTAAAGCCAAAGCAGGGATGCTGTATTTACATAGTGGCTGCCATATACACACACTTTAAAACTCTGGTTTAAGACTGTTTTATTTTTTTTTAATCAATCTGTTTAACTAAAATAGTGACCACAAGAACATTCAAGGAAAAATGAAAAAAACATTTCTGGCTATCTCAGTAGAGTACATTGCCCTTTACTCTTAGTCAACAGCACACACTGAAATTGAGCTTGGATGAAACCCACCTCACAATACAACCCCAGTCCCTCCAGGAGCAACAGGCAACACTGCCAAATGCCTGCCTCCTGCACCACCACTGGAGGTGATTTTTTGGGGTGCTGGTGCCACAAGGGAGGAGATTGCACCACCCTGTGTTGCCACAACTCTGCTGGGAACAGCCTAAGCCCCACCAGGAGCATGACAGCCTCCATGCCCCACTCTATTCTGCCCCCAATGTGTTAACTCCTAGCAGAAACCCTCATCCTCCTGTATTTATACAAACAGATCTCTATAAATCCTCTACCTATTTCAGCCTTGCAGATCCCTCAAGCTTCCCCTTTTCTAGCTTATTTCAGGCAACGAGAAATGGTGAGCAAGAGCCAAATGCTGAATTTGGAGCTTCTGAGGTGCTGTGAAAAATACAAATGTGAATGGCCTTGCTGGCCTAGCTGCACTGCCCAGAATGTTTCTGGTCATATTGCAGTGTGCAAATGCTACAGACTTCACAATGTACTTTAAACTGGGCACTTCTCTATCATAAATTCCTTCCAGAGTTCCTCTCTGTGGAAACCATAACCTCTGGGCAGCACCTTGCCACAGCAGCAGCACAGAAGAAACAAGCATAGTGACTCTGACCTCAAAACATCTCCCTTTCCTGGTTTTATTTCTGGGCTAGAAAGAAGTAAAAAAAAAGGCAATCCTTACTACAGACTGAAAGCCATTGAGCTGAATTGTCATTCTGAGCACATGCTCACAGTGAATCTCCACACAGCCTCACTCCTGTCTCCTGCTCCTCTGCCCTCACCAGTCACTACCTTTTATTCACTGCTGTGTTCCTTACTAGCACCAGCTCCCTGTACAGCCTGGCTCCCATCCTACATCAGCTACCATCTATTGCTTATTCCATGTACAGAACCACCCCCTTCCCTCCCCAGGTCAGGCTCAGAGCTGTTCCTGCACTCCAGCAGCACCAGGGCAGGGCTCTCTGAGTGTTTTGTGAAGGAGTAAAGAAAACAATAACCAGGCATCAAAGGGCCCCTCTGACCAGCAGGTGCACAGCAGGCCTACACAAGAAAACGAGGAGTGGTGCCTGCTGTGCCAATACCTACACCTGTGATGCCTTCTTTCCCTGCCTCTCACCATCTTCAATTTGGGGCAACATCTCTATTGGCCTTTGGCAGAGAACAGCTCTCTCCCAAGTGAGTACCTGGACCTGCTATAGCCACCAAAGCCCCCCTGACAGACACAGGGCAGTGATCCCCTGGGAGGTTTTTCCTCTGCCCAAGTCCCCAAGAGGTGTGTGTAGCCCTCCCACAGCCTTGGGAGATGCTGAACAGAGGAATCAGAGAGGAGCAGGCAGTGTGAGTGCACATGTACCATATGTGTGTGTGCCTCTGCAGGGACTGGGACAGGTCAGTGTGGAGCAGGGAAAGGGTTCCCATCTCCTGCACTGCAGAGCAGAGGGCAAAATGCCACCTTGTCCTTGGAGCTCCAGGTGCAATCCTTCAGAAGAAGGATGGACAGGGTTTCCCTGATGTGCAGGTTAGCCCCTCCTAGTGGGGCACTCTGCAGGTGGCTGCACAGAACAAAATCAACGCTAACAAACTTTCCTGAGGCCCTCTTAATC
This sequence comes from Agelaius tricolor, assembly GCF_023055355.1. Taxonomy (NCBI): domain Eukaryota; kingdom Metazoa; phylum Chordata; class Aves; order Passeriformes; family Icteridae; genus Agelaius; species Agelaius tricolor. Next base: position 6,510,915 of record NW_027269294.1, on the reverse strand, counting down.
CGAGGCTAAAGCTGGCAGATACAGACCTTACAAAGAAGCAATCAGTGGTCCATCATCACAATTTTTTTGCTGTATATCAAAGATTGAGCTGCTGTGGTCCCACCAGCACTGGTGGGTTGTTTGGTAATGCCTTATGGGCCAGCCTGGACTGACTCAAAGAGATCTAGAATGAGTAAATGGCAAAAATCCTTGTTCTTATTTTCTCCAACCCCTACTAAGCATAAACTGGGCTGCAGCACACTCCTGCCCTTAGGACTGCAGTGTTTAATTTGAAACAGGAAATAGTATCTATGTGTAACAAACATGGTAAGGAAAATAAGGGGCTTTTGGATAAGAGCTAGAAAATCTCACATTATTTAGTTACATGAACATCTGGATGGTTTTTAAAACAGTTGAAATGTTGCACAATCAATTTCTTGGGTTAATAAAAGAAATCACAAAAAAACCCCTATGAAAACAAAATAAATGCTGTGTTTTCTCTAGCCCTTAAGCCTGGTTTGTCCAACTGTTCCTTGAAAAGAACCTATGGCTTGGAAATAAGCAGAGGGAACACCTGACAAGGGCTCTTCCAGCAATGATAAGTGAGCTCAAGTCTGGCTTAAAAATAGAAGCTATTTTTAATGTTCTCTCATCACCTCCCATTGCCAAAAACAGTTCTCTGACATTTGTGTTTCACATGGGCAGAACAGGCCTGACTCTTGACCTCTCTGACCATTCCAAAAGGTGATTCCAGGTTGCTGTTCATCTCTGAGAACCAAGACTTTCCTGTGCAACAGAGCTCAGGAAGCCAAAGCAATGCAGCACAAATGTGTGTGTATTTGTTCCCACTCCTCCAAATGATACCTGGCTACTGGTTCTGGGATGGTCCCTGGGCTAACTGGCACCTGAACTCCCTTTTCCCACTCCTGCCTCCAGGGATCTGCCAGCACATAGTATTCATCAGGGTTCAGCTGGAAGGAGTCATGTAACTTCATGGCAGTGATCAGGTCCGTTCTGAACACCTGCAAAGAGAGGGACCAAGAGAGAAAAAAAACAGAGACACTGACATTTGATATTGAGCATTCACAGCTTCAGGGTAAGCACAGAGCACACTGGGCAACAAGGGGCACTGTACCACCAGCCCACTGCAGAACAGGGATTGGCTTCATGGCAGGGAGAGGGGTGGCTGAGGGCACAAATACTGACAGGATCATCTCACCTAACTGCACTACACGTCCTGGAGCTCCTCCTGCACTGCACACTTGCTCTAAAAGGTGTTACTCACTTTCACCTCCATATTAGCTGCAATAAAAGCTACAGGAGCTCCAAGCAGCACAAAAAAAAGATTCATTTTTGCTCCCAGGCTTTTTTGGAATTTTTTTTTTTAAATTATTGGAGCTCTGACTCATACCAAGACATTCCAGAAATTCCCTGTGGTAGAAATCAAGGCATGACTCCACCATGACCAGCCTCAAGAGGAAATTCTAGGAAGATGACTCTTTGTGCAAGTACTTATAAAAATAACCCAAAAGATAAAAAAAATAAGACCCAAACTGGAATTCTGGTGGTAGCTCCACGTTCAGCACAGCTATTTATTCAATCAGCTACAGACACCTCTGTGTCACAGCTGTAATTTTCCTTTGCCTTTGCAAAGGCATCCAGCTCTAAAGCCAGCAGGATGTTTGGCAACCTGTGGGCTAGCAGCCACGAACAAGCAGCCATGCTGTCTTCAACAAGGCACAGAATGAAATAAAAAAGGGATTCACTCCTGTGGCAGGTCTGCTGTGGCAGCTTCAGCCTGCTGGCATTGCAGAAAGCCAAGTGCTGCTATCAGAGGCATCCCAACTACAAGCCTGCACTTGCTGACACGAGTTCCAGCCCTTCCCACCCCCTGCTCCCTGCAAAAGGCAAGGCCCTCCTCACCTCCACAACATTAATTCCTAACTACTCCATGCCTCATCCAAAGGAAAGGGTTAAAAAAGCAACCAGGTGACAGAAGATTAGCACCACCAGGACAAGAAGATGACAGGTAGAGCTCTCTGCAGACTTCTCAGTCAGCGGTGGTCAGAAACAACATCCACAGAGCCCCACACTGCAGCTACAGCAGAAAAAACTCTGGATTTTCAGGGCAGTGCTCTTAGACTCCCTTATGAGGCTTCTAAGGGGGCAAAGTGACCCATGCTCCCAGCCCCAGAGCAATGGCCATGCTGTCACCTCAGCCCCAGCTCGCTGCTGTGTGTGGCTGAGGCAGAACCAGAGGTGCACAGAGAGCAACCCAGGCAGCCACTTCCATCACCCACCACCCACACACCTGAAAAGCCAGGATTTTGGGGAAGTATTTTAGTGTATCTGATGGCTAATTACATTTCTGAGAATGTTTTCAAGTGTCATTTGCCTTGCCACACTGTGCATCTCAAAACCTCTCCTCCCTCCCAACACACACATACTGTCCCACTTCTGTCTACATATGTTTCTGTTTCTACACTGGTTTTGTCATTAAAATAGCACAAAATCATGACATTTTTCTTAACACTTGTCTTGACATGTTCAGAAAAAACTGCCAGCATTAAACAGTAAAGAGAAAAATTGCCATATGAAGAACGGGGTGAATGCTGGTAATGAAATATAATGAAATGTTTAAAACAATTAAATTACAAGTCCTGTGAGGCTTCAAATCAAGAAATGAAAATAAGCCACAAAGTAAATGGGCTCACAAAACAAACAAGCACAGCTGGCCAGGGGATTCTGCACTTTTAAGTGATTTGACTTAAAGCAATCAAAAGTCAAATTAAGAGAAGACTAAAAATATAAAATGGGACGCAAACCTTGCTCAATCTCAGAGCCAAAATAACTCAGGCTCTTGGATAAATTTGTCACAAAACTCCCTCAGAAGCAAAGCTAATGCAGCACCTGACAGCCAAGAAACTCTTTTCCCAGGCCAGTGGCCCCATGACACCATTCTTTCTGCTCTAGCTGCTGATGCAATCAGAGTGCCTGGAGGAAAGCAGAGCTTACAGAAGTGCTGGCTCTCAGAAGCACTGAACACTTCAAAGCTAAAGGGTGAAACCCTGGCCACGCTGAAGTCAGTGGGAATTCTGCCACCATGTTCAATGAGCCCAGGATTTCACCCAGGGAGTCCCCCCTGAGTGTCACTTTCCTGCCAGCAGCGAGCAGGGACAGAGCAGGGGGGAGAGGCTGGGGAGCAGAGCTAAAGGGAAGCACAAGAGAAGCTCATCCAGACTGAGAAAACAGGAGAGAACAGCAAAAAATGCAGAGATTCTGACAGCAAAAGGTAAGGGAGAGGAGAAAACAGAAGCATACCAAAAAAACCAACAGCACGACTCCTAATTATCTCAGATGATTTCTTGATAGCCTTTCACCAGGTGGGTCTCAAAAGGAGGTATAAGGGGCTACTTCTAAGAGAGGCATGGAAGGTAACTAAGGAAAACAAACCTATTGTTAACAAGAATAAATTCACCAGGGATCTCCACATTGGCAAAAAAAAGGTCTTTAATAGCCAACAATCAAAGGAGTTTGGAAAACACCAGTACTAGGCACAGCTCACACTGAATGGCATTCTCCTTGTGAAAACTCTTCTCAGAGACTCAGGTACACTGTCATTAGGGAGATTAATAAAGCAGTTTTTCCTCAACACCACCCACTTATGTGTAAGGAATACATGTCCTAGGCAAGTGCAATAAATGAGAAATTCCGTTTCCCAGAGCTAATCCTTTCTTTGCAGCTTCTACAAAGTCTGCAGTGTAGTATTTTGCCTGAAGACAGGAAGATTCAGCAAGAACATTTCCAAAGAAATGGATCACATTTTGTGTGTTACTAACAGCTGATCCAACCTGGAAAGTTCAAAGATTTTTATCTCCCCTGATAGCATTTCTTCAAAGCACTAGACGAGACAGAACTGTCAGGAAGCAGATTTCTAGTTTGACAAGCACTTTAGCAAAGATCACACACATAGAGCTCCAATACAAACTATGAAATAAATGCACCTAATGTAAATTTCCACTGTTCACAAATCAAGCTGCAAATAAACCCCGACGCCTAAAATAGCACAAGAAAGACTCTGCAGCTATGCTGAATGGGTGTCAGACTACAACAAAATTCACAGATAGAAACTGGTGCTGGCAGTAGCTGTGCCAACAGCTGAACTCTCTAATCTTCAGGGCAGGGGGGAGAGGGGAAGAAGGGCTGAGGGAGGGGAGGTATGAGCCAGCCAAAATGTAGAGGGGAAAAAAATCTAAAAAATAAAAAAAAGTAAATCAGAAAAAATGGATCCATTACCGGAAAAGATAAAAAGATATAGATATATTGTGTGTACAGGTACTTTGAGAGATGTAACAAAATGCAAATCAAATTCCAGAAATACCTCAGAAGGTTTTCGGTCTTCATCTCTGGAGCACGAAGTCCTGCGACGCTGAGATCTGGAATGCTGGGACCAGGTAGACAGACCTAGGACAGAGAAATGATAATTTGCAGGCTTCTGTGACAAACCCCCAGGAAACTCTTTCAAAATGAACCAGAGAATAAAAGCCACTCAATCCTGAATTTCTGTGATCACTCTCCTGGGTGTGTTTTGTTTCCCATTTCCCAGCTGAGGTGTGCCTGTCCTGGCTGCACTGCACTTACCTGCCTTCCACCCAGCATTCCAAAAAAGCCACTTCAGAACATCCTTCCCCCTGAGCATCAATAAATGACTTCCTGCAGATTAATAACTGACCAGGAGCTCTGCCAACAGCCTGGGATGTACTCTTTGAAGCTAATGTCCTAGATACCTACACTGGTTACCTGATTTCTGCTGGCACAAGCCTCTGCAAAATGAAGCACACACACACACACAGCAGAGCCCACAGAACAAGCTGTTGTTTCTTCTCCCAAGCAAATCTCCCAGTGTGGCTGCATGATTTTTGTCTGCATAATTATTCACTACATTCCAAACAAATTATACCTTTTTGCCTTGAAAGTGTTTGACAGAGTCTCTGTCAGCTTTCAGAAATATTGTAACAGGAGGAAAGGAAAAAGAGAAAGAATCTGCACTCCTTTGACAAGATAGTGCTTTGACACCAGAATGTATTATACCTGTGCAAATCAACCAATTTCAACACAGTAAGATTCACAGGTACAGCAGGTATTTTCCACTGCCAACTACACAGCAGCAGTGAAAAAAAAAAAAGCCAATAAATCTTTCTGGGTTGCAGAGATGAAGGACTTGTACTAGGTCTATCTGATAGGGAAGCTAAGTCCTATGTCATTAACCCAGAATTTGCAGATCTGGACATTAATTGTAGACAAATTGAAGCAAACTGATGCAAAAGCCTTCCCACACTGCTCATTCCTTCATTGTCTGTGCATAAACATGGTAGGAGTAAAAAGGGTAAAGCTACAGTCTGTAAGAGCAGCACCACCTCAGCAGCCCACAGAAACCTCTCGAGGATCAGAAAGCACAGGATGGGATAAGTTCTCTATTAAAAATGTTTAAAAAATCATTTCAGAAGTGAAGTAGCTGTTCAGCATTTTCATTGGAAAGGTATGACTGAATACATTATGCTTTAGTTATCTGTTTGTCTTCTCTTTCCAGTTAGTGATACATTAAGAAATCTGCCCTGATAAAACCTCTCTGGAACACAGCAATGAGTAACAGACATTACACAGAATATGCATAATGATCAAAATTGAAGCAATGTTCCCAGGAAATAGCTAAAAATCTTATCTCCTGAGGTAAGAATACAGAGAGGATCCTTTTAAGCAAATATTAGTGTTTTAATATAAGAGATAGTGAAGTTATTGGCACTCTTCCTTCTTTCTATGAAGGGGAAAAAAAGGAAGAAAAACAGCAACTGACTGCCATTTATTAAAAGCCAGACTTCCAAGATCATTTAACTACCAAATATTCCCTTGAAAACTGAAGAAGAAGCACAAGCAGGAGTACAAACTTCTTGTGAGGATCCTATCAGACCATTCCCAAACTCTACTTAAGGTCAGAACGGAATAAGTAAATCCATCACAAAAACTGTGAGATGTACAGCTAAAACGCATGATAAAAAAATCCAGATTTATTTCCTGTAATGCAGCAATGTAAATATTAACATTTTAACACTCAGACAGATGTGATTTCTTTTATCAACAGCCTCCCTAGAAGACACAGAGCACATACACACCCACACAGATTACTATTCAGTTCTCATGGGTTCTGATATTTTCCATTGGCAAGACATTAATATCTGACCAACTAGCTGCCACTGCAGCAGCAAGTCAGCACCTGGAAATTTCCAATTCTTTTGTGGATCTGAGTGGTTGTTTACACTGCTAGACCTGGGAGAGAGAGCCTGCTCACAAGAGAAAGAATTAGGAACAACAAGTTGTATTGGCAAGGGGTGTTTGATTCAAGTTTTGGTGAGTATTGTAAATGCAGGCAACCCCAACAAGGGGAGAGAATGATGCACCTGACTCCATCTTATCAGAAGCTAATTAATTATTGTACTATATCATATTAAAAAATACTATACTATACTAAAGAATACAGAAAAGATACTTACAGAAGGCTAAAAAGATAATAATGAAAAGTCCTGACTCTCTCCAGAGTCCCGACACAGCTTGGCACTGATTGGCCAAAGAGTGAAAATAACCCACATCAGAATCCAATGAAACAATCACCTGTGGGTAAACAATCCCCAAACACATTCCACATGGGAGCAAAACACAGGAGAAGCAAATGAGATAAGAATTGTTCTCCTTTTCTCTGAGGCCTCTCTCGCTGCCTTTCAGCTTCCCAGGAGAAAACCCTGGGTGAAGGAATCATGTTCAGGGAATGTGAATGCCATGGGTGAGAGATGAGTCTGGAGGTTTTAACACAGCTATTCCCAAGTAAGGCAAGCATCTGGCAAAATTACTGTAGTGGCAGTGTGATGTACTTCTGGGTCTTTACCAGTGTCCTTTATTCAGCTGTGATGTCAGCTTCTCATAAACTGAATTTAAAAAGAGTATGGGCAGCTTTTTCCAGGTCCCCCTCATGCCACAAAGAAACTACAAAGGTGAGGAGTAAGACAATCCCTGCCATATCACCCATCTCCATTTCCTCACTGTGTCATCTTACACATCAGAACAAGTGTCTTAAATGCACCCTTGTGTGTCCATGTACACAAGGGTTTGGGCACTGCATTCATTAACTGTTCCACGCTTCACAAAAGGGCAACTAACTCTTATCAAAACTACAGCAGCTTCACTTGAAATGATTTTTTAAGTGCTGTATGAAAGCACACTACGTAAAATTTCCATGCTTAAGAGACAAGTCAAACACAGCCAGCCTTCATCAGGATCTATTATAATGAGGGGGTTTTTTCCACTGAATAAGGGAAGAAAGTTTCTCAGGTAGTTCTGTAACAGCCTCTTCCTCACACACAACACTGGTGAACTCACAGTGGAAACACTGGTACTGAAGGGGCTGCTGGATTTTTCTGAGCAGTGCAAACTACAAAATGCTAGGAGAAAACAGTGGGAAGAATTCCTCATGGGACTGAGGTTTTACTACACACTGCAGCTAGCAGATGACCTTTGGCAAGGGCTTCACGTCAATAGGGAAAACATTTACTCACTGAATAAACAAAGCCAGACTGTAAGCCTTGAATTCAGATTCAAACCAGCACCACTGCTTAGACAAGAAAGGAAGAAATTGAAAGAGCCAGCCAAATGACAGCAAAATGTCCAGCCCATAAGAGTATTGAATCTAACTACTTCTGAAATCCCAGACAGAGTTTCAATTCTGCTTCCATCAAAGCTAATGGGAAAATGTCACTGTCTTCACCAGTGCCAAGCCCAAGTCACTGAATTTCCCAAAGCCCTCATTAATAAGCCATCCACCCACTCTGCCTACACCAATAGAAGTGCAGGAGGAAAATTCGGGATGTTATTTGTCTATTAAGCATCCTTTCCATATTTTCATACTTAATCCAGAAAAGGGACCTCACTGAAAGCAGAACTTCACAGCCCATTACACCTCCTTCAGTGGTTAATGATCTGATTTGTACATCTGAGTGCATGCAGAACCATCCCTGGATTATAGAGAAGGCAGAATCTACTCTGGTCAAAACAAAACGCAGGATTTAAAAAACAGCTCTTCTGTACTACAATCAGCACATGAACCTAGCTCAGTTATTTCAGGAAGGTTCCAGACACTTCACCAAAATCATTCTCTTTCATTAAGTACCCAAAATCACTGTGTTCATCAAGTTTGATGAGTACTAGCCCTAGTCCCAAACTGGATTAGGATCACCAAGACTGGAAAAGCAACTAAAAGACCAAGACAAGAGTTAAACTCTGTTATGGTAAAATAGAATTAATTTTTTTTTTCAAAAAATCGTAAGGCAAGTCTGAATCACTGGGATTTGGAAGATATAAAAGTTGTGTAAGATACCATTATATACCTCATGGGAAGAATGAGTTTCACAGCAGATGGAAAAACAGTGAGATGTTAAGAGAGCCCATGCTACCATAAGCCATGTGAGAAACAGTAAATATGAAAAATACACAACTCCAAGGCATGAAGCCAAATACAGACATCCAAAACATGCATTTCCATCATTGTTTAGACATCAGAGGTAAAAGGGATCTTATTAAGAGTTACATGAATGGATGAACACAGTAGCCTACTGAGCATCATCCCTCTGGGAGAGAGACCAAGATCATTTGGATTCTCTCACAGTTCAGATTCTTTCAGATGACCAAGGTGTTTGTGTGTTTTAAAAGGATTTCATCACTGAGAACAACAGGAGAGGGATCCCACTCCTATTACCTGCTCTTAGTTTTCCTTTTGCATTTATCTACTTGAAGAAAAAAAAGCAAAAAGGAATCCCAAAGCACAAAAAAGGTGTAATCCTCAGCAAGGGAGGCAGAGCTCTAACACACCACTGGTGCTGCAAAGGATTTCTCAGACTCAAATAGGAATTTTTTTCTGTTCCCCAAAGCTGCTATGAACACTTCACACTGTAAATACAGTGTTCTTATAATACTGCCACAGGGTGTATGTAACACACACGCCTCCTGATCACAAAAGAAAGCAATCAAGGAGTGTGCATTCTTTTTCCCCACTTGTGAAGAACACAGGCTTCCCAAAAGGAAAAACTTAATCAATTTTAACTGCATCATTTTATTAAATGATCTGTCAAGAATACGTTTTCATCCCAAGGAAAAAAAATCCAATCAAAACAGAAAATTGCTTGGAACCAATAAAACAATTCAAACCCTCAGGGAATTCTACCCCACAACTAATACACTGCTCAGCATGAGCAGAGAAGTCTCAGCTATTAGGTATCATGCACAAGGCTGTTGTAAAGCCACCTGTGAGGCACCCAGCTGTGTCCCTGGAGAACTACCTGCTGCTGCAGCCTCTGAACACTTCAAAGCCTCACTTCTTTACACTTCTCCCACGGTAAATACAGGGCTGCTACCCTGCTCCAGCAGGCAGCACGACACAGCAAAGCAGCCCTGACACAGATCCATGTCTGCCTGTCACTTCTGCTTAGCACCAGCCCTTCCAGATGCCTGTGCTGCTCTGCAGCTCACTCTGAGACCAACGAGGTGCTGCTGCCAACGCTGTCACAAAGATCTACAGCCCAGGGAGAAAACAGAGGTGCTCAATCTCTCCATTTAGTGTCTGGCCCACAGCTCCTTACAGCAGGATTTCTGTGCCACTTGGAAATATCTCCCTGCTTGGACTCAAATTCCAGCACAAAGCAAACATAAGCAAACTATTCTGTGGGCAGTTTCTACTACATCAGGTACAGAAAGAGCTGGCTGGGCAGAAATCCTCAGGCCTTACCACAGACAAAGCAGCATGCAAGCAAACACCACCTAAGACAGCATTTCACAAAGCCAAATTTCCTTTCTCACTTTCCTGGTGCTGGAGGGCTTGCTCATCTATCTTCCTTATCTTTATAGCATATTATAATACAATAATCTCATCCAAGATCAGAACACAAGAAGCAATAGCCTTTTATCTCTTGTCAACAGCAATGCTCCTTGAAATTCACTATCAGTTGACGACTCCCCAGTTGCAGCTGCTGAACAATGCGTGGATCCATGAGATCTCTGCAGTGCTTTACAGCACCACAGCACAAGTGCTCAGTCTCTGACACACATAATGAGCCATCCCTGCAGCTCCCTGCCACAGCACTTTAACACAAGTTGCCACCTGTCATCCCTTTCCTCAGCAGCACGTCTTTGAGTTTTATCATCTCACAGAACACACACATAACCACGCACAGGCACACGTCACTCCTGGAACAGTCAGGAATTCCTTGACCTCATCTTGTTTCTCAGCACAAGAGCCAAGTGCCACTCGAGCCCCAGACCAACTCCCATAGTAGCAAAGTTCTACCATGACAGTTTTAACTCAAGTTTAGTAGAGGTTATCAAAGTCAATTTGAGCACCTCCCACTCACAGGCTGATAACATGATGTTGTCAAGGCCTTGAAAGTCCAGTGGACTTAGGTGTACTCAATCTAGCAGTCTTGTAGAGAAAAATGAATGTGCCTCTCCAAAAATGAATCATGGCATCACAGAATGTGCTGAGCGGGAAGGGACCCACAAGGACCAAGGAGTCTGACTCCTGGCCCTGCACAGGACCAGTCCCAGGAGTCACACCATGAGCCTGAGAGCATTGCTCAAATGCTTTGTGAACTCTGTCAGGTTGGTGCTGTGACACTGTCCTGGGCAGCTGTTCCAGTGCCCAAACACCCTCTGGGTGAAGAAACTTCTCCTGACATCCAACCTAAACCTCCCTGGTTCACTTCATGCCATTTCCTTGAGTCCTGTCCCTGGTCATGAGAGGGAAGAGATCTGCACCTGCCCCTCTGCTTCCCCTCATGAGGATGTTGAAGACCACAATGTCTCTCCTCAGTCTCTTCCTCTCCAAGCTGGACAGACCAAGTAACCTCAGCCACTCTTACAGACCCTCCACCATCTTTGTGGCCCTTCTCTGGATGGCTTCTCATGGCTCAATGTCCTTTTTAAATTGTGGCACCCCAGAACTGCCCCCAGCTCTGGAGGTGAGGCCATCCCAGTGCACAGCAGAGCAGGACAATCCCCTCCCTTGCCCAGCTGGCAGTGCTGTGCCTGATGGCCCCTAGGACACAGCTGCTCCCTTGGCTGCCAGGGCACTGCTGACTCATACTCAACTTTCCCTTGACCAGCACCTCCAGGGCCCTTTTTGTGGCACTGCTTGTGCACTTTGTGCACCCAACTCCAGGGCTGCCCCATCCAGGTGCAGAATCTTGCACTTCTCCTTACTGTCCTTCATATAGGGATTGCTCATCATAGGGATTGCTCATGTCTCTTATCTCCTGAGGTCTTGCAGGGCCCCTCTGCCCTCAAGGGAGTTGACAGCAGCTCCCAATGAAGTGTCCTCAGCACACTCACTTAGCATTCCTTTCAGCTCCATGTCCAGGCCATTTAGGAAGATGCTGAAGAGCACAGGGTGAGGAGGGAGCCCTGCAGAGCCTGGACACCAGCTGATGTCACCCCACTCCCTGTAATCCCTTGTGCCTGACCCATGAGCCAGTGGCTCACCCATCATGTAACAGGGTTATCCAGCTGTGTGTTGGACATCTTGTCCAGAAGGATCTTATGAGACACAGTGTCCAAAGCTTTGCTCAAGTCCAAAAAGATTGCATCTACTGGCTTTCCTAGACCAACCAAGTAGGTCACTCTGTTGTAGAAGGATTCAACAAGCAGGACTTTCCCCTCACAAAGCTGTGCTGGCACAAGGCTGGTTGTGTTATCCTACAGCTGTTTGTCAATACCTCCCCAAATAATCTTTTCCATGATTTTACCATGATTAAATTAATCTTTTCCATTATTAGGCACTGAAGTGACACTGACAGAACTGTAGTTTCAGGGATCTTCCTTCTCTTGAAAATTGTGACGATATTTGCCAACTTCCAGTCAGCTGGGATGTCTCAGAATTCCTGAAACCATTCAAAAATCATAAAGAAATGTTTTTCAGTGATATCAGCTAGCTCCTTGAGGATTCTGTGATGAATCCCATCAGGCCCTATGGATTTGTAGGGATCCAGCTGCAGCAACAGATCCTGCACAAGTTCAGGGTCAACTGGGAGTTGATGATTCTCACTGTCATGATCCTCCAGCTCAGGGCACTGAGACCCCCTTGGGCCATCATCAGCATTGAAGACAGGGGCAAAGAATGCATTAAACTCCTCTGCCATGTCCCTGTCCCTGTTTGTAAGGTGACCATCCTCACCCTGTAACAAGCTGATGCTATTTCAGTACTGCCTTTTACCACTAATGTATTGAACAAAACCCTTTATTGTTCCCCACATTTCTGGCCACCTTCAACTCCACGTGAGCTTTGGCCACATGAATTTCTCCCTACAGTGGCAAGCAGCATCTCTGTGTTCTTCCCATGTCACCTGACCTTGCTGTACTCAGAATGCACCTCCCTTTTTTGGCTTCCATCCAAGAGGACATCCCTGTTCAGCCCAGCCTTCTCCCTTGCCTGCTTGACTTGCAACATTCAGGAACTGCCTGCTCCTGTGCCCTTAGGAGGCAGTGTTTAAAAACTGACCCCAGCACCAGCAAAAACATTTGCCCAGGGGACTTTATTTACTAATTCCTTGAAAAGCTTTGTGGCCTGCTCTCCTCGTGTCCAGAGCTGCTGTTTTCCTGGCACTTTTCCTCCAGTCAAATGATGGTGGTCATTACGGGAAGCCCCTTCCTCAGAAGTGATACCCTATCAGGCAAGATAAGCCTTTCAAATCACACTTCCAGATCTCTCCAGCAACTTCAGCACAAGCCACTCTGCCCCACTCTGAGATTAACCCTCAGGTAAGGTGCTGGTTCCTACCATCTGCCATTACTCACCAACCCTTTTTGAAAGGCACACAGTGACCCAGCACACTTGCTGCTTTGCCCACATTCTGAGCACTGAGACTACATTACATTCTGTTGTTCAGTCACCATCCCTTACCCTCCTGGCAGGTTCAGATGAAAAAACAAAAAAACCTTCCTCGCTTCCTTTGCACAAAGCTCTGCACATGCAATTCCACAGTAAATGACACACACCCCCAAGGTTATGTACTCAGTAACCTTTGTGAAGGCACCCTGGGATCCATCTCAAACACTACAGGAATCCACTGGGATTCAAAGCCCTTTCCAAATCTAAGATCCTCGTCATTCAGTCAGCGCAATGGATATTGGCAAAATTCGTTTAACTTTAAAATAACATTTGTTTAGCAATGATACAATAAGGGTCTGCCTAAATTACAGAACTCTATTCTATAATCCATAGGTATTAAATCTTTCATTTCTCAGAACTCACGTGAAACTCTGTAAATCTTGGAAGTATTTTTCATCTGCAAGTGTCTTCGGTTCTCCTCTCGGACACTCTGCATGTAGGAGTGTGATAAATTGATAACCCCTCCAAGAATTAATGAAAAAGCAAGCAAAGTCTGAATAAAATCATGCTTTGAATTCCTTGTTCATGGAGAACAGCACACAAACTCTCTTGGACACCAAGGAATGCCTGGATTTCACACAATATCCCTTATACAAATGCCCATGAGTTTCAGACCTTGCTCAAAAACAAGCTGTCCACATGTCAAACCAATTTATGCAAAAAGGAATGCCTTGAAGCTATAAATGGGAACTCCTCCACTGCACAACTCCATCTCACCAGGAAACAGCATATGGAATATTTAGCACAAACCACCTTTGCAGATTTACAGACCAATGAGACTAAAAAGCCAGGTGTCAAACACTGAGCAGGAAAGCTAAGACAGCTTCACTATCTAACATTTAATTAGAGTGAGACCCCAAACCATAAAGAGAAGGGTTAGCAACAGAGCAGCAAGCTGAAATGCAGTGTTACAAAATTTGCTTAAAAACTATCAAAGCCAGCCAGCAGAAAACAGGAGTGTAATGGATTTGAGGTGAACATTACTGATTTCCTTTCTAGAGGCTTTGAAGAACGCAGCATGTACATCCCAAGGCTTTTATGAAGGGCCTGGCTAATATGAATGCCCATTATAGCTGCTGTACTGCACTATCTGGAAGGCCACAGGAACAAACAAGCTCTGCCAGGTGAGCAAAGAAGAAAAGCTTTCAGCAGCAAAAACTCTTAGGCACTTCCCCAAGCCTCCTCTCTCAACACCATTCCTCTGTATTTAGACAAAAGTTCAAAATGCAGAGCAATGCCTGCAGTCATTTTTCATTCAATTATATTTCACGGGTAAGATGTTCAAAAGTGACCTCTAATTTCAGAAAATGAAATCCCTGAGAACATGCTCAGATATCCAGGGACTCACTTCAGAACTGCCAGGCAAAACTGGCACTGACACCTCCTGCCCAGTGCTTCAAATATGCTATTTTGGCTTTGAGTTGAAATGAGGATTTAGAATTTTGATTCTAAGGGGACACAGCTTAACAAGTTCTAGTAGTTAGGTTGAAGTACATGAAATAAATACTTTTGGGAGCTTAGCTTTAGGAAAAGAATCAAGTCTGAGGGCAAAGAAGTGATGAGGAAAGCAAGGGTGCTGACTTTAAGCTGCAAGTCTTTCAAATTCTGCAAAAAACACATAAACACCCACTCTAAAATATCTTACATGAGTCAGTAAATACATGTACATACTCCAGGACTGCAGCCATGCTGTTAAGCTTTCTTCTCTGCTCTATTTTGCCCCTAAATGAAAGCCATTCTCCCTTCTTTCATCTCTCAAGATGAGAGCACCTTTTTCTCCCTCTGAAGAACTACTGTATCTCCAGAATAATGTATTTTTAGCACTTGGGTATGAGCTTTGTTTCCTTGAGACTACCAAGGAAACTGATTCAGTTCAGTGATCCAATGAAAAACAACTTTTTTTTTTTTAATAAATTCCATTATTAGTGGCATCATTACTATTACATTCCAAATATTCAGGATCCTGAGCTCAAGAGAATGAAATGTAGATTTCAAAATATTTTCCAAGTTGCACAAGCCTAGTCCAAAAAATCACCATCATTCAGGTTAGCCCAACCACATTTCCTCAGTGACCCTCATGATGAATTTGAGATGCCTGATCCCAGCCTAGTAAAGCATGGTATGCAAAAATCAGCTGCAGAACTGCAGCAGCTGGAGGCACAACCCTCATTCAGGATGAGGGACAGCAAGGCTGAGCCCTAAGCTCAAAAAACATGAAGCAACAAGTCCACTGGAGGGTCAAGAAACACCACTGACTGAAAGGGAAGCAGGTGTTTGCCAACAGGATTCCAACCAGGAATCGATTCAAATTGCAGCTTTTCAATTAGATGATGTCTGTTTGAAACACCCAGAATAGTCAAATGTAATTGTTGTCCCAGAATAGTCAAATTTAATTGTTGCCAGGCTCTGGAAACTGTGAGAAGGAAAAACAGCTAGTGAAAAACTTGAAGCCTTCAATACAAACCCTAAAAAATCAGTAGAAATTTTTATATTTTTTGGGGGGGGAAAAACTTGAAGCCTTTGATACATACCACAAAAAACCAAGAGAAATTTTCATATTTTTGGGGGGGCAAACTTGCTTCCCCTTCTAAGACTACTGTAAGTACAGTGGATCAGAGATACTACTGGCAAAGTAAGAATACAGAAACAAACATAGTGAAGAGTAATCAGTAATTCTACCAAAGGCAAGAGAGATCCTGTGAAGGTGAAACCTGTAAGGGGACACCCTTGACATTCAAAGATAGTTGCAAGGAACCACTGGTATCTCCTGTAACAGGAAAAGAGGAAAGGACCTAAGCTAAGTCAGTCATTCTTTTCAGGGAATTCTGAATGACAAAAAGCCTTGGAAGTGCTGACCCCACATTAAACATTCCTCCTGAACATGTATATAGAAATAGAATGAGTATGCAGGAACCTGTATCTTAATTCACCCAGTAACAAGAGGCAAAAAAAAAAAAAGAAAAAAACCATAATCAACATAATCAAGGAAAGAACAAGTGTAATGCAAAGGAAATGGTATATGTTTCAAATAATATTTGAAAACACTGTTAAAATCTCACTACCTTTGCCATGCAATTCATTCAGTGAAGTCATTTGCAATAACCAGGCTTTAAAATAGATATATCATAAAAGGGCAAGAGGTTTCCTTTTCTTTTCCAAACTCATTTTCTTATATCATGATCTATGGAACAGATATTGTGGAAAATATAATTCACTAAGTTGATAGCTCTATTCCAAATAGTCATACATCAAGTGACATTACAAACAAGCACTGTAATCAGCAACAGGTCAGTCAATTGTATCTATTTCAGAACTTCAATTCCAAGATTAACTGCTTCATATTTTATTTGGTAAAAGCTGTTACACAAGGCACATGAAGAGATCAAAGGCTTAAAAAAAACAGCTAAGAGAGTGAAAAGAAAGACTATTATTAATATGAAACACTATTTTATAAAGCTGCTAGGGAATGAAAAAAGGGTGAGACTAAATTTTAATGGAAGATATCATGTTTGTTGCTACTTGTTTATCTTACAATAAAAACACAGCTTTGATTCTGGGAAGTATACATCACCTTTAAGGAAGTACACAGATTTCAATTTTCATAACCTCAACTAAACTTCTAACCAATAAAAACATGTCTGGTTTGTTTGGGGTTTCTTCCTCCGAAATCCCCCAGCTGCAGGTAGCTCTCCAAAACCAAGCCAAATTCCTCACCTCTAACAGATTTTGCCCAATCCTTATTTGGATTAATTCCTAATCAGCCTGCTAGTTCTTACCTTCTCTAATCCCTTCACCTTTACTACTTGATTTCAGCACCAGTTTGCCCAGGGTTGTTTAGAGAGGCAGCTTTGGCCATACCTGAGCAGATCCCAGGCAGCACAGACACACCTATGAAATGCATGCAGGTGAAGCAGTCACCTGCTCACATGGAGCCACAGCATACCACAGGGGTAAATTCTCAGAGTGAAGCTTTTCAAAAGCACCTAGGAAACCACCCCAGTCATTTTCAGACTGAAATTTTAGAAAAAAACCCCAGGCTTGAAGATGTGCACCCAGATAGGTCAAATTAAAACCACAAAAACCTCTCTGACAACTGGCTAAGCTGCAGTACTGCCAAGTGCAATTTACTTGCTCATTTGGGCAAATAAGACACCTTGGCACATTCCCTAAACTGGAATGTCCCTCCCCCCCCACCCCTTATTTTTTCTGCTTAAATGAAAGATTATCAGTGCCTGGAATCCAAACACAAGACAGAGAGAGATACCACAGTGTGCGCTAGTTACAGCAGTACAAGAACAGTTAAAAACCATAAATATCCTCTGTATCCAAATCAGTGATTTGCTGAATTCAAATTCTTGTAAGCAATTCCTCAAAGAAAATCTTCAAATGCAGTGAGGAAAAACTTTTATGGTCTGTAATTCTTTTTTGCTTAAGCACTACTATACTTTCCCACTGTGTAAGAGGGTGTGAAAAGACCGAAGCAAATTTCAAATCCTTATGCAAACTTCTATGGGCAATGTCAGCAGATGTCTCCATGCTCACTCTGTCCTTATAATGATTAAATTATGCTGTTTGCCAAGATTTCCAAGATGACCACTGACTTTTTGTGGGACATGAATTTGTAGAGAATTTTTCAAGTTTGATAGAAGGTTTATATTGTATAACAAATGACATTATAAACAAGCGCTGTAAGAAGTAACAGGTCAGTCAATTGTATCTATTTCAGAACTTCAGAAATTCCAAGATTAACTGCTTCATATTTTAATTGGTAAAAGCTCTTCTTTTATTTTATTCTCTAAAAGTACATGTTTTAGTTTAGCTCTTGTTTTATCTTATTCACTAAAATGTCAGTTCAATGGGGGGATCCTGGATCTCCTGTCCAGCCGTGCTCAGAATGACTGGGCTCAAAACCTCAGATCCTTACAACACACATTGCTCCCAGCTCAACCAATATGCAGAATGCCTCTGGCACATGGAGCACTGCGTTAGGACACGTTTTCCAGCTCGTAACCTCCTGCACTCTACACCAAAGGAGCACTTACTGCCATTGTCGTCAGAGTCCTCACTGCTGCTAGGAAGCCGATGTCGTTTCATGATCTCCCCGGGAAACAGCAGGCAGCCTGGGAAGCAATGAGACAGCACTTAACCCCAGGTAATGACACACACTCAGCAGCTTGTGCTTCTGATGGCATGCGAGCATTTACAGCACACAAAGGAAAACAAACAACTCCAACAGCAGCTGAAAGATGAACAGGGAACCTCTCAAGGGTGCTTAATTAGGCTGTTATCCTATGAGCAGGTGAACAGCGCTGGAGACTGGAAAGGACAGTCCCACCGATGCTTTCCCCCCACCAAAAAGCTGAGTTTTGTCCTGAGAGGCGTTAAAATCACTCAATATCCCCAGCCAATGTGCTTCACTTCTCCTGCCTATTCTGCCACTAGATTTGCAATACAATAACGTTTTTACTGCTTGTGTCAATATTTACTTTGGCTAATATATTTTTGGAGCAATTTTGTTCCTGTTTAAAGCGCCAGATTTACGAAATCGGAGATTAAAGTCATCCACTTACACATAAAAGACAAAACATCAGCAGTAGCAAGCCCAGTTTTCCCAGATTAACTAAACGTGCATCATCTATGCCCTGGAAAGCACCACCCTCTAAGATGAGAGTTAGTTCCTCCTGCAGGGACATTTCTAGAGCCATGCCTAACACTAACTGTTCTTTGGGAGTAAGATTATTCAGATCATTATTCAGAGGTTCCTCCGAAATGCCAGATTTCTACCAAAATACCAAATTCATGGGCACATGGGGCTGTGATAAAAAGGCCAAAAGTTCCAAATCTTTTTAAGTGGTGTTCTCATGGCACTGACATTTTCACGTGTATTCACTGTGGAACGAAGCCAAATTCAGTAAAAACAAGGAAGCTATAAATAGCTAGTCAGTGTTTACATGTAAAAAGCTATTAAAAAGTGCAAGTTGAAGAGCAGATCAAGACATGACAAGTCCAAAAAGGCATATCCACCATAAGTTAAACTGACAAGGACTCTAGATGCACATCAAAACCCCTGAGTCTTTGCTTACCACGTATCAATCCTGGTATCAGCAAGGTCCAGGCACTCTGCTAACAGCAAATCCCTCATACCCACCTCTGCACACAGATTTGGAGATCAGATGCCAAAATATTCCTTTGCTTCTACCTAAGTGCAGAAAATCTAACCTTATTTCCATGTGAGCTCAGACTTCCTCAAACCCTCTCAACAAAACTCCTTGCACTGGTCCTTCAATGTAAGAATTAACTGCTCCAACTTCGTTCACTGAGAGCACAGCTCATTGTAAGAAATTCAGTAATGCCTTCAGTTTTTATAAGGCTGATTCCCAAAATAAGAAAACCCAAAAAACCTAACAAAGCCTGACACTATTTACAATAAAGCACCAAAATATCTGCTTCCAGAGAAGTTAATACAGTTCTAAGAACATGAGCATTGCAGGATTGCCTCCTTTTTCATATTATACCTGCAAACAGAGTTGGGGGGAAGCCTCCCTTCCACAGACTGACTTTTCAGAGTGGGTTTTAATACACCTGTCATTGAAACATGTAACAGTTTTGAACTGCAAACTTTGCTCACTAAAGAGAAGCTGAATGGTTCACATCACCAAGACCTTTTGTCACCCCTTCATAAAGTAAAAGTTCACATACAGTGTCTGATGCCAGAGAATAAAGAATCAACAGTGGCAGCCTCTTACAGGGTTAGAAGAATTCTCTCCAAAAATTGCTTTGAAGCAGGCCAGAACTTTGTGTGTATGGGAGATGGAAATGCTGCCAGTGGATAAATACCCACACCAGCCAGGACCATCAAAACCCAGTGAATACAGATCTGGTATAAATTTAAGAGATCCTGAGCCAAGTTCCTATACAGTCACTTAGAAAGACAGAAAGCCAATATTCAGATTCAAAACAGGCTAAGACAGAGCTGAAAAATCAATTAGTTCTTACAAGGCCAAAACTAGAGGGATGAATATCTATCTGTAAGGTACTTTTTCTATTAATTCACATATTAATAACAGCAACGTAAAAGAAGATATTCACTTATCAAAAATCTCCCATAAACTAAGTAAAGAAAACTTGGAAGAAAATTCAGGAAATTTGTTCTGTCTCAAAAGTGTAATTTGTATATTTTTGGTCCACTTCTTGGTTTATTTCCCACATGGACTGAAAAGCACAATACACTGTTAAGCAAAACAACAGAGTTTATGTACACTAAGACACACCTGTGAACTTGCAACAAACAAGAAAATTTGGAGTTCTGCTCCTTTACATCTTTCTGGACAAGCGTATTTTGAGTTGATCTTCTCCTAACATACTTTCTGCAAATTCAAAAAAAATAAGGAAAGAGACAGAACCTTCTTCTTCCTACCACGTGTCTTTAAAAAACAAACCAAACATCTCCTTTTTGGTTGCTGTTTAAAGGAAAGACTGGTAATCACACCTCCCACAGTTTAAGCACCCTCCAGAGCTTTTCAGGAAATAATCCAGAGCAGAAGCCACTTTCCTGAGCACAGAGTATTGGATAAGGCAGCTAATTTCCTTGTCCACTCTAGTCAGGCATCTCAAGTTGGCCACACTGAAAAGCCTCTGTTCTCAATAGTATCATTAAAAGAAATATCCCATTTGATGAAGCTCCTGGGAGATTGTTTTATAGATCTTTGTGGGGAAAAAAAAATTAAACTTAGAGATCTCATTTTCCCATCTTTGAGCCTAACCTCAGTTTACAGGGAGCTAAATCACAGATGAAAAAACAGCATTTGACTTCTTAGAGCAAGACTCAAACCTCGTAAGATTAACCCCCTGGAACTTCAGTCATTAGAAGAACAGCTTTTTTTCAACCTCTAAAATAATTTTAAACTGCTACCAGCAGATGTTCATATCTAACACATGTTCTAGAGATAACATTGGAACAGCTAGCAAGATTTACAACCATGCAGATTGAAATGCTACTGGTTTCTGTCAGGGGGTGGTGACTCAAAGTCACACAAGAAACATGTTAAAAAGTGCACATTAAAAACAAACATGGGTTATGGATAGTGAGTTAGATGCAGACTGATGCTGCAAGTTTTTGCCCTGTTCCAGCAGCCAGACACCACAATCACTATGCCTGTAAGCAAAGAGAATTCCCATGTAAGCATAAAACCAGCAAAACATTTGAGGCCAGCTTTAATACCAGGAGCCAAAGCTATGCACCCCAGCCTGCAACACTTGCAGGGCAGGAAGAGACACCCAGATGACTGAACTCAATTCCTAAGTGCCTGCAATCACATAATTGCTGTCCAGCCCTGAAGTTCCCACAAAAATCCACTGCAGCCACCCAGGCCACAGAACGAGCTCCCAAACCCCTTCTGAGAATGAACAAAAGGATGAATGTGTCTTTCTCTGAAGAGAGGACACAGTCAGCCAAGCAGTGTTTGTGGGTGAACCCTGGATCTTCCATCAAACATTTCTGTTTTTCCCAAATTCTTACACCGGCCCACAAGGGTGTTTGCCCAACACCCTGTTCACCTAAAGGGAAAGCCCAGCACTCCAAAAGCTGCTGCAGCCAACAACCCTAAGCTGACAAAGGCTGTCTCACCAAGCCACACCCTCTATCAGTTTCCAGTGACTCCTGTGAATTCCTAATAATTCAACAACTCTTATATATAAACTTTCAGTTTCATTTCCTCGAAAGAGGATTGTTCCTTTTTGTTAAAAGCATCCTTTCAGAAATCAGTCAGACCAAAACACAGCATGCTGATCATGTTTTCTCCTGACACTCCAGTGTAACATCCACCAATTTATTGGGGAGGAACCAAACTGGGCTCAGGCTAATGCCAGCTTTCAGCCAAACACAGCTTTTGAGAAACAGCCACGATTCTGCTGGCAACGTTACTCCAATTCCACAGGCAGCAAAGCATCCAAGAGCACTTCATGCAGTCACACCACCATGATAAATGCACCAAGGGGACACAAACCATGCCTTTTTAGTCCCCAGCCACCCTCAGATGAGCTGGCCACACCAGGGCAGCACTGGTGAGGCCAAGCATAGCTTACAGCATGCCCTACTCTGCTGCTCCAGAGGCTGAAGGTGCTGCTCTGCTTTACAGAAACACATCACCAGTTGCTTTTCCATCCTTTTTAATCGTGCTTGCTCCGCAAGTTAAGCTCTAAGTTTTGCTCAATGATTAGATACAAACTTTAAACATAAGAATGTAACTCTGGATTTCCATGGTGCCTTTGCTCAAATTGTTTTTGAAGGCAAAATTACACCACCTGAAACCGACTTCTGTATTTTGGAGAGTGTGGGAGGCCTTTTTCAAAACACTTGTAAATGCTGCTCAAATGAAATGACTGGCCAATAATCCAATATAATCAATGTCAGGCCACACAACAGCATTTGAATTTACATATCCTTGTGGAGCTGGGCAACAAACACCTCAATCTATACCAATAACTAGATGCAGGTAGGCATAGAGACTTGGCTGTCCACTTCCCAGTATTTGATGCCAGATGCTGTGCAATGGGTTAGACTCAGCACCCTGACACAGCACAGCAAATTCACTATTTTTAGCAGTGTGATTACCATGCTACTCCATCCTTACCTCTCCAAGAGATAAATTATCAACAAAACTCTAAGACCCCACTGGACATTGATGTCCAGTGACCTTTCCTTTTTTCTCCCACACCGGAGTCCCAGGAGTTGCACTGATAAGAGTGTAAAAAATACAAAGAGCAGAAATCCAGACACTACCCCATGAAACTGGAACAACAGCATGCACACACACACCTCCATGTGCCAGATACCATGTGCACAGTTAAGAGCCCCACATAGATCTTCACTCAGTTTGACCTCAAGTAGAGAGGCAATCAAAGAGAAAGATGTAAAGTGTGTCAGTCCTTGTTATGCAAATAGCTAAGCAGAACCAGGATTGTAAAAAAAAAAAAAATTATACATGGGAAAATCTACATCCTCAGGTCAAAGGTTTTCCACAGCACAATTCTTAGTGAAGTATTTTCAAGGGCTGCATAAACCCCTGGGTAAAAGAGTGTATAATTCAAACTCTGACAGACAATTAACTGTAACCATGTTAACGGGTGTCACTGTAACAAACTGCACTGAACAGCTGCAGAGACAGAATGGGAAGAAAGCAGAGTTATGACAGATGTACACCCTGAAGACAAACTGAAAAACTGCCTTTTCCTGAAAGTAACCCACTAACTGCAATGAAACGAAGACCCAATTATCTCTAGTACACAAGAAATTGCTTCAGAACACCTATTGTACAAATGGAAGTGAAGTGTGACACAGCTTAATAAAATGGGTAGAAGATGCAGCCATTTGGCTTCTGTTATTGGGCTCTTTTTAAATAGCTTATTTATAACACCACCCCTTGTTCACTGACACCTGACATCACAAGAAGCTTTTTGGCTTCTACCCTAGACCTAAAACAAAACAAAACAAAACAAAACAAAAAAAAAAAAAAAAAGGAAGCACATCAGAAATAAGCTGTATTACTCAAATCCAGCTAAAACTTTTAAATTCCATTATGGAGCACCATCCACAGTGCAAAGACTCACAGACCTTAAATCTGGAGGATAAAAATCTTCCAAGTCTCACGAAACAAAGAAGTACTTGGCAAACAAGGCCAACAGTTGTTCTCCACAGGGAATATTTCTACCAAATTCAGCACACCTATTCAAAATTTATCAATACATGAAAAAAGCACAATTTGGCCATATCAACCCAACACTTCTGAGGAATCCATGTGCTCATTTATGCACCTGTGCAAGCCAGCTCATAATGTCAACTTCCTACCTGAGCAGTAACAGCAAATTATTCCCAAAGTGTGGGGGAGTGAGTGAAACTGACCATCCAAAATCTTGAGCAATGCATAAACTGGGTTCCAAGAATTAATGCAACCCAACCTGCACCCACTGCAGTTCATCTCTTCCACTTTGGTCATCTCCAGCTGAAAACAGGAGCATGAAGCAGCAGTACTAAACACATGGAGAAATCATTTGAGGAAACACTGGAAGTTTGGGTTTTTTTACTAGTTCTGTGAATTGGGAATGAAACCAGAGAAGCTGGAAGGGAAATCTGCAGCTGTGAGAGGAAAGGGGAGTTTATTATTATTATTTTATTTTAAACATATGTATTAAACATAGCTCAAAAGCAGGGAGCAAGTGGTATCTGAAGCCAGAGGGAAAATCCTGCCACTAAAACATACAATCCTTGCTGTTTCAACAATATCCCACTGAGTGTGAGAAACCTCTAGAAATAGAATCATAACAAGCATATTTTGGCATAACTTTAATGAAGGTTTTAGGTTTCCAAGTGTGGGCAGCTTCTGACTTAGTCAAAAGACAGCACCTGCTTCAAAAGGAAATTATTCCCAATAACAGCTAAATGTTTCTCAGAAAAATGGGGCTGGCATAAAAGCATCTTCAGCCTTTGACATTAAAACGTCAACTAAGACGTGTTGCTAAATCCTGCTGGAATTTCTGATACTTCCACGGCCTGTTTCACTGGGAAGGGTTGGGGGGGCTGACAGATCTCAGGATGCCCTGGCTCTCACCTGCCGGTGAACCTAATAAACTTTCTCAGAATGAGCCGATCAGCCGGAGAGGGCCGGCAGGAGAAGTTGGCCGGGGGCAGGCGCTGCTCGCAGGTGCGCTAAGCCCCGGCCGCCGCGGGCTCGGAGCCGCTTCCCGCAGGCTGAGAGCAGCCGAGCCTTCGGGAGACACTTCCAAAGCCGCGCTCACGCTGACCGCCGGCTGCAGCCCGGCTGGCTGCTGCTCAGGGCGGCTCTCCTCATCCTCCTCCTCCTCCTCCGGCAGCGATCCCATCTCGGCTCCGGCCCCGCGCCCGCCCAGGGCTGGCGGCAGCGACCCCGGAGGCACCGGGGCACGGCCGGCTGAGGTCACGGATCAGCCTCCCGGCCGGGCTACACCTCCCGCGCGGGGGTGGCACCTTCCCGGCCAGCTGCACGGCCGCCGGCTTCCAGGGGAAGCAGCCCGGCTCGCCCCCTCCTTCTCCTCCCTCCCGGCTGCCGCTCCTCCCCGCCGCCGGCCGCACCAATCCGCTCGGCCACGGCTGCAAATCAAACTTGGTGCCCCCGGCTCCGCCGCCTGTGGCTCAAAGCGCTGTCACTGCCCAAAACGGCCGCGGCACCTTCCCCGCCCGCCCCCGCGGCCACGCTGCCACGGAGGGGGTGGACGGGACGGCGGATGGAGCGGCAGCTCGGAGACGAGCTCATTTTCTCTGTCCGTCTCTCCTCCCACTCCCAGACAGTTCTGGAAACTGTGTTATCACCTCTTGTCACAGGAAACCAACCAGCAGGCGGTGCAAACAAACAAACACCCTTTGCCTCCACCCTTCCCAAAATCATCCTATCGGGAACGAACGGGCGGGCGCGAACGGGAAGGGAAAAGCAAATAATAAAAAAAAATTCCGCAAATAAAACCGAAACAACAAAACATTCCCCCCTCCACCCCCCCCCAAAAAAAAAAAAAAAAACCAAACCCAAACACCACCAAAATTCTCCTGGGAGCCGGCGACTACGCGAGCCCAGGGGCGGGCAGGGTGGCTTTGTCTAAGAGGAACAAGTGGAATGATGGCTGGAGCCGCACTCACCTCCCCGGGGAGAGCGGCCCGTTACACAGCAATGCCGCAGCCCCGCTCCGTCCCGCTCGCCGGGCACCGGGGCAAGAGCCGAACCGCGGAGCTGCCCCGACCGCCGCCCGAGCAAGTTGGGGCGTTCGCCGCCGCTCCCCGCGCTCCCCCCGCGATGTTACGGTCGCGCCCCAACACCGCCGGCCGCCTTTCCGCTCCCTCGCCCACAAACTCCGGCCCGGCCACGCGGGTTCCCCCCTCGGCCTGCGCCGGGAGCCAGCGCCGTGAGGGGGCCGGGCCCCCCCGCGTCCTGCCCAAGTTCTGTGCGCGCCCCCCGCGCCGCGCCCGCCGCAGCTCCCGCGGCCGGGGCCGGGCGCGGCGGGGTCGCCGTGCACCTGCCGGCCGCTGCCCCGATGCCGCCCCGCGCATTTCCCCGCCTTTTCCCACTCTCAAACACGTGCGCTTCGGGGCTCGGGCAAGTTGCTCTCCAGCGGGAGACACCGCGCACCCGTCTGGGGGGACGGGGCCAGCTCTGACAGCCCGGTGCTCCGCGCCTCCAGCGCCCATGGAGCGGGAGGCAGATCGGCTGCGGCTCTCCCGCTCCGAAAGGCAACTTCTCTTTAATTTCACCGATGAGCAGTTTTAAGCTTTCCAAGCATTTTTACCCCCCCCCCCCAAGCCAAATCCAAGTGCGACTGGGGGGGGGGGGGGAAGCAAAGCTGCTCCCTCACACCGAACACCTCCTCTCCCACGCACACCGCTCCCCGCCCGCGGCGAGAGGCGACGGCTCTCGTGGGCATCTGGGTAACACGGTGCCACACAGTGGCCATGGCTCTCTCTCCCCCACCCCCTTCCTACACATCAGTATCCGAGCAAGACTTGCGCTCTGCCATTGCCATCTGGCTACCAAGTTGCTCCAACGCTCCCTACTTTCCGCGGCGGGCGATACCCGGCGCTGCCCCCGCGGCGCAGCCTGCAGCGACGCCTGGGGCGCAGGGCCGGCGGCACGGCACGGCACGGCGCAGATCGGCACGGCACGGAACACCGGCGGCTGGCTCACTTGGCCGCTGCACCTGGGCAGCTGCGCGGTGCAGCGGAACAAAAAGGGAGCCGGAGCCGGCACCGGGCGGCAGCGCTGCCTCCCCTCCCGCCTCCGCCCGCCACAGCCCCGCACAAGTTGCTTGTGGGATAGCGGAGCCGCAACTCGGCCGCCTCCCCTCGCCCCGTACCGAGCGGCGCGGCTCTTGGCGCCATGTTAATGACGTACTATCTTATTTCCACTAGGCAGCGACCTTCGGCACGAAACTGCTCTCCCGCCGCCTCCGGAGCGACAAAAAAACCCCATCAAATATGGCTGTGCTGGCGGCTCCGCGGCTGGCGCTGCGGCGGGCACGGTTACCTGCTGGCGGCGGCGCGGCGGCGGCGAGGGCGGGCGGCGCGGCCGGGCTCCCCCTGCGCGGAGGGCTCGGGGCCGCCGCATGAGTTCGGGCAGCGGGCACGGAGAGCGGCTCGCTGCGCCACACACACGCACAACACACACACACTCTCTCTCTCTCTCTCTCACACACAGATTCCCTCTGACTGACGTTTGTACTTGTTATGGAGGAAGGACTCCGTGAATCAAACTCGTTTCTGGGTCACTGCTGCCACAGGGGGGAGCTGCTTTAATCCCCTGCCAAAACTGGAAGGCGAGGGGAAGGGGGGAGCAATAATAATAATAATGCAGCGCCGGCGTGGGGAGGCGGCGGCGCGGCCCCGGGGGAGCCGCCGTTAACTCTTGGCGGGCCCGGCCGCACCGTGCGGGGCTCCCGCCGCCCCTCGCCGCCGCCGGAGCCCCCGGGGGAGCGCGGCCGC
This sequence comes from Agelaius tricolor, assembly GCF_023055355.1. Taxonomy (NCBI): domain Eukaryota; kingdom Metazoa; phylum Chordata; class Aves; order Passeriformes; family Icteridae; genus Agelaius; species Agelaius tricolor. The sequence goes on along the minus strand of NW_027269294.1, from coordinate 6,483,460 downwards.
CCGGCTCCCGCCGCCTCCCGCTCGTGTTCCAGCGGGCTGGAAAATGCGGATGGGCGGCTGGGAAATGATACGTGTCTGCACCCGCATCCCGCCCGCGGCACTGCTGGCCTTACCCTGCAACCATTAAGGCTTCTCTCCGAAAGATTTAAGGCGATTTCGCAAGCAGGAATTGTAACGCTGCACTGGCTCCCCGCGCAGAACGCGTGAGTCACTATTTGTCAAGCAGAGAAACTGAGGGTACCAAGAGTTAAACGCCGTGGCCACATGGGTAGCGCATAATTGCCGGGGCAAGAATAAAACTGCACGCTCCCTATTCTCAGCCCCCAGCGTTATCCCTCTGGCTCGTTAACTTTGATACTTCTCAAAGACTAGAAAGAGCCAACACAATCTGCGGTTCAGTTCACATCTCTCTAGCAGGAGAGGAAATTATCTTAAATTGGCACCAAATGACATACTAAACTTCCCATTACCTAAAAAGCGTGTTTGAATGCAGATTTCCTTATTTTTTCCACATAAATCGCTTTACCTCACGCCATACACCTGTGCTCCCTGAGTGAAAAACTCCCCCTTTCGAGCAGAATTCCTGAGCAGCTACAGTCTGAGGTAATAAACACCACAGAGAAGATTCAGCATCAGCTCAGCCACAGAATTAAGGCGATCTGTGTAAAGTAATCCCCATAGTATGCAAATACAAATGAATGCAGCCTCCACAGCAACATCAGCCTGCCAAGGAATCACACCTTAGCTGAGCAGAGGAATTGGGTCGTTACTCATCCCTGCAAACCGAGTCATTTATTCTGCTGTCTCACGCACCCACCCACCCAATAATGGAACAGTACTTACATTGAATCTGCACATCCGAAAAAGTTGCACTTTGCTACAAAAACATCCTCCCCCCTGGAGATATTCTTTCGCTGGGAAAATCAGACAGTCGTGGTTTTATTCACAGAACACCCTGAAGCACCTTCAGATTCTAGAGTCTAAGACTTTGATTCCCTTGTTTTCTACTACATGAAAATACAAAAAGGCATGAATTCCCTACTTTTTTCCTGCTCTTGCCTTGGCATCCAGACCTGTAAAGATACCTGTTGGCATAGCTTTCTGTACATCAGCAGCTTAATTAGGAACATCCATGATGATCCATGCAACACACCCCATCATAGTACCTGATAATTATAATAAACTCACTGACACACCCCTGTCACCTTACCCTGAACTTCCAGGGCTGCTAATTTTCGATACTGACTGGAGTCTGAGTTGTTCTGTATTTCCTAAACCTGTTGCTGTGCCCTGGTATAAACCCCAGAACAGAACAGGTCTGAGTTTTTCCCGAGTGGTCTGCAGGCCCCTCAGGAGCTCAGGGAGGGACTGCTTCTCCTAAGCTCATAAAGAGTAATCACAGTTAGCAAAGCTACTGTCAATTGGCATTTATTATCCAAAGGCGTGCACTTCTACTGAGCTAATATGATGATGTTTCTTCTAAATAATTTTAAATAATATTGTCCATTTTAAAAAACTAGAGAATCACAATAAATGCTATTTGTTCCACTTTCCTGAATTCTTTCCAAGAAGTTCAGAACAAGCTTCTGAGAAGAGCTTCAATGTGAATGGGCTCTAATTTCTCAAGAGGAATGACAGAAACTTTCCTGTCTCAAGCTCTTTGGATTTGAGACAGTAATTCTGTTTCCCTGTAATTAGTTTTCCTTTGCATATATAGCCAAGTTTGTATTACACATTGTATTTTAGGAATCATTTCTTTTGGAAGCCACATTTAAGATAACATTATTGTTTTAAGATAACATGAATGTTTTCATGGTACCATGAATGATGGGCTGTGTTTTTAAAAAGTACCATCTCTATTACTGTAGAAATTTCCCCCAATTTCTCCACAAGCAGCAAGCCCAGTCTTTACAAGAAGGTAACACAACTGGAACAAAGATGCTATTTTGTCTCTGAGTACAGTGTATCCACAGAAACTCCTCTGGAATAATACACTTCTATGCTTTAAAAGGAAATACTAAAAAAATCAAAGGGTTAGGAGCTGGAAGAATAATTTTGGAAGTGATTGGAATACAAAAAGGAAAGGCTACTGCTTCAGCACTACAAGTATGAAGTTGTGTACCAGTATAGCCACGGTCAAACAAGAGAGAGTAGTCTTCTGCTACCTGCACTGACTAAATGCCAAGGTGATGAGGAAAATTCTGCTCTAAGTAGAGTCAATAGAAGTTTTGACATCAGCCTTTGTCTCTAACAGGTATTTACCCTCTCAGCAAAGCAGGCACTTTGAGATATAATAAATAATGTCATAAGGCTCTGTGCCTCTCTCACTTATCTATGAGTGTTATCATTTATTCCAGGAACACTCAGAGAGCATGTATCCAGCTTAGAGTTAGGCTTTGTGCTAGCACACAGAACTTCTGGTCCCTTCTCCAAGTTGTTTCATCAGATACACTCACTCATATATTAAACTTTATTTTAAATTTTTATTAGTTTCTTAATGTTTCCCTCTTGGATTGGTAAGTTTTTAGCAGATGCACAAATCCAAGGAAAGACTTTGTGGCTTTTCAGCATCCTTTTGTGGAAATCTGTTGCTGTAGCAGTGGCTAATAAAATTAATTTTCTTCCTTCCTCCTTCCTTCCTTCTCCTTTCCTCTTTCTTCCTTTTTTTATTTTCTATTTTGACAATACTCCTTTTACAATTGAAATCTTTTCCACTAATTCATGCAGTCCTCACACATCAAGGTGGAGCTAACAAAACTGAGTTTCTCCGCACTGTTAAATTCAGTCCAAGAGTATCACTTAAAATTCAAAACTGTTTTGCTCTTTTGGCTCCAGCTTTCAGGAACTTCCATTTTCTCTTTTTTATTTCGAACACTAGAAACTTGAGGAGAAGCACAGTACAGATCCAAATTAGCACTGTCAACACTAGATTGTACTTAAAGAGTGGGATTTTCCAGAAAGCATTCATATCTCCTGTGAGATGAGAGGTATTTTATAGAGCAGAGCCATAAGACAAATGCACAGTTGGGCCAATTCCTTTCGAGGTCCTTTTTGTCTCTAGCTGGTCTAATCACACAAGCAAGGGCAAAAAAAGATCTTTGACTCATGCATATGTAAATCTATACCACTTACAAGTTGCATAAGTGCAATATTTTTACCTCCTGCAGAAATAAAACTTGCTCAATGCAGCTCCTGTATGGGCCATAGAGGAACACAGTTGTCACAGTTTTGTCCAACCCAAGTACATCATTTATGGCAAGGTGGCACCTGACTGCTTTACAAAATTGACTGGTGCTCTGGCTTTTTCATTCTTCTCATTATCTACAACTACCAAAATTTGGTGTGTCTGGATTAGGCAGGTCAAAAAGGCTGAGCTCAGGTAGTAAATTATTGCCTTTGACTCTGAAAATGAGGTTTACCAGGATTGCCTGAGGGGTTTGTTTATTCATAGGCCATACACAAAAGATGTGATTTCTCCTGTGCTCATTCTTCTGGTTTATAATTCCTTTGGTTTATTGAGATGAAGTCACGAGAGATCTCTACCTGGTTGTATGGGCCAGTATCCCAGGAAGGGGAAGCTGTGCCAGTGAAGGATGAGGATGGAAAGGGATGAAAATTAATCCTCAGAGCTGAACTTTTTATTTAGTGGGCGTGCGCAGACAGACTTGTGTACTTTTTTTAATGACAAAACTTGAGAAGTAGAAATTATTACACTAATTTTATCTGTGGGTAGACAGGGGCCTGCAAAGGTTATATCACTCACACAAGTCACATGTTAAGTCAGCATTAAAACCAAGAATAGAAACCTGAAGCAATGCCTCTCAGTCCAAGGTTTCTAATGATTAAACCATATCCTCCCCTTTGGCCTGGTCCACAGCACGGAATACAGTACAAAGTGTACCCCCATGACATTTTGCACATAGATATTTTAAAATGTTACTGCAAGTCAGACATAATCATTGCATGGATATGCAACTGCTGACACTGAAAAGGAAGCAGGGACAGGTATGCCCAATAGGTAAAATTAACTACATTCAAAAATTTAAAAGTCTAGGTACTGAAATCACGTGCTTCCAAATTGTTGTAATTGAAAAGTGGAAGCTGACTGGAAACCAGTAGAACAAGAAGCTCAATGGAACACTGGATACAGACTTGCAGGTCTGCAAGTTAAGCTGGATGAAGATGATGCATCACCTTTAAGGGAAATAACACAATTTTGTACATGATGAGAGGAGTAATTAGCAGCCGAGGTAATGCCCTAAGGATTATGAAAACCTCAGGCAAGTGAGAATTTAGCAGCAACAGATCAAATCTTAGCTGAAGTATCTACACGTGCCTATCTGGCAGCTCATCAGGCAACATTACAACAGCTCATCTAAATGAACTTCAACATTAAATTGTGTTTGTGCAGGCAGAAATCACGTAGTGAAAGAAAGGTGCTGTGACAAGGCTTGTGGAAGAGTTCAAAAGAATCTGATTGCAGATTTTCTGATTGCAGAGTGCAACCTGATAACTGGTTGCTAGAAGTGGAGCACTGGTATCAATTCATCACAGAAGTACAGAAAAAATATCTTTTTTTTTTTTTTTAGTAACAACTTAGTGCCAAAATTACTTCAGAAAAAAAAATTGCAACTCCGGATCTTAAGGAATCAGAGAAATATTAACTCAAAAAAGAAAGATCAGGTGTTCCAATTGCTATGAGCAGTTTGTGATAACATGTCTACAAAGAGCAGAAATCCTGGAAGTAACTTCCCATGTGGTCCTTTTGGGTACCTTTTAGTACTTGATGGAATCACCACAGAGCTGCCCCTATTTGTGGTATGTCCTGGGACAACTTCTTCCAAATGCAATGACTCACAATTCATTGAATTTAAAGCTGTTTGCAGGCCATCAAACTGAGGTTTGCCACAAGGGCCAAGAAATCTTGCAACCTCCATGGCAAAAAGCAAACCTAGCACAATTAGCCATAAGACAGGAGCTATTCTGTTTGTCCTCAATAGGTATAAATAAGCCCCTCTCCTCAGTTTCCATGCTTGAAATCCCTCTTATGAGGATGTGGCAATCATGATTTCAACAAAGGGCAAATTTTCTCCTTAAATAGTCAGAGGTCCACTTATTTCAGATGCAGTTGTGCTGAAGCCTACTTCAACTATTAGCAATTTAGCTCAGTAGTAGACAAAATAAAAGGGTGTAAAGAAGTGATCACTACTAGATAAAGGAAATCTAGTCAAACAGAGAAGTGTTGTTTGTTTCAGCTATTTTCCTTTATCAATTAAATGTTTTAGAAATTAAGTTACTCAGTGTTTAACTAGTAGGAAAAAAATTATTGAGAAAACTGAGTATCTTTTTCTTGTGGCAATACCAATTGCTGAGCTTTTCTATTGTGTAAATAAGCACAAAAAACCAGTTTGGGATGTTTTAATCACCATCAATGTTATAAAAGCTGCCTCATGGACTTAGATATCACTAAACCTCTGTTTGTGCTCAGAGGTTCAACAGTATCCAACAAGACTCAGAACAAGAGGTTTGGGATATTCAGCAGAAAAGAATGTTTACAGAAAAGGGGAAAGTTGAGCCCTTATCTAACCCTCCACCATCTGTCACACCCTCACAAAGTAGTGGGGAGCTACTGGGATAAAGAGGGCAGTTTATGCCATATATCCATGGGCAGAAATAACCCTGCAGACCCCACAACCTTGCAGAAACTGGCCTGAGCTGACCCTGTCATAAACACACACCCAAACCAGTACAGTTCTCACTGTTACACTTCCACTTTGCTAAGAGCTTATCAGAAATACACACCCAATAAAAAATCCCCCAACATAAGAAAAGGCACAGTACCCTTATCAGGGAGAGAATTATTATCTCTTTTGCAAATAGGATACTAAGCCATAATTGGAAAGAGATCCAAATAAAAACTGCCCCTGGCAAAGCAGAGAGACTCGAATTCATGATTCAGCCCTAACATGTTACAGCAGACTAATCCTTCAGTGCTGTTTGAAACACACACAGCACGAGGGGGAAGCTGCCCTTAACACTGCATCTGCACACTGAGTGTGTCTAATCCCAAATTTCTGCTCCAGACTCCATGAGGATGCAGGAGGTGACACAGTTTTTAAGCATGAGGATGTCCAGAGGCAGAACCCCAAACACTTGCATGGTAAATAATTTCATACCATTTTATACTAGTAATTTTGAGGTTACTTCTTTTTTTTAATGGACAAAGGAGTTTATTGCTTATTTAGAAGTTACAGCATCTTTGCTCAAAGGTGAGACTGCCACAGTTATTTTTAACTAAGTACACCGAGAAGAAAAATTGGAAATCAGATCATTACTCTGGTTTCTGTTTTGCTTTACTAAGCAAAAAAAAAACAAAAACAAAAACAAACCAAAAAGCAAAAAGTAGTCTCCGACCTTCCAGAACAACAGTAAAAAAAAAAAGTCTGATCTGCTTATGTGGGCAGATTTTGGCACAGGGTAAACACCCATGTTTGCTTCTCAAGTTACACAAGTCAGAAAAGATTCTCTCTGTCTTTCATCCAGGACATGCTTTTAAACCATCACACATTTGTCTCTCTGACAATCTGAGGCAGGTTACTTTCTTCACATGGAAGAGTAAGAACTGGGACAAAGTAAATGTGCCAACTGCCTGTAATCTAGTGTCCCTAAAGGGACATCCCATAGTGGGCACACAAATCCTTCTGTAGCTGCCAAAACCCCCGTTCCAGCCTGCTCAGCTCCTCAAGTGTTCATCCCCAGCAGCATCTCTGCTAAAAGGGAGCCCACAGTGCCTCAGATCTCTTCTGGGAAAGGGTTACTTAAGGTAGAGCCTCAGGCCACAGCACCCAAGAGTTTACAGGAGAGAAGTTCAGGAAAGCCTGAAAGAGTGCCAGCCCCAGTGCCATGCCAGGGTACAAAGTGTGCTGGCACTCTGCTGTGGTGCTCTGGATCAATAAGGTGTGTAATAAAGCACATATTGACTGACAGCCTGGACAGACCCACAGAGACAGCAAAGGGATTTTTGCTCTCCCAGCATGTTGACAGTGGAGCTTAGAGCCTCCATTTGTCTTTACTTTTCTTTACATGTTTATCTCCTGCAAGAGCTGTTCCTGTGGGTTCTTTGGGGTCTCTCTGTTTTTAAAGAAATTAAGCATCCTTAACACCTTCCTTAATAAAATGTTGGGAGTGTGGTGCACTCAGTAGTGCCTCACACAAGGTTTAGAGATCCTGGATCACTTGTTGGCAGGAGTTTTACCTCAGTGAAGGAAGTCAGGGATAGCAAAAAGGTCCCCCACCTTGGACAAGGTAAAGAGAGCCCAAGATCACAGGTTGTGTGAGCCCTGGCAGTTCAGGTGAAGCAAATGAATAAGTACTGAAAATGGGGGAGCCTCATTGACCAGCTAACCTGGTTGTCCTTCAAAATGCAATTAACATCACCTGCTTAAATGTTTTAAATCCCCTTAAAATTGCCAAAGATCCTCTAATATCCCAAATTCCATATTTTTTTCCATGAAAAAAAAAAAATCAGTCCAGAAAATCAAGCTACAACATTCGCACAAAATCCTTTCTTACTCCATGCACACAAGTATCTGAAAGCCTGCAGGTCTCCAAACCCAGCTGAGGAAAGAAGACACTGATGCTTTTCTTACTTTAAAAATGCACTTAGAGTTTGTAAGCAACCATTGAAACCAAAAGCATGAGTTGAAAGTCTCATCTCTTTGTGAATGGATGTTTATGCCACTAACACTTGAGGAGTTAGGCTTTTCCCCAGGCTTGTGTTTTATAATTACAGAGAATTCTACATAGCTTTGAATTTCTATATCAAAAAGTATGATACTTCTTAATAAACTGATGTATCACACACACAACACTTTGTGCCCTGATTGAAAACCACCATCTCAACCTCAAAATCCAGTAAGGAATTAGCTAACAAAGGGTTTAAAATGCATCTCATTTCCAATACAAGCACCAAATGCTATCCTACCTAACAAGGTGTTTGCTGATCCTAACCCTGTTCACACTTCACAGCAGAGAAATAGACACTTTCAACCCCGTGAAAAATAACACTTTTGTTCACATACTACATACATAGGACACCAGCTAAAATATCTTTTTTGTACTCTATTAATAATTCCACTACTTTCATCTTACATTTCCTATTGAGAAAGCTTTTTGTTTCATATACAGGAAAACCTCCTGTATATTTACAGCTCACAAAAAGAAACAAATAATCCATTTTCTAAGAGATTTGGCAGGTGGAGCAAGTTAAAACAAGGGACAGAGACAAGACTCTAAGTTCCAAAAGACTCATCCCAGCAGAGCCCCATCTAATTGCCATCCTGATTGGACTCAATGATCTTAAAGGTCTTTTCCAACCCTACTGATTCTATGGTTAAGTTCCTAAAGTTTCTTATTTATGCTGCTTGACAGTGCCAAAAAAACCACAAGAATTTCCTCAAGGAAAAACAAAACCACTTTTGCAAACAAGTGAAGTTGCAATTTTTTTTTTCTTTGCATTTGGGTTACGTCACTTATCTGTTGGGTACAGATGACATTCATAACCATGGGCCTGGACCCCAGCTAAATTATCTCCTTGCCCTAAATAGTCTGAGGGAAGTAAAACAACAAGAGTTCTGTACAGAAAACTAGGAAAGCTCAGTTTTGAGCTTAATTTTGAAAATTCTTTCAGTTGAGCCTCCAATTTATTTTTTTTCTATGGTTTTTCATGTATGAAAGATTTATCATTTGTGCAGGCAGGCTCAGGAGCTGCAAGTGTAGCTGCCCAGCTGCAAAATGTGGGCACAGCATCTGCTGCAGAAAAGTAGCCACATTCCAGCTATTCAGTCCAAGCATTTGAAATGATCTCCACCCTTCAGGAGACCTCTTTTTACCTTTGTGGAAAATACTTTAGTGGACAGCTTCCTGCTCACCTGCATTCAGGTGCTATTCATGATCAGAAATTCACAGCCAAATTCACAGCAGGTAGCACCAAAAGCATTCTAAGATTTCTACAGCAAAAAATGTAATGACTTCATTTTAATAGGTAAACATGATGAGCTCCACAAATGATTGCTGAGGCATTAGACATCATTAGTCCCACAGAGAAAGCTCTGAAGTCCTGCAGTATCAAATTGTTTACCACTAATTTACAGAGGCTGAATCCACAAATACATTTCTATCATGTTGCAGTTGCCTAATTAATTACATATATTAAACAAATTAAACTGAAGGATGCAGCAAGTACTCCCAGGGCAACCAATGGTGTGTCACCAGCAATTTGCTGCTTTTACATTCATACACAATTTTCTTTTAGTGGCAAAGACAATCATAAAAGGATGAAAGCAGGAATCTCACTAGTACAGCAGAAATCAAAAGAGATTTCTATTGCATTGAAATTAGTGAAACAACTCCAAGAGAAGAACTTCATAAACATGTGCAGGAGTGAACACATGTCCAGTCCTTGAACCATGTTGTACCTTTTGTGTAAATGCATATTTTGTGTCGCACAGACAACACGAGCAATGAATGAAATACCACCCCAGTCATTTATTTTAAATGTACACATGTTTTTGTTAATTTTAAAATAGAGCAAATTTTCATGGTCATTCAAAATCATCTTCCAAAAATAATTTCTGATACTTGTGGAGCTCTATTTAGATTTTAATTAAACCATTGTTGGCATTCTTTTTTCCTGTGCTACCAAGAGCACAGGACAACTGAGGAGCACAGGCCATGTCTTCTATCTTCACATACAGGAAAAAAAACCCTCAACAAACCAACCCAAAACACACCCAAATCAGAAGGAAACATACACAAGGGCAATTCCACAGCTGTTTGGTGGTAAATGATAAACCACAATATGTCCCTTAGTGGGTGTGCAGAATGTGCGATCCAGAGTTTGGAATGTCCTCGTTTCCTGACATTTTTTTCCTTTTTTTTTTTTTATCTGTGGAAGAACTGCTGACTGCCACATTTGATAGTGATAAACAAACTTATTCTTTGATGTTTTAAGTGCCAGACTTAGGAATGACTAATTCTTCTGTTCTAGTATTACAGTAGCAATTCTGAAAGAAAGCACACATAAAATGCCTCTACCTATCTTTCTTTTTCTATTTTTAAGGCAAATTTTGAAACATAATTTTTAGAATCTTCTTGCGATACTCTGTGAAATCTTAAATGTGCCCCATGACACAAGGTCAAAGCCCTTCTCCAGTTATTGATACCAGCATTTGTACCTTGAATTAAAGGTCAAATAAATCAAACAAATCCTACACAACTAAAAGAACTCTTTCACTCCATATCCTCCAAACCCTTATAGTGGTTTTACTTTAAGGTCCAAATCCATGCCATAATTACAGGTAAACCTTTGTTGAATGAACAGAAAGTCCTCTGATAAACAGCAAAGGCAGTAAACTAAAGAATTCCATTGATGCAGAACATAGCAATAACATTTTCAGGAGAAAACTGGTTGTAAGATACACCAAGCTCCAACCATCTAAGAAAACAATCTGCAATTTCTTTTCATACTTCAAAGCAGGAGATGGCTATAAAGTTTTTCTTTAAACCTAAAATCTGATGAGCCATCCCTTCCTAGGAATAGGTAATTAAAGCAGAACAGAATTTCAACAAAATATTTATAATCTACATAGTCAAAGTAGATGGCACTTTTCAAAGTGTCTTTTCACCAGAAACCACAGGCTAACTCTGCCAGAACAGCCTTTATATTCCTTTAAAAGTTACTCTGCTGCAGTCAATACAAAGTTTCCCCTTCAAACTTCTATGAATTGAGGAAAACCTGTCTTGAGCCTTTTCTTCCATTTTAATACTTATTTCCTCTTCTCCTGTTCCTCTTGGATCTCTTTTATTTTGTACCTGTCTTGAGCCTTTTCTTCCATTTTAATACTTATTTCCTCTTCTCCTGTTCCTCTTGGATCTCTTTTATTTTGTACCTGTCTTGAGCCTTTTCTTCCATTTTAATACTTATTTCCTCTTCTCCTGTTCCTCTTGGATCTCTTTTATTTTGTACCTGTCTTGAGCCTTTTCTTCCATTTTAATACTTATTTCCTCTTCTCCTGTTCCTCTTGGATATCTTTTATTTTGTACCTGTCTTGAGCCTTTTCTTCCATTTTAATACTTATTTCCTCTTCTCCTGTTCCTCTTGGATATCTTTTATTTTGTTTCCATTCCTGGCAGCTGTTCCTCCCAGCAACTGCCCTGGCACTTGGACTCTGTTGGCCACCCAAAAGCATCACAATCTAGGCAGTCTGGGCTTGCTTGGATGGAACAGGCTCAAGAATCCTCTCTCTCTTTGGTATCTTCGGTACATGTCTAGAGCACTCACTAGTTTCCTATCAGTTACTTTTTCATGCAATTTACCATAGCCCAATTGCTGTTCCAAATCAATCAACTTTCCCCAAAATAGGCTGTTTTCTACATCTGTGCCTCAGGACACTCCAATTTCCAGCTCATTTTTTTTCAGGAAGCACATGGTTACTGAAGCAAACTGATCCTTAACTCTGGGTGCAACATATCACTTGGAAATCTCCATTTTAGCAACCACATACAGTTTGCTTTTAAAAGTCTCCTAAATTCTAAACACATTCATGTGTGCACCATCCTGGTTCTCTAAAGAGTGTAAAAGACTAAGATTAAAGTCCTCTGAGTACACAATTACCCCTATTCCACACAGAGCTGCTTTCTGAAACAGGAGGCACACCAAGCATCTCAGTGTGCTCGTTTTCACCATCCCAAATGCAGCTGGAAAAAGACCTGTAAATCCAGATTTCTTCTCATGGTATTATTCATCAAAGCCTTTAAGTTCCTTCACCTGCCAGCTGAGCCATTAGCTGTTTACCTGGCAGAATGGTCAGGGTTTTGGTTTGACCACTAATTCTGCCATAAATCACATTAGACTTGTGGAACTCTTCATAGAAGTAACACTGAAGCAAATTTATCCTTTGCATCCCAAAGCTGGCACTTCTCAGAGTGCATTTTCTCAATTATTGTACACTTGGTGAGAATGAACGAGAATTCACAAAGTAAATCAAGTTTGCTAATTTATCTGTAAATACTAATGTTTATTTATAATTTGGGACTACCTCCTTGTAAAAGCCAGCTGCAGAAACAGACAGAAAGCAGCAAGAATCAATTTTGGGTTTTTTGGTTAGTAAGAAACATTCAGAGGAAAACCATAATGGTACATTTTTTGAAAGCATCCATGCCATGGTTTGAGCTGTGGCAGTGTTATGCTATCCATATTCTTGCTGTTTAGAAGAAAAAAAAAATACCATGTATAAACAAACATCTCAAATAATCAGGAAGGATTTTCTCTGGAAAAACTCTCTGGAGTTTTATGATGCCAGTAAGTGACATTCAGGTCTGCAAGTACAGTTCCATTAAAGTCATCAGCATTAAGAGATAGTCCTCCTGCACTTCACAAATGTGTTCCTGCTATACAGATAAGAGTCCCCTGAGATTATTTTAGTGGTGAAAATAAGATCTACTGCTCTTTTAATTCACCAAAGAGTATCTGTGAAATAACTGAATTCTATTTCACTCTGGTAACCATCCACAGAATTTCCTACTGAAATTCTGTCCCATACATCTGAAGACACCAGGATTAAACAGATGCTTTAAAGACTAAGACACCAAACTACTGTACTGATGATCTGCACTTTTCAGTAGTAGCCATTTAGGAAGAGGAAAAAAAAGGCATTTGGTGCTGTTGAAAACAGCAGATATTTAAGCCTATTTTTGGATTCACACCACACTTTTAATATTTTTCTTTTAGGTGGATGGGAATACAGCATAATTGAGGCTGTAGTTTCATTAGCAAGTTGTGCAGCACACTCAGAGCAAGTCAGAAACAGGTGTAGCTGTAAATTAAAACCTCATGCTTGCAGGTGTTACCGGAGAGAAGGAGAAATGTTTTATTTCTGCTCTGCCCTGCACTGAATGACCATTAGCTGTTCAAGCACTAGCATATAAAGATATGGTCCTGTAGCCTGCCTTTTGTTTTAGTTTCATCTCAGAGGAGCTCAGTTTGTGCTCTCCAAGACAGTTTCACAAAACAAACCAACAAAAGACAGGGAAGGTGGATAAAAATATTCCTGTCACAGGGCATCCCTTCTCAGAACTAGCACATTAACACATGTGCACCCTGTGATGATCAGCAGAAAAACTTGAGGGAAAAAATGTTTAAGAAAACCATAGAAGAATAATAGGGAAGAAAAGGATAGAGAAACAGCATGTTTTCCATGAGGGTTCTAACCCTAAAAGCTCTCCTTGATTTAATAACCTAGTAGCTTTCCAGGAATATTACAAAGCCTGCTAACTGTGGAGTAGCCATTTAGGAAGAGGGAAAAAAAAGCCAAAATGTCCATTTAATATTAAAGCACTTGAGGAAATTTAAATGGGACAAAGGTAGAAAAACTAAAGTTGGAATAAAAGGTTGCATTTCTCAGACATTTTTTTCTTTGAAAGAAAAGAAGTTGTTTGTAGCAGTAGCACACAGATACTTGCAAATACAGAAACAAATACAGATGCTGAGCATTAAGTGAACCTCACATCTGTATATGGGTCTAGATTGTCTCAAGAAGAATGAGAAACAGGTTCTGCTCTCCATTTCAGGAGTGCACCTGCATCACTAAAGCATCAAGGAGTGCTCCAAGTTGTAATTCAGTCACTAAATCTAACTACATTACATTTCCCATTAAGTCTGACCATTCAACATTTATCTTCTCTAAATTTAAGGGATATAAGGAATCAGTGTAATTAAACAGGAATTCTGACATACTGAGCCACTGCCATCTTGTCTCTCTAAACTGAACCCAGGCCCATGGACCTAGGCATAGTAAAGATATTAATACTATAAGTTTTGATACCAATAGACAGTGCTGCTTTTTTATGTCAATATCCATTGGCATCACTACCCATTGATGCCTATTAATTTCAAAATTGTGGTATTGACAGGCATTGATATTTGTACACATCCCTACATTTTTATATCAATAGGCACCAATACTTTTTATTTTTTAATGCCAATTTCAATATCTATTTTGATGCACTGATAGGTAAAGTTATCAGTACCTCCTAATTTTGAAACCAAATTTCAATATTAGAATGCATCAAAACCTAAAACCTATTTCAATATGAATTTTGATTCCAATAGGCATTCAAAGATTAAGGTGGCTATTTAAAGGAATCAATACCCTTAAAATCAATGCCTGTCAAAATTAATCTCAATATTGGTAGGGACCCATAGCTATCAATTTCAATGTTGATTTTTATATCATTAGGTACGGATATTTACTGATATCAATAGGTATCAAAAGAAGGTAGCAATACTTACTGATATCAACAGGTATTAAAAGATAGGAATTAATACCTATCAACTTCTGTAGTGATTTTGAAACCAATAGGCATCAATAGACATTGCTAGGCATGAAAATCTATCCCTTTCAAAAGCTTCATTTCAATATTCACCAATACCTAATGATTTTGATATCAGTAGGCATCTATACCTATTGATATTGATACTTTTCAAAAGCAAGAGTAGTTAATATCTATAATTTTTTATACCTACTGATATTGATACAGTGATTTAGATAAGAATTGATACCTATGAATATGATACTTTTTGGTAGAGATACTTATTGTTATGGCAGTCATCAGCAGACATTAATACCAACTGATAAATATCAATACCTATGAATCTGATACCAATTTACTTTCATACCCATCAATTTCAATCAATAACTGGGTATATTAAGAGGCATCAGTTCCTATGGATGTTTACATACTGGCCAAAGAGCATGTGAAGCTTTGGTATGTAGGTTACAGGTTGTATTATTTGGTATGGAGCTTGTCCACTTCTGCTGTGCTTCCTGGAGCAAAATGTTGAAGAAAAAGCATATTAGGTGTACAAAATCCTGCATTTCAAGGTTCAGCGAGTGTGTGCCAAAATCACAGATGTGGGGTCATTTGTTAATAACTGATCCTTGATATTTAGACAGAGAAGAAATGTAGAACAGTCTTGCTATTTCATTATATCCAGGAATTCTGAGTACTTGCCTAGGGCTCAAATTAATTTTCTTAGAAGTCCATTCTCTTGAAATCAGGTTCATCTTAAGCATCTCTCAAGATATCTCAGTTTCAGCCCACGGAGATGCACTTCCTTTCTTCAGGTTTTGGAGAGTTACTAGTTCTACCTAGATTTCTCTGCACAGTTCTGGACCCTCTGCCATGCCCACTGTTTTATTTCTGAAGGCTGACAACACAGCCAGCCCTACTCTTTTTTCCTTTCAGCTGCAAACATCCTCCCTCTGTCCCACACACACCTCCAAACCCAGCAGGGAGAGACAGACACACTCCCACAGAGCTGTCTAAGAAGCTACAGTGCCACATGGAAAGACAGTTGGATTTACTGGCATTGTTTCTAACTTTCAATATTTTGTCAGCTCTGGATTTGGGGTTTAAATTTGCTTATGTGACTACAGAACAAATGATAGCTATAAAAGCTTGCTCATGTTCTCCTAGCACAGATCAGTGCTGCAAGGGGAGTGTCAGCATGTGTGTTGTCACTGGCACCTCCTTGAAGAGGCAAACTTTCAAAGTTCACCTCTTGCCTGCTGGAGAAGGATAGGATGCCCAGACTGACACTCCTTGCTGGTGGTAAATGTCACCATGGTATCACATTACTATATCTAGTTTTAAAAAGTCTGACATTTAAAAGATACCAGCTTGGAAATCTCCTCCCAGCTCCACCACGGATGCAGTACTGAGTGGCAAGGAGAAACCACTGTCTAGCAATTCAGGCCACCTCCCTTCAGCACTTTTGGTTTTTCCAAGGGTGTTTTCCATGCAAATAGCAACTCTGCTCAAATTCTGTTACCTTAAAAACATTGACACAATCACAAGATTGAGAAGCACAGCTGATGGCCAGTACTGAATCAGGGAATTCAGAATGGATGTAACACACTGCAGCAACACTTGCTACACCAAACCTGAGAATGGAAACTGAGAGGCCCCCACCCCTCAGTAAAGTCTGTCAACATAAATGGGATCTCAACATCTGTGCAGCTGCTTCATTAACAGAACAGTCGTGATGCAGGATGGAGATTTTCAATTAAAACTGGAGTCATTTTCACAAGTCATTATAGATCCGTTAGATACAGGAAAAAAAAAAAAAAAAAAAAAAACAAAACCCAAGCTGGAGGAATAAGATTAAATGTCTCAAAAGACAGGCCAGAACCTTGGCTTTTCAGTTATTTCTCATCATTTCTCAGCCTAAAGTGAGGTTGGTGCTGAAACACCTCATATCTCCTTTGTACTTGGTTCAGGAGGGTCACACTGGATCACAGCCTGGCCTAAGGCCAAAGCATCTTCACAAAACTCCTCTAAACTTTCTGCAGGTCAGTCATCCTTCAGGGCTTCACTACCTAAACTAAGGGTCTCTCCAAGCACCCTCTCTCTTCTCACTTCTTACAAATACTTCAGCACCACATTAATGCACTCACGAATGCAGTGAGACACAAGGAAGAGAGAGGATCATTTGCAGCATTTGGGTGCCCATGGGTGTGGCATTCACATTTTCTGGAAAAATCCCTTTGCCCAGGATTTTTCTCCTAGGAAGCTGAGAAGCCTCAGAGAAAAGGAAAACAATAATCACCTCATTTGCTTCTCCTGTGTTGTGCTCACATGTGGAATGTGTTTGGAGATTGTTTACTCACAGGTGATTGTTCATTGGTTTCTGCTGTGGGTTATTTTCACTCATTGGCCAATTAGGGCCAAGCTGTGTTGAGACTTTGGAAAGAGTCTCAAGTTTTCATTATTATCTTTTTAGCCTTCTGTAAGTATCCTTTCTGTACTCTTTAGTATAGGTTAGTATTCTTTAATATAATATAGTATTATAAAGTAATAAATTAGCCTTCTGAGAACATGGAGTCAGAGTCATCATTCCTGCCTTTGTCTGGGTGGAACACAAATGCAGTACATGGGTACCACAGGATGGGCTACAGACCCCCTGTGACACTGGACTCTTGTACTGGGCCTGTCTGGGATGGAGTTAACTTATGAGACTGTCTTTAGCTTGTTCCATGATTTTTTTTTTTTTTTTTTTTTGCTTTTGGTCTTCCTAATCTCTCCCTCATCCTACTGAGGGAGGAATCAAGTGAGCTGCTATGTGGGTGCTCAGCTGCTGGCTGAAGTCAACCCACAGCAGTCATAAAGCCATATATCCTTTTATCATCAAGCTAGGAAAGGAGAGGTGAAGGAAAGCCTGACAAGAGCTGTTAAAGCAGCAACCTTAGCACAGCAGAGAGAAAATCAGTGACAGGGAATCATGCAGCAGCCACCTTGGGTGGGAATGATAATAGCCTCCCAGCAAAAAATCCCCTCTCTTCACCCCTTTCATTGAGACATGAACTTCTGTGCTGTTTAACACCAGCCCCTCCACACATAACCACACACAGACTTTGTGTTGCCTGTGCTGTAGAGGAAGGAGGTAGAAAGTATTTCCCAAGAATAATTGATCAGTGATCTCCCTATTTCTCAAGAATAATTGATCAGTGATTTCAGCACAGCAGCAGAGCAGCCTCTTTGCTGGCAATCTGCTCAATCCCTGCAGACTAGAGAGATCCAGAGAATGATGTGGGCTGCCCACTCTGGCATTTCTACTCATGCACACAGCTGCATCCCAAACTGGTAGTGCTGTGGTCCTGCATGAACCCAAAACCTTGTTTGGAGCAATGGCCTGAGAGCACACAACAGCCAAGAGCCCTTTCTCTCTTTGCCACCCCAATTTTTCTTGTCTGTGAGCTCTTGGATGAAACTAGGAACAAACACAGCTCCCAGCCTCCTTAAACAAAGGGGATGACTCTGTCCTGCACAGCATTTCTGCAGAAGGACTGGCACAATTACAGATGGTCACATCCTTGTGGCTCCCCTTCAGGGGCTGACACAGGACAGGTGACACAGCAACTCCTGATTCTGAGACATGCAGAGGAGGGAAGGGTTGCTGCAATCCAGCAGCACCTCAGCCAATAACTGCTTTGTCAGAAAAGTGGTACTTAATCTTGTGTTTGTGGGTCAGGGACAAGCTCCACAAAGTTACTGCCCTGTGATCAGGCAGTGAGTGTGAGCAAGGGGCTGCATTTCAGCACAGGAACCTTGGAGAGCAGTGCTTTTGCAGCATGCATTAAACACAGCTCTCCAACACTGGGGCTGAGCTAGGTACTCACTCAGAGTAAAGACTGGAGAAGGAATTTCTGAGATAGCTGGAATGCAGGAATTTTTCCACAGCTGATGGCTCTCAAGGAGATGTTTTAAAAGTATCAGACCAGCAGTGTACAGATCTTTGTGGCTCTGAGCCCAAAGCTGTAAGCCTACCAGAAAGGTCAGGCTGTGACTTCTGCCTCTTCCTAGAGCAACATAAAGCAGCTCACTTTGTGGGGCTGGGATCCAGGACACTGACACAAAGGCTCACTGACTCCAGCACTGGCTGGAAACATGGAAGGAGGGATTTCATGGCCTGTCCATGCAAAAGCCTTCTATGTGGAACTGGGATTGTGGACCCAACTCCAGAATAGCCACTCTCTGGACTCTTCTACATGGTGCCTCTGTCAGATGTTGTTCCTGAGTCCTTTGAGGGCTCTACCTTCATTCTTTTGCTTGTTGAATTCCTCATTGCTTGCCAGTGTCCTCTTTGTACAGCCATGATGAGATAAATGACTTCCAGGTCATCAGCAGATAGATTTGATGGCACTAAAATCCCAATTCTCACACAGTTCAAAGACTGTCAGATCTTTGGGGGCCCCAAAGCTGCAGGTTTCTGAATTTCATGAGGTAAAACAGGCAGCTGTGGACTTGGCAGAAGTCTATTTAGTCTATAGGCAGAAGGTGGTGAACAAAGTAGAGAAGGCATTATACAAAATGGAAACAAAGAGAAATAGGAATTCAGCAAGGGAAGACAGAAAGAGAAAGATGGAATCCTTTTAGAGAAGGAAAAGGATTTCCATTTCAAATAGATACAGATGAATGAGAAATGTTTCTTCAGGATGCTGTGAGAGCCATCAGCACTTGAGATCCTCATCTTGACCCTTCTCTATTCAGTTTTCCAAGATAACCTCATGGTGGCAAATCCCAAACTGAAGGATAGAGCCTAACAAACTCCAACACTGGAGCATATTTGGACCTGAACTTCCAGGTCAGATCCTTCCTAGAGGAATCTAGTTGTTTCTAGGTCCCTTTGATCACTGAATACATATACAGTAAATTGGGACAATCAAAGGCTTCACTTTAAAACCACTCATTTAAAATCCAGCTCCTAATATAGACAGTTGTAGTCTTCCCATTACTGTTCTAAACCTTGGCCAGGCATTTTCTCTCTTCTGTTTTTACTTACAAACAATTAATTATTTTCTTGTACTTAGATCTGGAAAACCCAGTATTTGGCATTTACAAATGTTTTCATCCACCACTAAATGAACCACACCCATTGCCTAGCTAGGAAACTTCCCTCCTGCCCATCACCTCAGGTGTCTAAATACTTGTTTAACCTCATAGTCTAAGGATTAAATAGACACAGAATCTGATGTAAAAATCGTGGTTTCTATTGAAAGTAGCTAAAGCCTAAAATTAAGGATTATACTTCCTTTGAACTGGTCATTGGATAAATAGGGTATCCATTTCTTGGAGTTCCCAGGCTTTCAGAATAAAAAAAAAAGCCTGCAATTGCTTGGGAGAGGGGGGTGGAACAAGCTAGTTTTTCACTTTGTTCTTGGAGTCAGGGTTGAAGAGAATGTACTAGGCAGTGTAAGTAAACCTGTAAAATTATTGCCTGTGTTATACTTATTTTAGATACAATTTAAGATTATTTCACCTTCTGTGGGGAAAAGAAAGTTTCATTATAAAAAACTAAAATCAATCCCTGTAAATCCTAAGGACTGTGAAGTCTAAGGTACAATTCTTAGTTTTGTGAGGTTGAACTAGGAAGGGTCATGTGCAATGTTTGACCTACATAGTCACACCACATATGCATACAGAAATGCTCCAAAGCTTTTCAAGGGCACAGGGTTCTGGAAAAAGAGCAAAGAAGGACCTTCCCCATAGAATTTACCTGCCAAATATAAATCTTCCCAAAACTACATTATTGACTATAGCTCTTGAGCACAGCACACCTGAGAAAACCTTTAATTGCAAAGCACTACTGATATTTTTGTGGATTTAGGAGCCTCTGGAAAAGGAAAACAGCAAGTTGCAATTCAGCAGCTAATAAGAACACACACACACACACAAAATCATTCTCTTAATAAAGCTGAAAAGCTCACATAAATTTCAGTGTCCTTGAGATACTGTAACTGCACCTGAGGTCAGTTCCAGCTGATGTTGATCCCACAGGGGTTTTTTTAACTGCTGTTCACTAAGCTGTAGTCATTCCCACTTTTCATGTCAATAAATCATGGGATTCATGCAATCAGCTACAACTCACTGTGGCCTGGTATCCCCATCTCATCATCATATGGGGGTCTAATTTAATTTACATAACCAGCACAGTACAGGCCAAAATGTAAGCTAAGGGAGTCTTTCCTCATTTTGTCCAGAATTTAGACTCATGTTCACTCAGTTTCAGTAAGTTAATTTTTGATACAATCCACTTCTAGATTCAAACCAGTATTTTCAAGCTCTGTTGCAAGGCAAGGAGAGATTGACCATGGTTCTAACACCTTTTCCCAACAGCTCCCTTGAAATAATCCACCTTCTCCATTGACCTAAGCCAGTCCCAGGAATCTGAAGGAAAATGAAAGAATCAATCAAATTAACCTTTTGGCCCTCCTACCCTCTCCCATTTGCTTACCCACTCTTAATTTGGGATCTATACATTTCTTTGCAAATACATTGCTTCCAGCACTGCTTGGGACTTGACTACTATTATTGTAACTTGCCCAGTCATCTGCATCATGTTCCTAATTGTTTGTCTTTCTTGCTGAATAACTGTTAAAGGGAAAATTCAGAATTGCAGTTCATACTTAGGAAGATTCTATCTGGCAAAATGAAGTTTTTTGTCTTAGGATGCTGCATTTCTACTAAGCTCCTTCTGAAAAAAAACATTTAGAACACCACACAGGAAAAGGTATGGGACTGTAAGAGAAGCACACACACAAAGACAAGCCTGTATCATTTACAAACATCACAATTGTGTCATTTCTTCCAGTGATAAAACTACCACAAAGTCTGGTTTATTCTGCTGCCTCCTGAACTTTGGATGTCAAATGCCACATATTTTTATATTTTTACCATTTTTTCCCTAGCAATAGTCTCTGTCAAATAATCCTGAAATTAAATTTTAAAAAAAAACATAAAAAGACAAGATAAGGGAATAAAAAGCCCTACAAGGCACTTGTAGTTTTTGAAACACTGTATCTATTTAATATTAGAGTTATTTCAAATCCTGTGAGCCATCTGGAACATTATGGCTCTGTCTTGACTGCCAGAAATGGCTTTCTTTTGTTTATTCACTAGTAGGGACAGTTTCTAGTCTACAGAGAGTCTTAGTCTTATCACTAAACAAACCAGATAGTCAATCATGAACAAATGAGTACAGTGAACCCTGTCCTTAAATGCCCCACAGCAACAGCCTGCCTGCCTCCCTTGGGATTCCATAGAAGGTGCTTCATCTATCACAGGTAGGCAGTGCCTGAAAACACATGATTGCTGCTGGTAGAAATGGGGTTTCCTCTATGGAAATCCTTTCTTTCTGCAAATGCAAACCCCAGTGCTTGAGAACTTGTCATTTCCAAAGAATTTTCTGGAGAAAACACAGAGCCTATGTAGAAGGAAAAGGATCTCTCAGTGTAGATGCACTTCAATATAAAAATGGTTGATGCAACCAAGGCCTTTTCTCTTTGCTCTCAAGAGACATCTAAAACTTTATGTCAACATAATATGATGCAAATACCTTTGTTTACATGGAATGGGTGTAACATCTCTATTACTCACACTTATAGGAAATGAAAGAGTTCTTAAACACCAGAACTTGTAAACTTACCACCTTTAATATTATTAGAAAGCAAGCATAGAAGGAAAATTCTTTCAAAAGGAAAACAAAAACCAAATCACACCTCAAAACTACTCAGCCCAAAAGTCTGGCAGAACTCTTGAGGTACCAGTGGTGAGACACAAAATGGAGCAGCCTTGTTTTACAAACCCCAGTGCTTGAGAACTTGTAATTTCCAAAGAATTTTCTGGAAAAAATACAGAGCCTATGTAGAAGGAAAAGGATCTCTCAGTGCAGATGCACTTCAATATAAAAAATGGGTCATGCAACCAAGGCCTTTGCTCTCAAGAGACATCTAAAACTTTATGTTCACATAATATGATGCAAATACCTTTGTTTACATGGAATGGGTGTAACATCTCTGTTACTCACACTTATAGGAAATGAAAGAGTTCTTCAACCCCAAAACTTGTAAACTTAGCACCTTTAATATTATTAGAAAGCAAGCATAGAAGGAAAATTCTTTCAAAAGGAAAACAAAAACCAAATCACACCTCAAAACTGCCCCAAAAGTCTGGCAGAAGCCTTGAGGTACCATTGGCCAGACACAAAATGGAGCAGCCTTGTTTTACAAAACCAGTTGATGTCTGTTTGCCTAAGACAAGCCTGTCCTGTCCTGTTCTTGTGCTCTCAGCAGCCTCCTCGAGGCCTGATCTGATAACTCCTGGTGCTCAGAGGAAATCTCTCTCACACCACAGCTGTAATCATGCCATTCTCAAGCAGATGTGGGTTCTTATCACTGTTTGCTTGTAAAGCAACAAAGTCATTTACTCTTGCCTAATCAATCTCAGCTGTTAAGAGTAAACACATTTGCTTTAGACATGCTCTTTATTGTTAAGCTACTTTACTGCTTTTCTCTCTCTTTCACCTCCTTTAAGGATATAGGAATATTGCTTTACTTTCACAGTCAAAAATCAGAACAATTCCCTTTTCTTTTTTCTTCCAGTAGCATCCATGCAATAAATTTTTGCACATTTATTTCCTTTTCTCTTTAACCCTCACAACTTTGTACACAGAAACCTAATAAATTACAAAATGGGAAAAAAACTGGGATATTGTATTGAATTTTAAACTTGCATCCACAAGACAGAAAAGAAGGAGCCAATGGATTTCTGGCCCAAAGCAGAAATACAGTAACAGCTACAACCTAATCAGTGTTTTGCTCTGCCATTGGACTGGCAGAGGTTACATCCTGCAGCTCTCAGCTACAATTTCTCCTTTGCAGGTGAACTATTTGCCCAATTCAAAAACCACCTACAAAGTGAGGTAGCATCAGCATCCCATTTCTTCTCAAATACATTTTTGATCCTTTTTTCCACCTCTTCTGGCTATGGCATTTAAGACATTTATTTTTGCCTATTAAATTAGTAAAGTATTTCAGAAATTTGCCTTAAAAATATTTGGGTAAAGAATGCATCTGCAAAAACCAAACCAAACAACAACTTCTTTGTACCAAACTGTGGGCAGCTGAGCACTAGGGCAGGAATGCCACTAAGACACAGATGTGCCCTCTGTGCTGTCACCCCCTCCCCACCTCAGTCTGGGGACTTGCCCCCTCACCCCCTACAAACTAGATCTAGTTTTTTGACTTTTAGGGCACACTAAAAGGCCCATTTGTTCTCCCTAGCTGGGAAAAGACTAAGAGGACCCTGATGAGAGATCATAAAATTGGCTCCATTCTCACTCCTAAGAGCAGTGATTTGGATGTTAATAGGAAAACTGAGGGAGAAGACTGTCCAGAGAAGCCTGTGTGTAAAACTATTCCCAAAGGGTATCAGAAACAGAGCTGGACACTTAATTTCTAAACATTTATTTAGAAAGAAAGAAATCCATTCTGGTGCCTAAAATAAAAAGGTTCCTTAATTTCAGAGGTGCATAGCACATATATATCACACTCACCCAGCAGTCACTTGTACAGAACATCCCATTTGCTCAACTTTTTGGATTTGACCAAAAAGGCAGGAAGATAAAACAGGCAGTCTAACACACAACTTGGAACCATGGGCAAATTAACACATAGGATCATGACACCTTCATGAATTACAAAAAAAAAAAAAAAAGGAAACATAAATTTATTTTTTTTTAAGCAACAGCATTAAGAACCTGTGTGAAGTGAAAGTGCAGTGAAAGAAAGGAATAGGATTAACAGTGAAATAAATTTTGAGTTTGAAAACAAAGATTTTTGGAAGCTGAATTGTATACATTAAATTTTTTTCCAGTCCTTGGGACTAATAATTTTAACTATGCTTATTTGCTGCTATGTACTTGACAAAACCCTGCACATATTATGCTCTAAAGAAAGAAGAGAATAAAAGATAATTGCCACAAACTTTCATCCCAGATCAAGGTACAGTAAAGACCTTCCCTCAAGGTGGCACATCAATGAGAGCCTGCTATAAAAGGTGTGGTACTACAACAAGAACACTCATTCTGCCTTAACAAATGTCTACCAGAGTTTGCAAAGCTAGCTGTGCAGCCTTATTTAAATTAAAAATTGCAGTGGAAAGTCTTTTTTCAGTTAAATCTGAATATAAAAGTATCCAATTTAGCAATAATTGTGATGCTTTTTGCTTTACATATAAATGCAGATTCTCTCTCCTGGGTCATCACCAAATGGAAAGGAATTGTGTCACTGGAGAAGACTATGATGAATCCACAATGATGTACTGAATAATTAGAAATGCTCAGTTGACAGCACTAAACTACAAGTATAGGAGGTTTATAATGATTAAAGTAGACCAGCAAAATATATTTCCATTATAAACTAAACCTTTCCAAAGAGACAAAACCATGATGATAAAGAGGCCAATGTGGAATTAATCAGAGCTACAATGGCAATACCAACATTTATCTTCAAGAGACGATGGCTGAACTTGTCAAATAACAACCAGCAGAGAGTTCCTTACTGAGGGTAGATAAGTTCCACCTCTACAAACTGAATATTTTATAATCTGCTTATACAGCAGCTCATCCCTACAGCTGTCCCTTCATTTTAAATCCACCTGCTGTTTTAGCTGTGCAATAAAGTGCTGAATTCCATCTTCAGCATCTAGAAGGGTGAAAAATACACAAGCCCCTGCTCTTCTGAAACTAAAATGTAAAGCAAAATTTGCTTTTCTTTTAACTAAATGCTCTTCCTTTGTACTCCACTACAGATACCTTGTTGGAGAAAAAGAGAGGCAAATTATTTGTAGTGGACACATGATGCAATGCACTACATGATATAACTATCACAGAATTCCATCTTCAGCACCAAAAAGGGTGAAAAATACACAACCCCTGCTCTTCTGAAACTAAAGTTTGCTTTTCTTTTAACTAAATGCTCTTCCTT
The DNA here is from genome assembly GCF_023055355.1 of Agelaius tricolor. Classification (NCBI taxonomy): domain Eukaryota; kingdom Metazoa; phylum Chordata; class Aves; order Passeriformes; family Icteridae; genus Agelaius; species Agelaius tricolor. The sequence continues at coordinate 6,458,075 of NW_027269294.1, read as the reverse complement.
TGTACCCCACTTCAGATACCTTGTGGCAAAAAAAGAGAGAGGCAAATTATTTGTAGTGGACACATGATGCAACGCACTGTATGATGTAACTATCTCAGCCATGATGCTCAGACTCTTCCCTCAAGCTGGCAAACATCTCCATGCTGACAGACCCCACTGGTATCCAGCTGGGCAGGAAGGTCAGCCTAAGAAGATCCCATTGTAGGATCTATTGTTTTGCCTGTGAACTGGGCCTTGTCCATCAAATTAGTCACTTAAAGAAATGAAACAGTTACTTGGTTAAATGACTGTTTCCCCTGGCTATTAGACAAAATATATTACATCTCCAGGCATATGATCAAATGACTGAGAATCTGACCTAAATTTACTTACTGTGCTCAACAGTCATAGGAAAATTAAAAAAAAAAAAAAAAATTATGCCTCACTGCCTACTGTCAGTCACAAAGAATATCTATCAGTCTGTAACTGCAGATGAAATGCAGTTTTGTAGTTTTCTGTGCCAGCTTTTTGGAGCAATTGCAGGTCAGGTGACAAAAGACATTTCAGAGAGTTTAGGGCTTTTTCTTGTTGTTTGGTGTTTTTCTTCCTGGAAGCTTTATGCTAACTGTTTTTGCACTTTGGAGACCTAGAATGACATGTTTTAGAGGTCTTTTGACTAAGCTTTTGTGGAATTTCCACTTGAGACAAATGCAAGATGAATCCTTACAAAAATACCAGTCTCAAATACGGCAGAAGTACAAACAGATCATAGTCTCACACATTTGCTGCACCAGACTAAAGACATGTGCACTTTTTAGAAATAAGCTTTAAATGGGAGGAGGGGGCATTCTGAAATTTCACAGATTCCCTTGATTTCCAGAGCACCTGCTCAAAGCTATTAATATGCAGCCATTTGAAAACAGGTTGAGTTCTTTTATCATTATGTCACTTAAAAGAAATCTGGCAAAAAAAATATTACATTCAGTTAACAAGTCTGAATATTTCCAATTGAAATTCAAATGTTTTGGGCATCCAACTGTCTTTAATTCTTTTATAAATAGATATTCATCTTCTGGTACAGTAGTTTTTCAGTCCATCACACCCCTGAAGAACATATGGGTCATAGCCATTTTGAGAAGCTGCAGGTGATGAGAAAGAGGGCTAAGGGAGTGGTCTGCACCAACAAAATAGGGTTTGTGTGCAAAGCAGAACATGTAGATGAGTGATATGGAATAACCTGCAGGTTTTTAGGGGAAAAAGGAGGAGAACTAGAGGATAAATCCCAGTGTATGGCAAACCTGGGTGCCACAGCTCAGAGGAGCCCAATATGAGCAGGGGCTGCCTCCACCAAAAGCAGCAGGATCTGAGTGCTGTGTGTGGAATCAAAGGGTCTGGCTCAGTTTAATGGAAGCCCTTGTACCATGCCATGGCCAAAGGCTGTCAGGAGAAGACATTGCAGGACTAGAGGATTTCTCAGGTGCCACCAGCAGCAGAACAGGGAATAAAAGAACACAAAAAGCAACTTTCTGGTTGCTCATGAACAAGCAGCCCACAGTGACATGCTTGGATAGCTGTGTGCATGTGTGGAAAACTTGTGAGCTTAAGGGACTGTCCTTGCAAATGCCATGTAGAATATTGTCTCTCCCAAGTGCATCTTTGCTGTTTGGTTTGTTACAACATTCAAAATGACAAGTTGCATTCAGTGTCATAGGTGGTTTAACTTGAGACAAATGTAACATGAAATAAGTTTTATTCATATTCTTCCCTTCATCTCCAGCTTCCTTTTGGCACCTCTCACCAGGCTAAACAAAAAGAGTTTGTTCTTGGTTATTCCTTTAACCACTTTTCATTCACAAAAGCTGCTGTCATGGGACTTTTAATTTTTTTCTTCTTTGTTCTTTGTGAATATACCTTTTTATAAAAACAAATGTCTTTTATCCCAGAAGAACCAACTTTATTCCCAGTCCTAGGCACAGCCCAGCTTTATTTCACAAAATCAAGCAACAGGACATTCAACAAGAGGCAGGGTGAGGGGAAGAGACATATCCTGACACATTGAGAGCATGTTGACAAACTCCTTCAAACATCAAAAGGCTTCCTTCTTTTTGCAATTCATGTAAAGCTTTTGCTCCAAGGCTTTTGAACAAATTCTCCACTGGCAGTCCCTCAAGGATTAGTTTTTGAATATTATAGCTCACCAAAAAAAAAAACAAACCACTGCTTACAGATAAACCTTGGCTTCTGTGAGTCAAACCAGTGCCCCCATCCACCCCCACATTTTAAAGTCTGGAGAAAATGAGCATTGGAGTCAATGTTTTAAAGGCACTTTGAATATATGTCTGGTGGCTCAAAAATGTCTCAAGCCAACCCTTTTTTCCTTTCTCTGGAACCTGATGCAGTGATCATTTCTCTGATGTTTCAGATTATTAAACCTGGATAATAATTCCTTGTTGCCAGCACAGTGAAGTTCTCTCCACCTGCCCCAGACCCCTAATCCCTCCCTCTCTCCCCTCCAGTAATTGAAATCTCTGCTCTTCATATACCAAATAAAGAACTGCAGCCAGAGACAAGGGAGTTGCAGCTGAGCTGACAGAGACAAACTTCAGGTTATACAAAAGATCTCCTTACAAGCTATGCCAAGCAGTATTACCAGCAGAGCCAGCAATCTGAACAGCAGCCCTCTAATTCTCACTGCCTACACTGTATTCCTACCTTCAGCAAAAAAATCCTTCAGGACAGCAAGAATAGCAGCAAACCTGTCATGAACAGCCACGGTGCTGTCACATCAGAGACTCCCCCATGTCACCTACAGCCTTTAGCTCAGCTGTTTGCCTCTGTGGGGACAACTTGCCCTGGCTGTCAGGAAATCCAGTGTGTACATTGGTTCCCTCATAAGCAACAAATAAACAAAACAGCCCTGTTCTTTGGGAAACCAAAAACTTGGGGATTTTTTAAAAAAGAAGCCAAAAGCTGCCTCTGTGAACAGTCCTGTATATGAAGCAGCCCAGAAGAACTTACATGTAAATAGGTATTGTAGAATCACTGTGGCTTGTTTCCTTTCCCTGCATCAGCACTGGGAAAGAGATTGTTTTTAGCACATGCCTGCTATAGAAATGTGTTTCCAAAACACATCACTGAAGTCCTTGAATCACAGCCAAACAATTGGCTGAACCTCTAGAAACCTACCAATCATTGCCTTGGGCACTGGCATCCAAAAGCACAAAAAGAACCCCTCATTTTTAATGTCTCATCAGCCTTTGTGCTGTGTCAACAGCAACAACAACCACCACAGATCAGGGAGCATATCTGTTCAACCACATTCCTAGGTACTATCCATTAGCTAACAGCATCTGAAGAAAGACAAAGTTGATAAAAGCAACTTTTTGATGCAGTCAAACCATTAACACCCCAGCTGAGTTGTTGCAGTGTGATAAAGTAACACAACTTCAGAAAAATTTGCAGCATGAAGACAGGTTTTGAGGTGACCAAAATTGTTGGAGTTTATTATTTATTCTTGTTTTGAGGTGACCAAAATTGTTGGAGTTTATTATTATCTCTGGCCACCTAAAATGCAGTGGCTAAGAGGTATCACATGGGAGTGAGTTGAGAAGTAACAAGTATCAAAACTTACTTGGTAATGTGGTTAAGAGGCCGAAGAAATAAAAAGTATCAGCATCTTGAGTTACAAAGCTCCACAGAACTGAAATTGGCAGGAAATTATTTCATAGCATATATCAGAAAGCTCAATTACCTAAGTACACTCAGAAATTCAAATTAATCTAATAAAATACTTAAACCACTAAATCCTTGTGTAGGTACTCTCATTCAGAATTATGCTGGATTTTGTGTTGCTCATCCTGAATTCCTTTTAACAATTAACCTGGAAGAATACACTTCAGATCTACTGTAAGCCCCATTCTTACAATGATTTGCACAGTAAGCCCAAAAGCAGCAAAGGTGTGACTGAGACAACAGCACTGTGTACCTGAATATAAACCCCTGAAAAAAGAACAGATAAAAACAAATGTATGTGTGCCCCCCACTAGGCATGCTGGCTTTCAAAGCATTACAAACCAAAGACAGAGATAAACTAAGCCATATAAAAGTTGAGTTTCCACAATCCAACAAAGATGCCTTTACATATCCAGTGCTGACAAAACACAGATTTTTGATGATTTTTTTTTTTTTTTTTTTTTTTTTTTTACTGTGGAGTAAGCATCAGGATCTCTAAAAAAAAGCAGCACCACCAGCCACTGGACTTAAATGTGCAATGATGTACATCTTCACAGTGATGAATTCACAAAAACTTTGTGTGCCATGTACAAAAATAAACTACAAGTCATAACTCACAACTAAGTTATACACTCAACATGGCTTGTCAAATATTAAACATCATTTTAAATGGTCTGAGCTTTGTCTGTTCCTTAAATCAGAACTAATTTCAAATACCTCCTTTGAGATAAAGCTTTAGTAGCAATGAGTTGCACAGAAGACAGAGGAAGCCAGAGAAAGCTCTAGAATGATCTAAGAGCCCTCCTGTTAGCACCATTCCAAGAAATATAAAATTTCTACAAGTTCTCTTCATTAGAATTGCTCAGCTTTACTTCAATTTGGTTAAATTTCTGAAAAGGAGCTTTCTCTGTTTTACATCCCACTTCTCTGCCAACACTGTTTGCAGCAACCTCGTCTCTGGTGGTAACACAAAACCAGAACTGCAAGTCTATATATAAATATGCCATAAGATCCCCATATCTGTTGGGAAATATGGGACTCAACTCAAACATATTTGAAAGAAAGTTTAAAAATCACACATTTTTAAATAAGGATTTCAACTCTCATTTTCTTCCTATTTGGTATTGCAAACTCCTCCAAACTCACAGCATAATTCCTAGACATCCAACCACCTTATTCTTGAGCCATCTCACCTATATCCAGATAATTTTTGTTGCCAAGACAGCCTGAGCTCCTGGGATTCTGCTAAAAACAGGCAGAAGAGTGCCTCTTCCACAACAATTTACCCTGGAATGAACTTGATGGTGTTAGCAGCAGGTGGTGTGGGAGAAATAAAAAGCCTCAGAGGAAATCCCCTGCTGTTCTTTGTGTTCTTAAGGTCTCACTCGAGCATACACCTCTGACAGCTTCAAACTACAAGCTGAACAACATTCCATGTCACTGCTTTGCTTTCCACATGTTCCAAGACTGAGGAAAAACAGTTGTGACAACGGGCAGGTAAGTGAGTTGGACAAAGTTTCTTGCTTCCTCCCATGATTATACACAAAACTCTGGGTTTTGCTTAAAATGAAAACCTCTATTTTGAATTCCCTGTGGAGAAATTTTCCATTTTTCATTCCTTTAAGAAAAATTAGTCCCAATGAAGAATTTTCTCTGCACTTCTTACTTGTGGGAAGTAGTCAATGCATGTCTGAAAAACAATTATATGAGGATCTGCAAGACTTGTCTGTTTTGGTAGGTGGAAGTAAAGAACCAAACCCTGAAGTGAGAGACATTTTCTTTGAAGACATTCACCATGTCAAAGCTCTGCATCTGGAATTCCTCAGCAACTAAATGAGAATCAGCTTTTTTTAATGCAAAGAGTACAATAGAGATAATATAGGTGCAATACTCAGTTACCTACTTCCAGAAACAGTCAGCTGCTTTCCTACAGCATTAAAAGGTTTTGAAAGTTGACAACACTGAAGGGTCTACCAATTACATTAGAAACATGACTAGCAACCAAGACAAAATTACCTAAGGAGGAAAGTAAATTATTTTCTTTTAATTGTGAGGCATGAGTCTGTAATCTTTTAGAGCAACCTCTTTCTTTAGTGGGCAAAAAAATTCAGATGGTTGCTTGTAATTGCACACCAAGTTTTGGTCTCTTTTGGTATAACTTGGATCACCTAAAATGCTTTCCTTTATTTGTCTGTCAACAGCTCCCTACTGCTTTTATTTTCAGTCTCTTGATTTTCATTTTGCATAGCTTGATATGAGAAAAAGTAAAAAAAAATACAGTTTATATTGATCCAAGATGCTCACATCTGTATCATGGGATTAATAGGATTATGCCAACATGGAAAATATGTAGAAAACATGGCAACAGAAGAAATACTTTCTGATACCAAGCAAAAAATAGGAAAGCTGACACATAAGGTTTTGTGATGTAAAAGTATTTTACAATGTCATTTGCAGACTATTCGTGATGATAAGCAATGGCAGGGACATCAACTTTGTTTCAATAAATGAATCTTGGATAAAAAGGAACCTAAAAAGCCATCTGCATTGATCTGTAATGTGTAATTTCACAGACTTGCATATTTGCTAACTGTCTGTCAAAAAATTCAGAGTCAATTTTATGAAAAGAAACAAACTGATAGATCTGGAGGCCAAGGAATGGAGAGCACATAGACACAGAACAGACACACGGCAGGAACTGAATCAGTACAGGCTCTCATGTTTTTGACTGGGCCTGAAGAAAACCTCAATGTATATAATTATAATTTCCATTTTCCTACATATTGATTGATTATTGATTCTCCTACACATTTATAGCCCTGTTATCTATGTGATGGAAACATGTAACACCTTATGTGATGATATTCATGTGCACCAAACAGCACATGGCTTAGGTCTGCATAAAGTACTAATCCAGGGCACACCATCCTTAAAATTCCCCTGCTAATATTTGAAATAGTGAAGAAAATGGTACTACTGTTATTTCCCTCAACTCCTTTCAGCCAAGGCAAGCCACTACAAATTACCACTGGAATTCTTACTGAGAAAAACTGTTTCTTGGAGGCACTCAGCACTTCAGAGAAGCTGGGAACTTTTGGGTTTAGAGATGAAAGGAATGGAGAGCTGACAGCCAGGAGATGGGATTGGCTGGAAGCAGCAGCTCATGCTACTGTCCAGCAATTGTAGAGAGCATTTCACAGGAGTGCTCCCTATAGGTCACATGCTATCAAGAAGCCAGAATAGATACAATCCTATGAATCATGAATGGATGAAATATCTTGGAGATAAGAGCCTGTTACCTCTCCATCTAATCAATCACTGCATCCAGCTGTTGAAGTAAACTCAGTACAGGTCCACAGTACAGCATCCCTTTCTACAAATGAAGGGGGACCTGGATTTCAAATAAGGTTCTGCACTATCATTTTTTGCTCATATTTAGTCTTCAGAAAGAGCAACATTAGCATTGACTGACATAATCAACTTCTAGGCAGGTTTTCCTACTGCAAGATAAATTAGGCTGTTTCTATATTCTCTTCCCACACAAAGCTGCATATATCCTTTCTGCTGGATGAAGAAATTGGAACTGGTTAACATTAGGCTCTTACATGACAATTAAGTTCAGCAGTGTTAAGAATGCCTTCAATTCAGTTATTCATATTACTGAGATTGGGTTTTCTGTAGCATAATTGTTGCTATTTCAGATACACTATAACTGAAAAAAAAAAGAAAAGGAAATGTTTTCTATTCCCTCTTTATTCTTAAAAATCGTATTGAAGCAAAATTTCAGTGAAAGATTAATGCAAGACAGGGGGAGAGAATTTTCTAAGAAAAAGCAAAATGTGAGCATTAATTATCAGCATGAATTGAGACAAAGTTCCTCCTCAGGATGTTTCTATCCTGAGGTTCCAGTGTCAAAGGGAAGAACTTGGCTTTCCCTCTTATCTTACATATTACACTAATTAATTTACTTTACACAAATTGAGAGGTGTTATTTCCCTGGTTCTCCCTCTCCCTATTGTACATTTCCTTGCACTGATTTTAATTCAGAGCTACATGCTTTGGGAAGCATTTAGAAGGGCTTAAAGAGGGGTTTTTTTGTGATTTGGGACTGACTCAGTAGCACAGTTCAATTAAAATTCTTTGAGTATTTACTAAAAAAAGTGGAAAATGCTCAAGACAAGTAAGGAAGAAGCTTTCCAAAGCAACAGGCAAGGAGAAATGCCTGTGTCACACTCAGAAAAAGAAAAGCCATTTTCCTTCACCTTATAAAGAGAATGAAAGCACACAATTTTCACATCACAAGCATATCCTGATGGATGTTATAGCTTCCAGTGTATGCAAAGCAATGTATTTTAAAGATGATCTACAATTTTTTCTAGGGGGGAAAAAAAAACCCCAAAACAACAAACAAAAAACAAGCCCAAAACATTTTGAATTTCCCTATATTATAAAGGAATGAAGAAAAACAGAATTCTTTCGTATGACTGCACTAAAAATAGTTATCTCTGATCTTCACTACCTTATACTTTTTATACCAAGGCTTCCCAAATAAATGATCCTTATCTCTCTCTCTGACCAGTAATTTCTGAATCAATAAACTAATTTCTTCAAAGACAGTGATTTTCATCAAGCATTATGATATCAGGTAGTTAAGCTGAGAAGAGAGAGTCTCAACACTTGAACAGAGAGAAAGGCTGTAACTTTTGTTCCAGCCTTACCAGACAGGCAAAAATGCCCACACAGCAGCAAGGTTGAAATCATCCCTGCAAAAAGGCATCAGCTGGTTCTCACATCTTCCCAGACACCAAAACCTCCAGCTACTCAGACATATCTGTAAGAAACCAGGGTCTGTTTGTCCTGCTGCTGGTGGAGTGATTTGATTGAGAACTGCTTTCACAGTTTTTGTAAAGGCAGTTCAATTAACTTCCATAGCTGAGTAGATCATCCAATCATCTGATTTAGTTCATCTAACTTCCTTTTATTCCTCTTTGAAGGCACAGGGAGCATTCATCACATCTGCAAGACAACTTGAGATGAACAAACTCCTCCTGTGGAAAACATTCTCAAAACCATCCATGAATCACAACATAAAAGTTTATGAAAAATAAAAAAGCCATGTAATTTAAGCACATGACAATTATGATAGAGTGCATAAGGTGACAAAGACGTCCCTTTCAGGTTATCTTCAACCAGATATCTCAGATCTGAGTGGGAAAATGTATGCAAAACCCCTACAATTACATCACAGTCATTTCTCCCTTGGTCTGTTATTGCAATATTATTGTTGGTAAAACTAAACTAATGTGAAATACTTTAAAAATGGAAATAAAAATCTACAATAGCCAAAGTATCTTCTTGTCAACCAAAGTGTTTTAGTTTTGGCAACCGAAAAAGCTGTGGTGAGCACTCAACGTGTGAATTGCTCACCCATTGTACACTTTGTTATTAAAATTGCTGCTGTTACTGTTTGTTTCTTATTTCACTGCTGAAATAAGAAACATTTCAGAAACATTTCATTTTCAGTGCATTGTTCTTATCTCAACCAGCAATCTTTGCTTTTCCTGCCTCCAATTCTCCTCTCCATTCTGTCACCGTCACATTTTCTGAAAAAATCCCTTTGCCCAGGATTTTTCTCCTGTGAAGCTGAGAAGCCTCAGAGAAAAAGGAAGACAATATTATCTCATTTGCTTCTTCTGGGTTTTGTCCTTTGGAATGTGTTTGGAGATTGTTTCATTGGATTCTGCTGTGAGTTGTTTTCACTCATTGGCCAATCAGGGCCAAGCTGTGTCGAGGCTCTGGAAAGAGCCAGGAGTTTTCATTATTATCTTTTAGCCTTCTGTAGGTATCCTTTGTGTATTCTTTAGTATAGTTTAGGATAGTATTCTTTAATATAATAGAATATCATCAAGTAAGAAATTAGCCTTCTGAGAACATGGAGTCAGATTCATCATTCCTCCCTTTGTCGGGGGTCTCTGTAAATACAAGACCATTCCACCTCAGAGGGAGAAAAACAGGGAATGAATGAGGGGCATGTGGTTAGGAGTATTTCAGTGGGAGCACTAAATAGGAGAATACCATTCCTAAACCACAACAGCCTTTTTTAGTGCCCAATGCAGGGCTCAAAGGGCTGATATAGCAACAGGTCTAACCAGAACAGGTTGGAAGCAAATTTGGTCTAAATATTTGTTGTATTAGCTATGGACCTGCTGGTCCCAGAGTTGCTTGGTCTGTTCACGTGGCTGTGGAATTGTTTTGTTTGATTAGTTTAACAGTAGAGCTGGAGAAAAATGCCACGAAAGGCAGTGTGATTCCCCAAGCAGCAATAGCCAGCACTGGTTTTGTCAGAGTGCAGAATGCAGAACCAGAATTATTCTTTGGGTAAATAATTCTTGCTACCTACTGCTTCAGGGAACAGCATGCAGTTTGTTTTCCCCCATAACACTGAGAGGACAGTTTAGCAAATGAATTAAAGCTTTCCATCCTGATGTGCACTTGTGCAAGAGGACAAAAATGAATTCATAATTAGGTGGATAGGTTTTCCCTCACTCCTCCCTGCTCCACATACAAGCAAGACTAAGCCATTTGTTGAGCTTCATTTGGTTTTAGAACAGCTTTGATGATTCAAGTAATATTCAACTCAAATTAGCACCACAGTCTCTTATCCAGCTTTGTTGAACTAAAAATTGAACATAGTATTATTAGCAAACAGCAGTAAAAATCAGTCTGTTAAACATAACTTCTTTTATCAAACACCAGAAAGATTTTCCTGTGATTTACTACTTAATTACAGCTGTAGAAGAAGCCCACTCTTTCTGGTTTTTTCCTTTTATTTATTTCTGTGGGTTTTTGAGAAAGTTTATCCTAGAAATAGGCCATGGATGAAAGCCACCCTAGCAGATTTGACAAGGAGGAAGCATTCCTCTGTAGTAAACCTGAAGCGTACAACACTTGTAGGCAAAGTTCAGAAGTACAATTCATCAAAATCTGTGAAAAGAACACAAATGCTGATGACAGGTTAAGGTCATCTGGTCACTTTTTAACTTTCAAGCACTTAATTTTACAAGCCTTTCTGTGCTAGCAGACACATTGAATAATATCAAAGGTTTTGTGAAGACTTTGGGGAAAAAAGTTACCTCAATAAGCCACATGAATGCCCTGTCATTTGGATTTCTCATGCCTTTCTCTCATTTTATTAACATTAACATACTAAAGTGTTTGTTCTCCAGTCATGGATCTGCACCTGTAACTTGATGTTCCCTTTGGGAGATATTTGGGACAAGAGAATTAACAGTGTATAGCTATGAGACATTCTCTCCTGAAATAACAATTGTAATTGTCATGCTCACTAGAAAGATATTAATTGACAAAGCCCAGCATAAATTTTGGAATGCCAAAGGGAAGCACTGGAAAGACAGACAAGACTCTATACTGGCCATGGACATGTGGGCATTTAATTGCTCTGGTAATTGCTTCAACTAATGGAAGACAGCATTTACCCAGTAAATTGATTAAATCTTTTCTTCTCTTTCTGCATACTACTACTGCATTTCCTTTGTGCCAGGCTAAGCAATTGCAGGTAGAAGGCACCTCAGCATTACCCTGACTATATGCAATAAGGAAGAAAATGTAAAAAATTTTAATTGAATTGCAGGAGACACCTACAATCTCTACTGACTCTATAAAGCATCTGGAAAACATCTGGAAGGAAGAAGCCTAAGTGTATCTGCCACAATTCTGGTGCCATTCCTGTATCAAATCCTATTAAAATGAAGCTGTGCCCACAGCACACCTTGATACTGTGATATGTGTATATAATGGCACACATTTCACAGAGGTTCTCTCTCATTGCTTCTTGACTTTTTCCCACTCTCCTGCCCCCCAAAAAACCCAACTCTCACAGATGCACTGGATTTTACACTCCACTCTTCAGATCACTGGTTGTCACCCTCAGAACACACATGGATCCGACCCATGACTTGTCCTGTGTAACAGATTTATGTATTCCTGATTTTGGATTCCTCCATGCTTTTCAATTATGCCATTTAAAGGCAGACAAACAACTAAACAACGTTTGTTACTCTGGAGTATCTACCTGAAATTCCCATTGCTGCTAATGACTTGGGCATTTAGATCATAGATATGAATATTTAACACAGCAGATGTTTTGATAACCCTGGGTTTCTAGGCATTCATTCTGTATCTTTTTCCTTACTTTACAGCAATGAACCACCAAGCAAGTGTTGCTTGTTTTGTTTAAACACACAAAATTATAGGAGCCACTTGTTTTGAAGTCTCTCTCACACAGAAAGGAGTCTTCAGCAGAGTGCAGACTAAACACCAGCCCAGATTATCATGATACCATGATTTCACAGCACTGTATCCAGAACAGAATGTCCTATTCCAAAATACAATTGAAATATCTTTTTTTCTCTACTGATACCAAGCTTTCCTGTGGGAGGTGGTGAACCACAATCCTTCTGAAGCTACATTTCTCTTAATTGTTTTCTTCAGTCAAGGTATTCTATGCAGTTCCAGGAATGGAAACAAATTGCAAAGATTTATACACCACAGAGACATCCAATTTTCACTATTCTGATTTCCTAGTGCTTCAGATTTTGTCCTGTGTATTTCATAATCTCTCTTCCTTCCCACTGGCTTGTGGGATTTTGTCATGGTTTAGGAATGGTATTCTCCAATTTAGTACTCCCAGGACAGATTTTAATTTTAGATTCAGATTATTTAAGAACACTGCACTTGATAAGAAATATTTTAGGATGTTTAGCTTCTCTCTTCCCATTAAGAAAAAGAAGAACTCTTACCTTACAACATTTCCAGTTCTGTGCACTTCATGCAAATGTTTGCTGAACTATGGTGCAGAACTGCAGTCTGCCACAATGGTGCACAATTTAGTTCTACAGTACTAAGATTTTCACTAAAAGCCTCCAATTACTACCTAGTTTCCTACTCAATAGGATTTTGAATTTTATTTTTAAAAGGAAAGAAGGATTTTGTGATATTCCTGCAGAAGTGCTTATATACATATAGTAAGAGGAGACACTTGTGAGAGGATAGTCCCATTTCCATCTCCTCTCAGAGATGGTTCACAGGATTCCCTACAGGAACCTTTTTCTCCACTAGCCTAAAGCAGAAGGGAACCCCTGAAATGAAGAGATTAAAGTTATGCAGTCTGACCATCATGATTTACATTTGCAGAAGTCATGTTTGTCTGAGACCTATCTTAAAATGTCAACATGGAAATAGTCAAGTACTTCAGTGTATAGTAAACTGGCTATGTCAACACAAAAATCAGACCCAGAAGTGAGCATACTCAATGGCCCTATTTTATGCTCAAAGCTTATACATCTAAAGCCAAAGAAAAAGATCATTTTAAAATAATTTAACTTTCTAAGGAGACCAGAACCTTCACAGTAACTTCACTGTTTTCTGGAACAACATAACAACAGAAGGAGAAAAAAAAAAAAAACACTTCAGCTTTCTCTGAAGTTTCAGTTAGGGCAACACAGCTTGCTACTGTTAGAACTAAACATAAATTAGGCAAAATATATATCCAGCGTGTTGAAGCAACAGCTGAAGTTTGATATTAGCCTGGTTGAATCTCTGCCAGCATCTTAACATTTGGATACATATTTGAAACTTACTTAGACATCAAATCAAACATGTGTACCATGCAGATTTGCATGCATAACCTTCTTTTCAGCTATGAAATTTTGCCTGAATAGCCTTAGATTTTAGAAATTACTCTCTTTCAGCTTCAAAGAAGGAAAGCTCTAAAAGGCAAAATGACTTTGCTATTCAACTGCATTCAAATAGCATCCAAAGTATTTACACCCTGTTAAGAGAACCCAAAAGCAAATCTGTTCTGTCCCAAAGTGATTATTTCATATTATATTTCCTGCCCATGACCTGCTGTTCCCTGTGAATGGCCATCCTGAGCCAGACTCTCTGTGGCAGCAGCCAGCAGCAAATATCTGGATAAGGAGCACAAGAAGAGAGATATTCACCAACACATCCCTCAGTTCTTCAGGCACCTTCTGCAACAGAGAGGACATTTTTGCCTTCAAAACACCCTCATGAGATTTCATTTGCCTTATCATTCTGAGCCCAAGCCTACCTAAAAGCATTTGTACAACCACATGGCAACAAGTGCCCCAGGATCACCATTCTGGAACATTTCCAGCCTGCCACTGCCTCAGTACAGCATGCACATTCTGTGAAAAAATCCCTTCACCCAGGATTTTTCTCCTGGGAAGCTGAGAAGCCTCAGAGAAAAAGGAAAACAATTCTAATTTCATTTGCTTCTCCTGTGTTGTGCTCATGTGGAATGTGTTTGGAGATTGTTTACCACAGGTGATTGTTTCATTGGATTCTGCTGTGAGTTGTTTTGACTCTTTGGCCAATCAGGGCCAAGCTGTGTCAGGACTCTGGAGATAGTCATGAGTTTTCATTATTATCTTTTTAGCATTCAGTAAATATCCTTTCTGTATACTTTAGTAGAGTTTAGTACAGTATTCTTTAATATAATATAGTATCATAAAGTAACAAATTAGCCTTCTGAGAACATGGAGTCAGGTTTATCATTCCTCCCTGCCACAAGGGTCCCTGCAAATGCAATACCTCAGTATCACTTGAGGTGCCTCCCATCCTTGGGCTATGAGAAAATGTGCTTATTTGCTCCTTAGTCACCTTTTCCATGCCACCCAGGATTTTACAGTCTTCTGTCCCATCCTCTTCACAGCCTGGTTTTCCTCAACCCTAAGGAAGCCAGGTTAAGCAGCTGGGATTTCTGTAGGAGCCATTCCCCATCTCTGAGTATCCCTGTTCCTGCTGCAGTGGGAAAGTGGGAAGGGAATATCACAAGTGCTCTGAGTTTCAAAGGGGAGGCACACAGGTGTTTTAGATGGGTATGAGCCCATGAACTCAGGTTTTGGGTTTTTTTCAGTCAGGGTTAGAAACTTGGCAATCTCAGCCAAGAACTGGCTAATTCTAAATGAACCAGCCCAAAGACAGGAAGCAATTCAGCAACTTGAAGCAGCACTTTGCAAGTGCTAATTAACTTAGCTTAAATTTTTTAAGAAGCAGTCTGAGCTAAGTAAAACAAACATGTTTCATGCACATTCTTCTGGCCATCTTTTCTCCTAGTTTCCACTCTCCCAGAGAGCTGTCATAAAAGGCTCCCTCCCTGGAGTCGTGCCCTGTTTTAGCTTCACCCATTTTTCCTCCTCCAGACTACAACACACAGAGAAACAACTTCTGCAATGCCTCTTCTCTAGCTCTCATGCACCTGGCTTCTGCCCAATAATTTTATAGCAAGGAAAACCCTCATTTAACTCTTTTCTGAGCTTCCAAATTCCAGATTTTTTCTCATTTTCCTCTGTCCTACGGTTGTTTTCAGATCTTGAAAATGAGGAATATCATGGGAGAAGGAAAATAAAATTGAAGGTAGGAAGGAGAGGTATTTATATAGTCAAAGATATCAGGCAATTATTTCTATGACCTCCACAAATCAAAAAATAACTGAAAAAATTCAAGGTCTGTATCCTATGGAGACATTCTGAAGAACATAAATCACTCCCAGGGTAGTGTGGAAAAATGGGAATTATGCCTGAAACAAGGTAATGAGGTCAATACTCCCCCTTCCTAGGGTCAGAATTCAGGACTAGAAAAATTATCCTTATCTATCAGGAGTCAAGATTTCCCTAACCATATAGTAGAGGCCATAAAATAGCTTCTCAGATTGCACTCCTAATATAAAACTGATATTAAAGGAAGAATAAATTTCACAGTCAAATTTTCCAGTCAACATTTCATGGCACAAAGAAGGAAGACTGAAGTGCAAAGTGCACAAATCTCCATCAGACATATTCTAAAGGCATGGATTCTACCAGACCAGTAGCTGTAAAATGCTAGTAAAAAGCATGTAATTGGTTTATAACTTTGTGACCTTAAAACCCACTTCTGAATAGGTTTCTGAAATGGTCATCTCATTTCATTAGTAAGGAAATTATTCAGCTGTCTTTCCTCTCCACAGTTCTTAAATTCACCCTGCAGTGCTCCACATGAAGATACACACCCAGCAGAAATAAACACTGGGCATGTTTTTGAGCTCCTCCACAGCAAGTAACTGGACAAAAGCAAACCCTGACTCTGTTCATACACTGGAATTCTCTGTTAGAGGCCCTGAAGATGCATTACCAGCTCTCTCATGTGTTTCTTGCCCTTCCACATGCAGCCAGTGAGAAGTGGGGATGTTCCATATTGCATTAGCTATAAGCTATACACACTGGGCACCGAACAGGATGACCAGAAATCTTGCAGGATTTAATTTACAATCTTGCATGTTGTAAGCCCCTCAGGACAGGAAACTCTCATGGTTTTATGTATCTATAAAACAACATGCATACCTATGACACTGTATAAATAACAGGATTGGATTAAAAACATCTGTAGTCACTCTGGCTGATCTATTGTCTTTCTGCCTGCTGTCTCTTCATAATTTCTGAAGGCAGACAAGCCATTTCACACAACAGGAATGCTGGTGGTGCTGATGCAGCTACATATAAATCTGTAGCAACATGTTAATAAGAGACCCAATGAATAGAGAAATTAAAAAATAATAAAAATCTGTCCTTCAGACAGGACGTCCTGACAGGTTTCCACTTGATTTTTGTTTACTTTTGGCCAAGAAAATACAGGAAACATGGATAACTCAAACAAAACAGTTTCCAAAATATGGTAGGAGGTGGTAAGGACAACATTTCTTTGATTCAGAGCTGAGACTGTTGTGATACTCTTTTCTCTGCCTGCCCAGAAGTGTCAACAAGGATTCATGTATTGTAAACTGCTTCTGTGAAAGCAAAAAGAATCTATGTCCACAACATGGTGATAGTCACAGAAGATATAAAGAGATTCACACACTGTGCAACTATTGAGTTCAGAAATAATGCTAAAAGGGAGGCAGACTGTTATTGATACCAAGCAGGGAAGGGAACAACTACATTTCCAAGAGAGAGGCAAAGAGGAATCCTAAATTTAGAACAAAATTCAGAACTGAAGCCAAGATACTGTCACCACCAGAGCTGCGTGAACATCTCACAGAAAATCCTTCAACAGTTTTAAACTCAGCTCACTTAGGTTTAGAAGAGAGGGGGGGACAAAAATCAATTCCCTTCACGTGAATCATCTCTGTGTCCTTCAAATCACCATGTAGAAATTAAAAATGAAACACCTCTCTCCCTGCCCAGCTATGTGATTTTCTAAATTGATTACAAGCCTTTCCCTTTGACTCCCTAGTCCAACTTCTGGCAGCTGGTCACACGGTAGGTCTGCTGAATCCAGTGAGTCTGCTCTGGTTTTGCACTACACCTCAGGCTGCTCTCATCGAAGACAAGCATTAATTAAATTCACTCCATCTAATAAGAAACTCCCCTTTTGCAGTGAGGAATTAAGAACAGTTTGAAAGATAGAGGAAAATGTCATAAGTGTGAAACTGTATGACAGATGTTTTCCTCAAAAATGAGATGATCCAAAGATATTCAGTCTGATCATTTCACATGCAAGTGCTTCCCTCCACCTTTCCATGTTATTCTCTCAGATTTATCCACATTTTATCTCATCCATTTTCCTCTGTCCTAGCAGCAAGTTAGTGATTTACTGATGACACTTCTACAGTTTTACATGGTGTTTCCTATTTGATTTTTACCACTAATTTTCAAACACTCTGAAGCCTAACAAGAAAAAAGTGTTATGGGGCAGAACAATTCTGCCCTTACTCTTCTGGGAAAAGAGAATTGGACATATATGTACAGATGTATGAAGGACTACACAGAGAATGCACATAGTTTCCAAATTTAGAGTATGTGAAGCTTTTCCACTGATAATGGTTTTTTGTCTCTCATGTCACAAGTCTGGATACCAGAGACTTTGGCTCTGCAAAGACAACGGGATGCTCAGTTTGCTCAGGACATTCACTTAATAAACATCATCCATAAAAACTGAGATTGTCTAAAACTGAAATTAGAGTGTGATCAAACTGTACTCCTGCCTGTTACACAACCAGAGGGTGCCAGGCCAGCTTGCTAGCAAGGGCTTAGCAGGTGGAAAGCACATCTGTTGCAGCTGGCAGCATTTTATATGCTGCTGCTGCATGACTGCAGGTATACTTAAACCCTTCTTCCTCAACCTCCTCCCTGTGCCCAGGAAGGGACTGACAAGAAAATAAGTCAGAAGCTTAGCTAGTTTATTGCTTACTATAAGGGATTTTTATTAAAACACATGAAGTGCAACAATAAAGCACCGTGGTGAGTAAGGACAGAATCAGGTTACTACTTGCACCAGCAAAAACAAGAGAGGCTCTGGCACCTTCCTGCTGCTGCGGAAGCAATTGGAAAAGGAAGGCACTAATGAAGGCAATTGAGTAGCTTTGAAAACATCAAAATCCAGAAGAATCCTAAATTCTAATCCCTCAGCACAATACAACCTTCCCTGCTACACACAGTGCTCCAGCATTTACTAAAATCAGATTGTGCTTTTTAAATGTAGCCCACATTTGGGAGTATTATTTATTTGGAAGAACTGCAGACCATTAACTCTGAGCCTACTAATCTCTATGGATCCATTCTAGATGTGCTGTTGGTTTACCCATATAACTTTTTGTTTCTTTTTCAAGCTCTAGAGGAAAGAAAGCTCACAATTTGGAATTAAATTCTCAAGGATGCCAGAAACAGCTCACAAGAATAGTTCAGCTGTTTCATAACAAAACCTTATTTATAAAACACTCAAATATCTCTTTGGACATCAGGAATTTCAACAAATAGATTTTTAATTGTGCCTTTTTTAGGGCTTTAAAGATCACTTTCAACAAGGACTACAAGCTTTGTTCATTCACCCATTCAGACTGAGAGGTAAGAGAGAAGGTTTGGATACATTCTCTGGCATTCAGGGGCCTTTTTGTAATTGTATGACATTAAAAGTCTTCACCACTTCTTTTGAACACACTAGGAAGAAGAGCAGCAGCTGTGAAGTTCTTGGCCAATGTCAGAAACAGTTCCTACTAGACCTAAATGGTGTAGGGAAAACAAAATGGAACACCACCACCCCACATATACACACACAAAGCCATTTGCTGCCAAAATATAAAGGGGAAAAAAATTATTAGACAAAATTGAGTCTTTTTTTCCCAGAAAATGACCTAGGAGAGAAGAAAGAAAGCAAAAAGGGTACAGGACACCTACAGGAGTTGTGAGCATTCATTTTGACTTTTCATTACCCTGAACAAGATTTTTGGTCTTGCTAATATGAGCAACTGCTGAAGAAGAACATTAATTGGGTATCAGCATTTCCCCCTCCTTTAAGAGCAGTTACAAGTTTTTGGTAAGCTTTCTATTCTAAAGGGAATGAACTCTGAAAATCCTCTCTTAAATCAAGCTTTTCAGCTAGGACTTCTTACCAGTTCCTACAGCTATTCTCCAAAGAAGAGGAAGAGGGAGAAAAATCAGAATTTTGTATACTCTTTCAAAACTATCTTCCTTACCCTTCCCCTAATACTCATTCAAAAAGATCTTCTCAACCTGCTCTTCAAATGACTCAGACCAGTTAACAACATGCAGGTAGTTGTTATGTATCCATTCACCACTACTGTACCTACAGTCACCCAAAACAGCTGAAAAATCTGACTTCCTGTGCCTTTTGCCTTTGAAGCTCTGGATAAGGAACCCTTTTCAATACACAAAGGACTTGAGGTATGGAGTTTTAGCTAAATCACTTCCCTTTTGTCTTTTTTCTTAACCAAACCAGCTGGGTCCCACACTGTGTCAGTTTTTTCTCTTGTTGCTACTCTCCATGTGACTTGAAGGGGGGATCTCAGCTCTGCCTGCAGCACCTCCTGCCCCTCCTTCTGCACTGACCTTGCTGTCTGCAGAGTTGTTCCTCTCCCACGTTCCTCCTCCTCTGCCCAGCTGCAGCTGCTGTTTCACAGGGTTTCTTTTTTCCCTTCCTTAAATCTGTTATTCCAGAGGCACCACCACTGTCACCAATGGGCTCAGCCTTGGTGAAACCCTGGCTGGCATTGGCTGTTGGACATGGGGAAAGCCTCCAGGAGCTTTCCATAGGTCCTTTTTAGGGCTTTGTCACACAAACCCAATACACTTGGCGTGTATCTTCTGCTTGCTATTAATACAGAAATGCAAGGTAGAAATTTTATCCAGTGAAAGGTTTCTGCCTTTTTCTACAACAGCAAAAGGTTGTTGCATAAGCAGAGAAAACAAACCAAAAATTATCCTGAGGATGTTTCATTTCTCTCAAGGTACATAATGATCCCCATTCTACATTGGCAAAGTTTAAACATACCAAATACTAAATAAAAAAGCATAGAAAACTCTAAGACATACTCACTATTAGCAATAAATGATGAAAAACATCTGCATGTGAGGATGCATGGCAGGAAACACAAGGAGTCATACAAACAATGCTCTGTGATTTATCCTAATACTGGGAATTGCAGGACGAAGGCTTTTAATCAGGTGGTCTTGAGCTACAGCCCTGCTGCTTGGGAAGCAAACACATGCAGGAATGGTTTTTATAAAGGCATAATAGAGCATGTGCCAGAAGATGAGCCTTCATTTTGCAACAAAATAAGTTGACATTCATCACAGCTATATCTATGTAAAGTTAAAAGATTTTCATGGTTTCAGTCCTGCTTGCAATGGTACTTTCTTTTTTACATTTCTGTGTTTCAATTTAAGCACCAATTTCCAGAACACAGAGAAAGGCAGACACCAAAAGGTTTTCCCAGGGAATAATTTCTGCAGAAGGAGCATAATAAGCTCTTTGAGATAGAAATCTGTCTTTATTTTCATGTGCTATATAGCACAAAGCTACCAACAATAAATCCTAAGAGAGGAAAAGAAGGAAACATAGCAGTTGATTCCATCTCAGTTTTCCTGAAAGAAAAGAATCACTGGATACAGAGTGGAAACACTTGAGGGAGACATTACTACTAACAAGCAGTGATAGAACAAGAAGAAAAGCTTGATGCCACCCAGCTCCTTCACATTTCAGAGTGAAGGAGGCTGTGACTGCTCAGCTGCAATTTGGACACAGAGCAGAGGTTGGTGGGCTGGAACCAAGTGACAGTCACTGGGAACTTTAATGACAAGCTGCCACATAAAACAGGACCATGCAAACTGATGAATCACACAGACTAACGAGGAGGTGCTCAAGATGAGCAGCCCAACCCCAAGCATGAGAAATAATTGGCAAGATGAAAGGATATTCCTATGTACCATGCATATGGGAAGGAGATGGGAGTACAACTGCCTGGCTTTACAGCTTCCTAGTGGAAACACAACACCCTGCTAAGCAGGGCTGGGAAACTCTCTGTGACATGTTGTTTAACTGCTCTTTCAAGTCCAAATTCTGCACCTTCCAGATCCCAAAGCAGTTTCAAGGAATGAAGATGCTCTGACTGCAGTGAACTCCTTCCCATTGACATTCAGACCACAGGTTCTCAGGATTTCGAAGCATATTCCTTTTTGTTGAATACATTACCACAAAAATCCAGAGGCATTTTGAAGAATTTCCTTTTGTTCATCCAACTGTAACCTCTAAACAGGTCCCTGTTCAGCAGTTTAAGCATCCTAGATGTGCTCTGTACATTATCAGTATTAGATGAGCCCAGTGCAAGCCTTTCACTGACCAAGCTATTTTGCTCAAAAAATAAAATTAAAGAACAAATTGCCATTTTTTATAATAGTGTCCCAAATTCCTATCTATCCAAACCACTATCCCCAATGCCAATCACAGTTTTACACCTCAGAACTACCACATCCTTTAGCTGCAGTCAAGAAGGTTACTCACACTGTGTGCTCTGCACAGTAACAAATTATGAAGGACACATTCTGCAGTCTCTTCCACTTGAGAAGGTGTCTGTACCTTACATGACAAATCAGGATTACATGATGCACCATCACTAGATTTCTTTGCCTAAATGTTTAAGAATCTCAGCTGAATTCACTGCTACACTCTAATTAATTTGTACAAGAATAAAGCTGTCTTTTTAACAATGGGGTGCAGATTCAACAACAAACAGGATGCAGTATTTAAAATAACAGAAACCTGATTAATCAACCTCTGCAGAAGCTACCCAGACCATGATATCCATGTAGGTCAAGACTGCTATTTTTGTTTGTTGAAGCAAAAGGACAAAGACTGGCACATTTGCATTGTCCCTTCAGCAGCCAGCTAGCACTTGCCTAGAACTGGGACATCCTACATTCCTTTTGTCAGGAAGCACCACTTCTGGATGCTGATGTTTCTGGGTATAGTCACTGGAGAGGGTGAAAATGAGTAGTTTGGAAGATGCATAAATGTCATATTTCTTTCTCACTCTATCAAGAGCTGAAATGGTGAACTAGGTCAGGATCACCAATTCCTACTATGGCAGCATTTGTGCTTGTCCAGGATGGGTCAGCAAAGGAGCTGTTTCCTTCCAGGTGGAATTCTGGGTAGAGACTCATATCCACACCAGAACTCAACAGCAGAGCGCTTCCTTAGTTTTGTGAACAAAGTGGATTCTTAAAATGGGTTATTTACTGAAAGAGTTTTAAAGCTCCAAATGGTGAAACTGTCTTGGTTTATGTGCTGTGTTGAAGAAAGTCAGGCTTGGCACATGTTTCTCATTAACTGTGCTAAAGCAGCTCAGTTTCCCTAGAAATTCCCAGATTCTCTTTTGCAATAGGGTAATCTAGAAAGCCCCTAATTTTAGCTCTTGAGTCTGAAAGGGTGGCACATACATAAGTAGTGCTGAGTGAATGCTGCTGAAATGTCTATGATTGTGTGGAATGCTAAAGAAAGTGGGCTTTCTTGGCATGTACAGCATCATTAAAATCTTCCAAATCATGTCTAGAAGCAAGGAAGTCTTATAGATATTGGTGAATGCTTCTCACACTGCCACCTTACACATCTGTCAGTGCAGCCAGGTGACAGTGTGAGAGCCAGGATCCCAGTCACATCACCTGCTGCAAAATGGTCAGGGCTAAAAGCTGCTCCCTCTGCAAGCCCATGTGTTGTCTGTGCCCAAAGTTTAGGGCAATGTTAGCACATCTGCAGGTTTACCCCAGAACCTGGATACCTACCATTTCTAAATTTTATTATTATTTCTGAACAGGGAGAAGTAAAATGGGCCAAAGTCATGACATAGTCAGGGGAAAGCACACAATGCTTTTGTTATGATGAGTGCTAGATAAACTCTCTCATTTTCAGGCAGATTAAATCACTTTTGAACTGCTTGCTTGTTTTTTTTTTTGAAAACAGCTTTCAAGATGAGGTAATAGAAGGAAACCTATCAATTTAGTGTATATTTTCAAGTTAATAATGTTGACATATTGTTCAAATAAACCCCCAATTCAGCACAATTTGTTTTTAGACAAGCCCTTCATTTTAACCTCCACATGGAAGGAAAACTAAGTGACTTCCTCATCTCACTTAATAGAGAACATATGTTCAAAGATAATGCTGTGGGCTTGCTCTGAGAAGCTGCTCCTCTTCTGACAGAGAAGCTGGGAGCTCACAGAGTAACACTGATATATAAAGTTGCCATAAATCTCTCTCACAGCAGAGCTCACTTCAGAAGAAAAGACTGCTGATCCAAAAAACACACACACAAACAAAAGCACCCTGGAAACAGGTGAAAAAAGCAGCTGATATAGCCACTGGAAGGATCAGAACTAAAACCCACCTCAACCCTATTTTTTTAGGAGGAGTTTGAGGGGTAGTATTTAAGACACAGAGCACAGGAAGCAGCTCTGGAATAAAACTGTTTTAAATCCTTGCATTACAAACTCTCTGGAACAATTTGAGATGGAAATGTTATGGTAATATCAACAGTCATGTTCAATTATTTTATAAATATTTATCTAGCTCAGATTTACTTTGATAACATAAAGGATGTAATTGTCACTTGCTTCTCCAAGTCTCAATTTTTCCATCTACAAAAGAAAGTCAATTCACCTGCCAAGGCCATTGTACTTGATGCTGGAAAAGTCACTAATAAAACTCACATTCTTTAAATCCCAGTCAATCCACTGATTAATCAGGCTGTGCCCATAAACAAGCAAACACTTTATTTGCATTTGGAGACAAATCAAAGCCACCTCATTCTATTTTGCTCAATACCATGCCCTTGGTCACTAAGGTGGGGGCCAAATACAATCACTTACAACCAATAATAGAAGAAAAACAAAGATTCATCACCAGACATAATTAACATTTCTTTGCAGATAAATCTGGTCCTACAAAGCCACCAAACTTTTCAAGCTCATCCCCACCAAATCAATGACAAGACTCACTGGCCAATTTTTCAGTATGGTTTGCCACATCCCATGTTAGAGCCCCTTGCTTAAATCCAGAAAGTATAAATTGTCTTAAGAGGAAGAAGGAACAAAAATACATGGGTAGAAACTGGCCACATGAGAAACCTGAAAACATTCTCTGTTCATTCTGTGCAAATCCTCATTCAGCTCACAGAAACACATTCAGGAGATGTATTTTACATCAGAGGAATGCTGCCCTGGAGGACACAGCTAACACAGCCTAGATCTTCCCCTCAAAGTCACCACTTAGAGCCAACCTTATCAGCTCAGGATCAGCCTTGTACCTCCAGCCGACAGCCAGATATCCCAAAGCCTGAACACCTGGAACAAGTAAAGGTAAGCAGATCACAACAGAGTCATGGGCTGAGCAATGTAACATTCACTTACACATTCAGAAAGACAAAAAAAAAACCAAAACAAACACACACATCACAAACAAAAGACTGTTCACAAAGATTCTGCAAATAAGCCTTTAAGAGTGAAAAATGCAGCTATCCTTACAGCTTGGAATTCCTGGGAAGAAACATGCCCAATAACTCAGTAACTTATGTTCAACTTATATGAACTTAAACTTCGTCTAAGTCCAAAACCTTTCTTGGCCCAAGATCTGAACTCCAAGCCACTGGCTGTCTGTTGCTGCTGTGGCTGTGTATGTCCTAAATATTTATCAAGACACAAAGAAGAAATTTTGATCTTTAGGGAGCCCTCAGCATCGATGCCACAAGAAATGCATTAACTTTACAGACCTGAGCCAGAGCCTGAACTTCCTACAGTATTTATACACAATCCCTTGCTTGAGTCCAGACTTGGTGCTCACTGCAGATCATGTCAAAGGGGAAAGCTTAACCTTATTATGCCAACCCCTTGCACAGCAGTAACAAGAGCCGTCGTGTGTTTGAAATGTGCGTGCTCAGACCAATTCCTCAGCCACATAAATTTTGATGCTTCAAGTGCCAGCATATGACAGACACGCAATCCTGAGCTTCCTCTGCATTCAACACAGGTTTGGAAACGAAGCAGGTGGAGTCCTTCATTCTGCATTCCTAGCTAAACTTTGGATACAAGTTTCTGAAAGGTGACAACCTCAAATGTAGACATTGGATCATGGAAATGAAAGCTTCATGAAGAGCAGTTCACCAAAAAAACCCAAACGAAACAAAAAAAAGCCACCAAAAAAAGAGCAAACCTTCATCTGTATATTCCAAAAGACATTTGTGGGTTTTTTAAGCCTTGCAATATTTTTATGTCATGCCACACTTTTTTCATGGTGTCACAATTTCAGCCAGGGCAGTGTTAATTTTTGCAGTAGGCAGGAAACAGAGGACATTCTGTAGGACCTCACATCATTGCTGGGAGCAGTGGAAAAAGAGTCTCTTCAGGAAGAAGGGACTCCATGCAGTTGAGAAAACAGAAATACCAGATGGCTCCCTCTGCCACGTTATCAGGGAGGTGCCCCTGTGTGAAACATTTCTTTTCTTACACCTTTTGTTGTTATTATTATTGTTCTTGTTACTGTTCATTTCCCATCTCATTGCTGTTTCCAGTAAATTATTCTTATCCCAGCCCATGGTCTTTGCCTTTTATGCCTCCAACTGGAGGGTGGGGGGAGCAGCTGTGTGGTTTTTGTGGAAGGACTAAATTGGAGAATACCATTCCTAAACCACGGCACATGTGCATGTGTATTACAAAATAATTTTCAATGTAAGGTGTTTTAGTCTGCCTTATTGCTTGGAAATCCTTGCAGATCAGTGTACAATGAGTTGCCTGGGCTTAAAAACAAAGCTTGGAATGTCAGGGTGAAGAGGAGATTAATTCTAGCATCAGAACATATGCAGGAGGAGTTTTTGAAGAAAGAATCTATAAGCTCCAGCTGGTTTGTCACAGATGTTTCTTCAAAAATACAAAATTATCCATCTTTAAGCCACAGACCAGAGTACAACAAACATGAAACCTTAATAAATACACATTATAATTTTTAAATTTTTCATCATTAACGCCAAAAAAATACAAGTCAGTTTGAAATGAAATTGCCATAAAGCACACCCTAGGTTTCTATAACTCAAAAAACAACTTAAAAGATTTTTTTTTAATCTTTTGGTAGAGATTTTTGTTTTAGCAGAACTGTTTGCAGCCTGTCCCTATAAAATGGATCGGTCTGGCACCAGAAAATATTACTAAGCAAAGGACAAACAGAAGTTAGGAGTAAGAAAGAAACTTAGCCAGCTTCAGCTGCCCCTGTATGCACACTGAAAAACTATTTATTCTACTGTTACAGTTGTGAAATAGCATTTTAAAGTTTGTAGAGAATTAAGTCCTGGGCACTCAACAATTGATGTTTAATAAATGAGTCCTTGTCAAAGGACTTTGCCCTCGACAAAGTGAGCAAGAGAAACCACCAAGCAAGCTCTAAGCAGTGATGTGTCTGCAGAAGGCACCGTCTCAGCTATCAGGAGGACTGAAAAGATATCTTGCAGTCCTTTTTATTCACAGAGAGGTGCCAGGTCACTCTTTTTGCCAGAGCCAAAGACTCCCAGGATCCAGGAATTTCCTATTCTAGAGTTTAGACTCCTTAGCAGCTGGTCATAGACCAAATCCAGTAGGTTTTTCCAGTAAGTTTCCAGTACCATGGAACTCCAGGGACTGGAAGAGTATTTTAAAGAGAGCCAAGAGAACTGTTGTTTCACCAAGCATTCTTTCCACTGTCTTCTGTATGATTGAACACAACCATAATTACTGTCTGAAGTTTAAGTAAGTCAATAAATGAGACATTAAGAATGTTCATTACTATTTATAGCAGAAGAAATTGTGACATTAAAAAAAAAAAAAACATCTTTGAAGATCTGGAGTCCAATGCTTACAGATACCATCTTTTGTATCTGGTACTTTAAATGGAAATGAAGATAAGGCAGAAAAGAGATGGAATAAACACACAGCTGGTAGTCAGATCTAGGAGATTTTTAATAGTGCTAGTATAATGTGAAGCAGCACATTTTCCAAATGCTGTTTGCATCTTAACATCACAAACTTTTAGCTGACCATTGTAAAATATTCCAACACATTTATGTTTGCAATACCCTTCCCAAAGCTGATTCCCAATCATTATTAGGAAATATCCCTACAGTTAATTCCAATATTTGCCAAAAACCTTTTAGACCATTTTAGTTTTAGAAACCAACATCAGGAATCAATTACAAGCTTTAGCTCAAGTGACCTTATCTCTTCTTGTTGCACAATACCAAAATGGGCCTAATTCTCTCCCCTATCTGCACTATCTGTTAAAGCCAAGCTGCTGGATTAGCCAGCTGCAGGCTCCTCTGATTTAGAGATCTTGGGAAAAACTCACTTCCTTTTTGGAATGAGCCTCCCTTGCCTTTCTCATTCTAGCAGTCCCAATGTAACCACAAGGTTATTCTGCACTCTCACACCAAGATTTGGCCCTGTGACATTTTGAGTCATACTAAGTAGTCCATTTGTCTTTAACACTATTACTTCTTGATTATCTCTTTGGAAGGCAATTGATCAATCAATACTAATTAATTCATTTAGACAAAGGACCTGGCATCCAAATGCATGTATTCAAAATTGAATGTCACATTTACCTTCAAGTTCTTCAATATTTTTAGTAAGGAATCTATAGAAGTGAATATCTTATTAGGTGCCAATAGCTTCATTACAAAATATTAATCACCTTTATGGCTTCCTCTTACTGGTGCCTGAAGTGAAATGGATTTGAAATATGAACAGCAGAATTAGAAAAGACTGACTTCCTACAGCTTTAGCTCTCACACTGGATTTTCCCATGCCCACAAAAGCTGACAGAACAACTGACAGAAGCAATCAGGGCAATTCATACCATTGCTGCCACCTACAGATTATCTGGTAACAGATAAGGGCTGAGCTGACACTCACATTTTCCTAATGAGAGCCCTGATAGATAGCTGGGAAGGAGAGATGGATTGTATTTTCATGAAGCTCACAGAAATCAAGTAGCTTAAAGACTGCTCTCCATCAGCTTTGGTTGAAATGGAGTGAAAGAAATGAAATAAAGCAAGGAAAGAATGGCTTCAAAAGTTATTAGGGGAAGGACAAGCACCAAGAAAGTACACTCTCAGTCTCATTTCCTAAAGAAACTAGGCTTAGAATGTTTAGTTTATTACCATATACACACCTTTCAAAAAGGTTAGATCATTATAAAGTCATACTGCAGCATTTTTCACATTTTATTTTTGTCAGGAGAAACTGAGAACCTTGTCAAGTGAGTATGACCTAGTGGCTTGAGGAGCCTTACCAGGCCATACTCAGAAAAAAAAGGGAACTGTTGAATTCCTCAGTCTGAGGGGTTTAATTCCCTCAAGACACTGCAGAAAGACTGGCCTGCAAACCCTTGCAATTTCCCCATCAGCTCTCAGAAACCTCACAGATTACCACTTGCTTGTCATTCCAGGGGAGATTTTATTCCAGATCATCCCATCCCATACCCTGAAGCACAAGACCAGTGAGTCTCAGAGAGCATTTGCACCAAGCTTCTCCTCCATTATTTTGAAGTGTGTGACCAGACCTGTTTTAGCACATTTATGAGGACTGCTTGGGAAGTCTGCCATTTACTAAGCTCCTGCTGTGCTGAGATTTCAATTAGTTTATTTCCCTTTTTTCAGCTGACAGCAGCTGATCTGGCTAACCAGCTTCAGAATCTCTGCTCAACTTTCCTGAGCCCTGTCCTGAAGGAGCTACTTTATGTCTTTGACATTAAAGGAAGCTTCAGCAGACTAGGATTCCAATTTTGTCCTGCTACTGACTGTACTGTAGCCATTTGTTAGTGATATATTTAATGAGGTCAGCATAACTCAGCATAATGTACTCCTAAAAATATTTAGTATTGATTTCCTCCTCTTCTCTAGCAAAGTAATGTTGGATGGAGTGCCAAAATATTAATTCATTTTCCAGGCATTTTTCCCTTCCTAAGGGTGATTCCAACAGTTAGATTTAGAAAATTTAATCTATCATCTCTAAGAATGCACTTTACATCCAGGTGTCCTACTGTTTCTGCCTCCTGGTATCCTTTTCCTCACACTAGAAAGCTCTGAGCTCCTGACAGCTATTTTCTCCAGCATTCAACTCTGCATTCAGCATTTGCCTTTCCTTTCAGGTGCTGCCAGTGAAGAATCTACTTCTCCTCAGTGGCAGGCCAAATCAGTCCTCATCCAACTGACTGTGAGGACATTTTAAGCTCAGAACTGCTTTCCTCAAATACTCACAGAAGTATATTTTTCCCAGGAAACCTTACCATTAATTTCATCATTTTTGGCTAAAAACATGTCAGCTAGCATCTGTTCACAAGCCTGCATAAGGCACACTCCCTATTTTCTACAGATGGCATTGCAATCTTTTTATCAGCCTTTGTATAAGACAGCACATTTTCATCCAGCTTCAACAAAAAACTCAAGTAGGTAAACTGACCCATGTATTTCAACATCTCCCAGACACAACAACAGCTAGCTGGGAAGAATCTTCCCTTCAAAACATCTTGATCCACAGGTATCCCTTACAAGCCAGCTTAAGGTTTGCTAAGTTTTCCATAAGACAGCATTAAACAGTACCAAAAAGAAGAAAAAACCAAACCCAAAACCCTAAAAAACAAACCAATCCACAAGTACACCTTCTTTCTTTCATCCCACAGGAGAGCTCCAAGATGGAAAAGCATCATTCAGAAACAGCAATAATAGCATGCAGAGTTGTCTTTAGATATAATCACAAGCATTATTTATTTATGAGTATGGAAGAAAAAATTCCAAGAATTCAGGAAACCCAGAGGATACCAAACCAACAGTAATTTCAGGTTTGATGCTCTCCTTGCATGTAATGTTTTCAGTCCCATTTGGTGTGTTAACATCAAACATAAATTAGAAATACAGTCAGCGCAATCAAATCAGCTTTCTGAAACATTCCCTTTCACTTTCTCAAATACACATCACTAATTGCATGTTAATTTTTGTACTTTTAATATAAACTAGGAATTTTCTCTCCTTGTTTACTAATTCTAGCGTATTTAATTAGCTGCAGTGATAGACATTTGCTTCCATAGGATCTATTCTTAATGAGACTGGAAAAAGCTTCCAAAGCTCTGTGATAAGCTGCTCTGAAAGCACACTCTGCTTTTCCCAAATGTCTCTTCCCAGCCTCTTTTAAGTGTCCTTCCCTTCCATCTTGTAGCTTACTCCTAAATATTTCTGAACTGATCTAGCAAAAAAGCACAGGCTAATATTTCACAGGTGCACTCGTGCTCTCGAGGGTAAATGGATCACCCTGTCATCACTATGGTCAACACATTCCTCACAATCACATTATCAGCTGCTTGTGTTGTTCCTGTCCTTATGGAGGGCTTGGGAATGCACACAACTGCCATGTGAAAGACTTGCAGGTGCAAGGTTATAGCTTTGCATCTGTTTTGCTTCTCATGAGAGGCTTTTTTCCCTCTCCAGTCTTTATAGGACTTCCATGTGGCCTTATTATGTTATCACTAGCACGTGAAATATATAGAGTCTTTAAAAGAACAGAAAATATTATGCAGGGGGAAAGCAATACTGGATGACAAGATTAAGGTGATTTTCCCAGGGTTTCATTAATAGAAACACTTTAAATAAATTATTGCAGGCTTATACTTCACCATGATTATGCTACCCAGTACTCTCAGCTATTCTTCATTGTCTTTTTCTTCCAGTTAAGTATCTCCAAACTGCCTTTTACCTAAAACCCAAGAGCCATCTTCCTTACCAGACACCAGTGTAAAAGGCAATCATCACTTAGACAACTCCATATGTGACTTGCCAAATGATTTCCAACAACACTTCCAATTCTCAGTTTAATTTTAAGGAAAAAAAATGTCATCCCTTCAGGACCTTAGTGGCAGTTTGGTCCACATCTGGACTTTACATCCTTATAAAAGACAGGAAACAAAATCTCTTCTACATCTGAATCCAGCCCTGGAAGTTGAGGAGAGTCCTCAAAGTACAGTACCAGCAGCAGATTCTGGATTAGATATTTTAGATTACAAATCAATAAGGGAGAATGACACTGTGAGTAAAGATGCAATCCTCAGTTAATCCTTCTCTTATTACATTACAGGCAGTTGTCACAGACGGTTACAATTGAAATATTTTTTTAAATCTTTTCTGATTCTAAATTAAGAGAAACATATTTTATTTTGAAGCCCTAAGCAATTCAGTTGTCGCAAATGAAGGGGTTTTTTGTTCCATCTGAATTTATTTTTAAAGGGTTCCTTCTCATCAATTTCATTAGCACCTCAACAGTATTAATTGCAGTTTTGCTTGGCTAAATACATAAATGGAAATCTCATGACAAATCTTTAGGCTTTGTCACTGAGCTTTTATAGAACATCACAGTCTGTCTCTGCACTTGTCCCACCTATCACAGTTTGTTTAATACAATTCTCTCCATTCTTCCCTGTATGAGGCATTCAAGTACAAGAGCATTGGCCTTCTTTAACCTCTCCAAGTACCTTCATCTTCCAGAATTCATTCACATACAGAAATTGAAAGATGAAGATTCTGAAATTACCCTATAAACAGACCAGAACTTCTACTAGGTATCAGAAAAAACCCAACCAATTAATTTTTATAAATCAGTGTATACTTAAACTCAATCCAGTGAATATAGTAAACATCTCCACAATTTATTTGTAGGTAGCAATCTTTGCATCTCTTGTCAGTCAACTAAACAGCACATGCAGTTTTAGTAGCTGTTATGTTAGAAAGCACAACTCAGAATTAAAATATGGCAAAATTGGAGTCCAGAAGATTTATACTCTGCCAGATTGCATACAATACTCCTGTTACAACTGACACACAAGCCAAGTTCCAATGAATATATTCTTATGAAATGATTTTAAACTCTGTAACTTAAACCCTGCTTTGGATTTCAGCCTCTCTTAGTGCTCCCCAACAAGTAGCTTGCTGTTAAAATATCAACTGTGCCACTTTTTGAGTAGACTATATAGTGATATTTTCTCTACTATTTAGAGGAAAATTTGTAGAAAGCCATAAGCCCAGAGGAAAAAAAACCAGAAGAGATGTCCAGGGAGGTCAGTTTTCTCCCAGGGCTCACACAGCTCGATCAATACTCAGTATCATTGAAGAACCTGGTTTTACATATCAAAAATAGTGGGATAGAATAGCCAGTAACCTCTAAAATCATTTAAAGGCAACTGTTTAAGTTTTATACTTTGAACTTTAACTTCAAAGAAATTTTGAAGATTCCTCAATATCAAAGTCAATTGAAATGACAACTAAAGTGACTATTTTCTTAAGTATTTTTTATAATAAAACTTGCTAACTTAGTTGAAAATTAAGAAAAATGTCACATAAAAGTACTGTAAATTTAGGAAGAATATGTTCCATGTATAAGATAAATATTTCAATAAAACATTTGGACCTTTACATGCAAAATTGAAACTTCCTTCAATAGGGACTTATGAAGAGCTTTACAAAGCATGTGTTAAGAGCATCAAAACCCACTTTCTATTTTCTATGGATTCAAGCCATTAGAGAGCAACTTTTTTGTAATACACCCACAAACTAAATCTTTTGGAAAATAATTTTGTTCATTTTGCCTACACTTCACCCTCAGTCTAAACATACTGAGATCTACCAAGAAGCACAGGAACAGCCAGGTATAAATACTAGTTTAGCTCTCCTTTCTAAAGAGGCCAACCATATAACATGTTGCTTTCTCACTAAGAACAAGTTTACTTTGACACATAAAATAATTTACCATTATCTAAAGGAAAAAAAAAAAAGATCTCACATGACACCATTTTGCATTATAATGTCCTAAACTGACTTTTAACTCATTTAGGCAAGACTCATGTCTGTAACCCATCCCTTGGAGATCCAATTGAGTAGATAATGGATTCTGAAAAAACAATAGAAGACCAAGCCTATTGTCTAGAAAACATTGAACAAAGCCAGCCACCACAGTAATTAGATTGGAAGGGATTTCTCCTAAGGATGGGATAGAGGCTCAGCAGATGGGGTGGGATGGGCAGCTGTTCTCCCTGGTGGAAGCTTTGAGCTGGGTTAGAAGTTTGCTCCGGGAGCAGAGCTTTTGAGACCCTGAAATTCAGCAAATCAAAATAGCCATTGTAAACTTGGAATAAACTTTCAACTCCTCATGCAGAGCATGGTCTGGAGGTACTCAAGCTCTTTCTGGGTTGAAATAAGGGGTTTGAGGAGATGATTCAGTGTCCTCAAACCTACTTTGACTAATTTATGAGCAAATTACCTCTAGCAATGCAGAGTTCTGACCCAAAAATGTTGACACTTAGAGGCAAATAACCACAAACACTGTAACACTCCAAGAGTGAGGGGAGGAAACAGGGGAAGCACCCACAAAACCCAACCATGATTGTCTCACAAACCATATGGCAGAGACAGCAAGATTTCCACACAAGGAGCAAGTTCTAAATTCAGTGCTCTTTTCTGGGTGCTCTGAGATTTATGTAGAAGGTGGAAGCCTTGCTCTAGAGATCAGGGCCATCAGCAGTGGACTCTGCACCTCCAATCAGTTATTGAGACGTGGGTTTTTTTGCAGGAATGCTGAGAAAATTAACTCCATTTTAAGCTGTTTTATATTTGGTGATAACTTTGAGACAACACCACGAGTTGTTGTAAAAGTGGGGTAAAATTAGCTGTGATGAAAGAGTATATGAAATTTTATCCCTTAGGAATCGATATCTGGCATTTCTATTGAAACCTGCAAATTGAAGCTACTTATACTAGTGGCAAAATGATGCCCTTAATGTTTGGAATAAGTCCTGTTTTATTCTCATGACTTACAAGTCTTACACACAGGTGAGCAGACAGATTCTGACATTTTATCTGACAGTGTATCTGTAGTGTTTCTCAAAGTTAGGATGAACTTCAATGGTGAGATCCCCATGGAACACACAATGCCAAAGCTCTGATCCCCCAAAGCCCTGAAATACATGCTCAAAATGAAATATGAGTTTTGCAGAGTGGAATAAATTTATAGATGCACTTATATTTAGGTGAGTGCCTCAGTGCATGGTTGAATGCAGGCCTAGATGTTTTTGCTTACTGAGGATGCTTTTTATTTCAGCATATCACTGATAAGAACTTGATCTGAGCAGATTTTTTATACTTTTCTATAAGTGGATTATGCTAAGATAAGCAGACAGACACACACATATATAGGTATTTTCACCTCACTATGTCAGATACATGAAACACTGTCCTTTCAAGCTCTATTCTACACTAATTTCTTCTGACTACCATAAAATATTAATGATGTACAAGATGTTTCATGAGAAAAGCATATGTGTTAAAATTATAGATAGAAAATGTCACAAAAGTTGTCACCTTTCAATTAAAAATAATGAACTATTAATCTGTAGGGAGAATGTCAAGATTTAGTGACTCAAAGAGGATGCATTAATGAAAGCAAAATTACCCAACAGGAATTGCTGAGCAATCACACATAAAAATGACCTGCATAAACAATTTGGTAATTATTGCAGGAAGCACCATTAAAATGGAAATCTGTACAAATAATCTGTCTGAAGCATTTCACTGAATTTGCATATTTACTGTCTCTTAATTACCTTTGAATAACAGGTGTAATTTTTACCTTGAAATGGTATATGTTTATCTACAAATATAATTTAATTATTATTTTTGCACTCCCCATATTAGCTACACAGAAAACCAGAAAATCACCATGGAAAATTTATGTGATTACATTAATTTCATTGTACTTGTTGTTAACACCTGTAGGCTAATTTCTCCACAGATACAAACTGGGATAGTTCACTAATCTCAATTAAAGCAGTTTTTTGCCAACTGAACAGCTAGCTGTGTTCTTTTTGTTTTGTTTCAATAAACACGTGGAGGTAATTTGAAAATGCAGATATGAGATTTTTTTGTAGAGGAATTATTAATATTGCATTATAACACAGTTGTGGTTTTAAGCTGAACTGTAAAAACAGGCATGAAAACTCAGATTCTGAAGTGAGCTTACTTTGGACTGATTCTTTAACATAGAATCCCCTTTCACCTGAGGCATTCAGAAATCCCCTTCATATTCCCAAGGGTTTCCCCAAGCTCTGCTGTCACAGCACATCTGAAGTAACAGCCAAGCTCTGGATAGTACTGTGGCTTCATTTCCCTAACAAGATACAAATTCTTGGATAGAGTAGAAGAGCTCAAAACTATTCTCAGGAGTGTGGGAGGAGCTAATAACTCAAGGAATATGACATTTTTATTAAGCACCATAGCCTAAGTTTCCTCAGGAACTCACTTTAATAATTTGCTAGTACATTGCTCTGAAGGGATTAATATTATTTACTTATAAGCATGGCTTGAAGCAGGACTGCTAACACATCCTGTACTCTTTCATCAGCTCTGCATCTGATTTGGGCTACACATAATTCAGAAGAATCATCACAGAGTGATTTCCCAACTACCTACGTGTCTCCAAGCACAGGCAAGGGAAAACTCTACCATGCATTAAAAAATGGCCTTTAATATCACAGCACACCTTTTAAAATGCTTCCCTAAACTAATTCAGGAAATCAGTTCTGTCTGTTTGTTCAGGAGAATATTGTAAATTCTACACTGTCATGTATAAGAAGATCAAATTGGGGCCACCATCAGTATTAATCACTGCTCTCAATATAGATTTTACTTTGCATTCTCCATGTTTTTTTAAATATTTGATAACAGTCCTGACTGCTCACTGTTGATAGTCAGAGGATGGCAGACTTTTAAGAAAATGACATAGCTGTAACACTTCAAAACAGAGTATTAAGACAGAAATAATATATTCAAATGTGTTCTTAATGTGTCATTGATGAAGCTAATCTTATTTAAGTCGTAATAATTTCAAAATGCCTTTAGAAATACCTAATTTTAAAGGTATATCAGCAGCAAATTCTTACAGAATCTAACATGCAGTTATCAAGCCCTACAGTTAGGACAACTGAGTAGAAGCCATATTTCTTCCTATTTTTTAGTTTGTTTAATTTTTTGTTTAACTATCAGAAGGATTCATGTCTTTTGAGGTTCAGCAATAAGTTTAAGAATCCCACTTTTAGGCTCTTTAAGACCTAGGAAAGGTAACTGATTTCCCTTTCTCATAGTGGGAATTCAGGGAGGAATTTTATATTTAAATAACATAAGAAAAACTAAAAATATGTCAGAGTGAAAGGAAAGAGGAAAGGAGGAAAGAAACAGGAGTAAAGCTGTATTAAGGGTAAGTACAGGAATACATGCAGACAATAGGAGATATCAAAATGTTCCCTCACACAAAAAGGAAAGTTCCTTTGAGTTAATAATTACCTCAAGCATTAGGAGCAGGAACTAGCTGGTCTCAGCCAAGAACAAGGGAATCAGCTGGGGCTGATCAGCAAACAATTTCTTCCTTTACATCACCACAATCTACTTCAGAGAGTCACTCAGATGATTAACTACCTTAGGTCTGCTGCTGATCACAAAAATATTTTCCTTGACACCTCAATAAACATGGTTTAGAGATGAAAAATTTCTGGGATTTTCCATAGTAGAGAGCCAGAAATGAAAAAGATACTGTCATACTGTCAGGTCAAAAATAATGGCTGGTGGCAACTGCCATTATTTACACTGTATTTAGGCTGCAGACACATCCCTGCAAACTGACCCTGGGGTAGGAACTTTTTGTGAAAGGAGGATGGCTGCTGCCTGAGAACACCAGTAACAGAGTTCAGAACACTTCATAACGCTGCAAATTAATTAATTAACACACTCTTGTGTGACAAAACTTTTAAACATGTTAGTGCACAAGATGTTTAAAACAGGAAAAAGGATGGGAAAATGGCATTATAGTCCTCCAGGTTTAGTACAGCCATTAATGTACCTGGTTCTATTTCATCAGTGACACATTTTAAGATGCACACAAAGGTGAAAATGTTTGGTTGGGCCTGAGTCAACATGAGAACATAATAGCACCTAAAGGTTAAGATCCTGCTCTTCTTCCCTGCCTTTTATTCTGAGCCACAGAAGGATCTTCAAGCCTGGTCATTTCAGTGATGCAGTTTACTGTGCTTCCTAAATAATGCTATATTGGCAGATCTGAGGAGGCAGGCAATTTAAACACAGGACACATGGAAACAAGCCACTGAGGGAAGGAGACAGAGTTTCCTAAATTGGCTTTCTTGGGGGTAACCAATGTCTGGCAGGCCTGCACATTTAGCTCACATGTATTTTCAGAGAGCACAGAGTTTAGTTACTTCACTGGCAGCATAGCTTGGTGCTCATTAATTACCTATTTTTGCCAAATAAGCTTTACTAACGAATCTTTTTCTTTTCTGAGCCAATGTACCATCATTCTGCTATCTGGAGGAGCTGTCTTGCTTCCTTCACTCACTCTCTTCTTCCTTACACCACTTACAGCATTTGTGTGAGCCCTGTGAGAGGTGCTTCAGCCCCCTCCAAATCACAGAGAACAAGTCACTTTTTCTGCTGGATTAGTTCTCTCTGGTCTAGTGAGTGGAACTAGATTATAGTAGGATCAAACATACACAATCAGCAACAAAGAAGCAAACTGGAATATGTGGCCAGGAAAAAGGGGAAATTGAGTTGACCCTTTCAGCACTGGAAGCCACTAAACCAGTTCAACATCAGAACAAGAACAAAGCCTTCCTCTGACTGAAGAGAATACCAATGGCTCAGTTACTGTTGGCTGTAATATTTACCCAAACAGATAAATTTAACAGTTTTTCAGAGAAACTCTTGTCACTTTTTTAATTTTCTGGGTATAAAGGACGTAGGGGGAAAGAACTACAGTTCTAAGTAAGATAAGCCCATCTTCTTGGCAATGAAAGCAATAATCTGCACCATGATAGGCAGCAGCAGGAGAGAATATCACTGTCCTTTGTCACCCTGATAGCCATCAAAGAGGAGATACAGCTAAGGATGTGCTTTTTGGGCTAAGATCACTACAGAGGATTTCCTCAGAAGGAGGAGTTCCTCTCCCTGCCCCACTGCCCCCTCTCTGAACTCCTAATCACCTGAACTGCCTTCTGGAACACACAAACCTCCACCCCCACCAAATGTGTGGTGGCTCAGTGCTCTTCTCCTTGGGAAAAGCAGCACCACTCCTGGCCATGGGTCAGGGACGGTGAATATTTCCATTAGAAAAAGACAACCACAAGGGGAAGGAGGACCCTGTGAGGAGGCCAAAGGGAATAGGAAAAGGACAACAGGGGCAGAGTTATGCTCAGAGCCTGGCTGTGACAGAGCACAACAAAATCAAGTGCCACAGACACAATCCTGGCACACAGGAACCAGCAACTGTATCATGTACATTTGGAACTGAACCATTACCATGTCTCACCATATGCTGGAACCACCCACTGCTAATAGCAAGGATTCTTCAGATGTTGTTTTCAAGCAGGATAAAGGGGTCCAGAATTGGCTGGGCTCTGTCTAAAGATGGGAGGGAGGGATAATGGCCACAGGAAAGAACCACAGCTGTTCCCATTTTCACATCTGCAGGTGTATTTCCATTATTGTGTGACTCCTCTGGGCATAAAGAACCAACCTGCTTAAATGGTGCCCTGCAGGTACTTTTCTAAATACAAGATGGTTTTACATGAGCTGTATCCTGGGGTTTTCTTAAGCAGAAGGATCAAGCAAGTCTTAATCTTGTTAAATTTTGTAATGGATCCAGGCTGATGCCAATTAAGCCATAAGCATATATATATGTCTCACTTTTGTGGTACAGCAACATGCCATGTGAGACTACAGCAAGAACCAGCAGCCCAGAATTCTGAAGTGTCAAATGAGTATTTTTCAAACCTATTAAAATATTTAACTTCATGTGGTCTTGTGTAATTCTAGAAAATCCAAATGTAGCCGCAAAAGGATTTACTTTCTAAGGACATCATCTTATTGGGTGTGTTTGAAGCAAAGTGGCTGTTGAGCCCTTGGGAATGAACACTGAATAGCTCCGAGGGTTCCAGGCACTCAGCAGTGCAGGGTGTGCTGCCACCTCTTGGCCATTTCCTCCAAAAAATCCTTATCCTCATTTTTTAAAACCTCATTAGTGGTTTTAAACATTGTTTCTTTTTCAATAAAATCCCTCTGTTTCGGAAATTCTCTCTCCCTTCTTTAAATTTAGATATTGGATATTTAATATCTTTTGTTGTATTTGATTATTAGGCCATTTTCTTTTTTAACAATGCTAAGAAGACTTTGTGCATGATTAATTAGAAATAAAAACATTATTGCAGTTTTATTCACACTTGCAACAACCCTTATATTTGTATCTGCAATCTTTAGATATTGCTATCCTGAAGAGATATTAAATATGCCCTTCTTTAAAATAGGTGTCACAAATAATAATAACAACCAATAACCCTGCTCTGAACCATAAGACTGGAAACCAATATCCTCAGGAATCAACAGCTTTCAGTATGAGACAAAAAGCCACCAGCATCCATCCAGTCCAAGAGATATTTAATAGAAGGGATTGATTTTTCTCCTGAGGAAAAGACCCACATCTTGCATTTTTCTGAAGTCAACAGGAATTCTGAATGGACAGTTCTAGGTTGAAACTTTGCAGAACACATTTGCTACTTCTCTGTATGAATTTCACTTGACTTCCTATTCACATGTAAGATTTACACACAGTTCATGTTCTAGTGAGAAAAGGAAAAATGCCAGTTCTAAACATTTCCAAAGGTCCTATTCTCTGCCAGTAGGAATTGAAGGAGAACAGACAACAGCCTGCCCTGTCAGGCAGCAGGAGAGTAAACTAGCATATTTACTTTTATATCTTTAAATCTATATCAGTTTAAATCTTACAGCACTCAGAGTCACCACTCACTTCTCTGGGGTCACAACCTTCTCAGTAGGACCAGTTGCACCAGCTCAAGGGTTAATTCATGATTAACACTAAAAGAGGGCAGAT
Organism: Agelaius tricolor; assembly: GCF_023055355.1. Lineage (NCBI taxonomy): Eukaryota > Metazoa > Chordata > Aves > Passeriformes > Icteridae > Agelaius > Agelaius tricolor. The sequence goes on along the minus strand of NW_027269294.1, from coordinate 6,417,996 downwards.
TCAGACTAGACCTAAGGAAGAAATTTTTCCCAATGATCATGAAGAAACAACAGCTCATGTTTCCCAAGAGGTGGTGGATGCCCCATCCCTGGAGACATTTAAGGTCAGACTGGAGCTCTGAGCTCCAGTGGAAGATGTTCCTGCTGTTGGACTAGATGAACTTTGAAGGTTCCTTACAAACCAAACCATTCTAAACTAATGCTTTCATGTAAAGGTGGGGAAACTGGGGATTTTCAGACAGTTTAAGAAGCAGACTTAGGTTCCTTCAATAATTTCTTCTCTTTCTCCTCCATTTCCCTAATGATCTGAGATCCCTCCAGCCAGAAAGAGAATGTTCATGTGAGGATTCCCTAGGGTACAGGATATATTTTTAGTTTAGTGACAAAAATTTTTGCAAATTGTTCTTTTTCCTCAGAGGGTAAAAGGCCAGGGATTACTTGGACTGCTGCATTGGACCCTCATGGTTACATTTTCAAAGCTGTGCTTGTGTTGGCAACACAAATCCTATTATTGTTACAGGATTAGTGTGCATAACTTTCCAAATGCACCTTTGAGAACGGAGCCAAGGAATAGAATTTGTGTGTACATTTGGAATTGATGTAGGCTCTGATTATTGGCCAGTCATTCAACAGCACTGTTGTATATGCATGTTCTGATGTCCTTTCTCTAAACACTCATTCAGGCTTGTCTGGATTTCTTTATTAGTTGGATATTATTAATAAAAGAAATTATAAGACATCAGTTACAACCTACCCCTTCCTTTGCCAATGATAAATACAATTTGTCTTGACTCTGCTAACACTATTCCTTGGCTTTTCCCTTTTTTTCCATGTCTCTTAGGAATAAAGACTGAAAATAATTAGGATCATAATCTTTTTTATTATTTAGTTCCACTAGAAACTTCAAGCCTGTGCTGCAGTGATGGAATAAATATGGCACTGACATTGCCAATTCCCCAGTTCCTTGAGTCTGATTAAACTTTTTCTGCTGTTCTGAACTAAAACAGGTTTTGCATCTTATTACATTATACAATTGCTTCAGGTGAGAACTGGTTTTCCCCTTCTGTTACTGGGCAGCATCTACTGGAATCATAGTGGTAATTACAAATGGTAAATGCTTAAAAATTTTCTATGCCTCTGTTATCAATTTTTAAATGAGAATGGGCACTTCAACCATGGTTTTAACCACTAACATCATTAATTATGGTCTTGACATGAAAACAGAGGAAAAGAAGATTTGCCTTATAATGGAGAGAACATCTAGTTCCTGTAGGTGGATTACATTGAGGCAGGATGTGCACTGCCTCTCCCCAAGCAGTTCCAGACATGCCTGGTGATGCATCATCAGGCTCCTGGCACACTTTGAGGAAGCCTAGCAATTGGTACCACATAAGCAGACATTTTCAGGTTTCTAATTTTGGCCTCAAGTCCCCTTATTTTGCATGTGTCATACTACAGACCTACACACTTCTCCTGATGTGGTTTTTATTCCTGACTTTGCCATTCTTTTTTTTCTGTTTATACAATAAAGTAGGAAGTTGGATGCTGTTGGTATTCTGTGCATCAGCAGGGTGAGAGGGACTCATTAGGAGAGTAATTCTGCTCCCTGTGGTGACTCCTTCTTCTGAATTGCCCTCTAGGTGGTAGAAATCTCTTCCTCCCAACAATTTTGGCGTGTTCTAGGAAGGCTAATCAACCAACACAGGCACTTGCCTTGAAGTGCCTTGAATAAGAAGCACCCATTATTTATTGCTAAATAACACCACCCTTGCATGGGTCAAATAGCAATATCTGGTTTTTATAAAGGAAGGGAAATTGTGGTAGTTGTTTTATCAGTTGTCATGCTCATATCTAATACAGAGCTGACATGCAGTCAATATAAAAAAACATTTATCCCATGAACCACATTTCAACTACTTCAGGACTAAATCTTTCACTGACCTTTTCTTTCATCTTCAGATTTTGTAAAAAAAAAATTTAGGATTTAAATATAATCCAGCTAGAAAGAACAGAGCTTATTTCTTTGGTAAGTAAAGATAATTTCTCTTGCGTTGGTGTGTTATAAATACAGACAGCATTCAAAAGTCTTACAGCCACTTGTGTAATAAAGTTCTTTTCCAGTGTGATTTGACATCAAATAGTTTTAAAGAACCCATTTATAAAATTTGAATTTCAAATGCTTATTTTGCTGTCAAAAACCTTGTATTATGTTCAGACAGCTGAACTATAAATCCCCCTAATTTTTAAACTGTACTGGCCAAAGAACTATATCATTCATTAGATAAGGATAGTGTCTACCTTATTTAAAATGAATTCAAGTAGATGACAGGCTGTGGAGGGAATCATTTTGAGTGTGACATGAGCCAGAAATAGTTACCTAAAGGAAACAGCATTGAGGGGTAGTAGATATTAAACAGGGAAAATGCCTGCATGATGATGACTGTAGAAGGAGGCTATTCAGAGTTTCCACACAAGCAATATTTCTTTGGTAGTCTTGACTACAATCCAAGACTTCATACACAGATATATATATGTATATATAGGTATTAAAAAGTGCACAGGCCATCCTGAGCTAAATAATTTAAAACATAAATTAAAAATCCTTACATATATTAATCCAACAGCTGTGGGCCACTTACTATGAGAGTCCACCATTATATGCTAGAGGAAGTAATATTATTTACAATATTATATTGTTCATTATTTTACAATATTATTGTTTAAATACATTTATCTTGCAATTTATAGAAAACTGATGGTGCAAATCAGGATCTTATGTCTCATTTGGCAAGAAACAAACATGTCTAAAGGTCTTAATCCCCTGAGGACAAAGTAGTCATTCTCTTCCAATTTTTGCACATGCCTCTTGCATACTGTATTAAAAAAAAAACCCAATGGGAATGTTCACATGAAGAGATTTTAGGCATATTCATGAATTGGAAGAACTATGGCCTTAGTATGTACCTGGACTGAAGCAGTTTTACAACCAAGTCAAGGAGAATGGTCTGTGATGACTACACAGGTGAACCACTTCTAAAAGCAACTTAATTCTCAACAGCAAGACAGAGGGAGTGGTATGAGATGTTCTTCCAGTGCATGGCTAAGGCAGGAATAAAAAGCTGAATTCCAACTCAGCCTGGGAACACAAGGAAAATGCTTTCAGTTACATTTTTGTTTTGTCCAGGACAGTTCTGCTGACATTCAGTATGCACCCCCAAATTTTAAGGTATGGGGTACCTCCTATCAATTGTTCAGATGCATTTCGGCCCAGAATGCATCAATAAGGTCAAGAGAAGTTTAGAATTTATTACAAAGAAAAGATTGCTGCTGTGGGACATCTCTGGCATCAAGCCCTGAGAGCAGCCCCCTGGAACTGCTGCTCTACACAACCTCCATTGTTCTCTCAGGTTTCACAGCTGCAAAGGTTGCTTCCTCTTCCAGAAGGCAAGAGCTTTCCTCCCTGCAAAGCTGCACAGCAGCTCCAGGACAGGAAGGATTTTGCTGTGTCTCATTTTGGGGAGGGAGGGGTGCTGGCCTTGCTGCTATCACCCTGCCCAGAACCAAATAACTTGGCTTGAATAGCCCAGTGGGTCTCAGGTGGCTGGGGCTTGATAAGGCATTTCCTCTCCCTGTGCTGCTCTGGATAAAAGTTATTTGAAGGACACACCTCCTGAATGATATAACATTCATTTATGTATTCAAAAAACAACTTCTGCCTTATAGATAAGAGTCTGAAAATAGGCCAATAACATATTAATTGAATGTTGTAAAGTCTTGCTTAACTGACTGCATGTCTCAGAGACAGTCCTGTTGGTTCTTAAGAGGAACCTTCACCTAACATGGAGGGTAAGCATGTTTCCCAAACTCCTTAATAACTTGATCCCTTTCTACACTGGAATTCCCCTGTGTCCCCTAGCAGGAATCACCTGCAATTCCCAGCTGATGACAGTCTGGAAGGCAGGATACTTGTGGCAAAAGGACACTACAGTTGGAACAATTCTCTCTGAAGTTTAAAAAGCAATCTATCCATGTTTAAGCTTGGAGCTGTAGGGCTGGTGTCCTGACACCCTGCTATGGGGTGGTGCCATCTCGTGGGCTACAGCAGCTCCTGGCAGGAAGCAGAGGAGACATGGAAGATGGAAAAGAAGATGGAGACAGAGCAGGTGTTTCAGGAAAAAAAAAAACAAACCCCATTTCCATCTGCTCTGCTCCTGACGAAGCACAGCAGTCAAAGCAACCTACAGGCAATCTGATTATGTAATTATCATCACATCCATTTATCCTGGACTGCTTTGGTGGCATTTTCAAGCAACATGGATGTGAAATTGGGGTGTGACCACTTCAGAAAGCTCAGACATCAAACATGTGAAGAGTAGGTCCAAAACCTGAAGGTTAATCATGGGTAGCTCTAAACAACAAAGGAAGTAAAAAGAAGCCTTTCTAAAATAAAAAATATCTAAGAGGTTCCTACAGTCCTTCCATGTAATTACTGTCCTCTCTTACTATTTGTGCAGAATTGCTCATATTTAATGCAGTTAAAAATAATTAGCTTTCCCACAAAACATCTATGTAAACTACGTATTAGAAAAACTTAGAGTTTTGTTTTTTTTATTTCACAAATTTGGTGGCCTGAGAAAGACAATATATCCTTGGTTTGTTTCTGATGAAGTGATGTCCAAATGACCCTATTCCACTCCAATGGGAAGTGAAACAATTTTGATGTATAATGATTTAAATTCACAGACTTCAATTGGAAATATAATCTGACATGTTTCTGAATTCCCACTCTGGCTGTGCACAGACATTCTTTTGTCAGTACAGTAAGCTTTTAATTACTATACTTCCCAAAATAAATGCATCACTCATCAGCAACTAAACAGCTAAAACAATATCCACTCTGAATCCAACTTTTTATAATAAAGTAATAAAATATTATCCAGATTAAGAACTACCTTGTTTTCTTAGGGAAATCACAATTTCCTTCACTGCTTGGCTAATTTTTTTGTTTCTGACATGACTTGAAACTCTTTTGCTAAAGGAAATGTGTCTGCCTTGATCAGATGAGGATCTGGCAGCAAACTCTGCTATACTGTGGTCTGTCATATCAGATGACACCAGGGCTTAAAACTTTTCACATTCCTTTAGTTACACATTGTAGCAGGGCTCTGCACAACTTCTCACACCTGCATTTTTAAGAAGCCTTGGGTTTGCTTCCTGCCCGATGCTCAATGAGCACAAAACTGGCATTTTATTTTGTGGAACAAACTCAGCTGTTTTTAGAGTAGAAAAAAATTACCCTGGCTTACTTCCATTACTGATGTATGTGCTACAACGAAATTCACTTTCTTGAGAGGTGCCTACAAGTCTCCATAAAATGCAGGAAATTCAGGCATTCCAACCAGCAAGCTTAACACACTGACACCTAGGCTACCAGTAAAAGATGCTCCCCCCAAAAAGAACTAAAATATAAAGGAGAGGATCTAATATATGCCCCACCAGTTAGGGGCCTACCCTTATTCAAGATTCTTAGCTACTGGCTCTGGCTCTCCTCTAGAACAGCTATGTTCCATCAGCCCTTCCTCATAAAAGAAAAACCCCAAACAAAAAAAATAAACAAGCCAACAAATTAAAAGCCAACCAAAAAGAAACCCAACAACAAGACGGAAAATTCAGTTTCCCAATTTGTAATACTTGTAACTTGTCTTTTGTAGGGGTAAGGGTTTGTTTGAATTCCTGCTCTGGGTAAATTGAAGCCTTGATTTTTGCTCTTCCACAGTTGATGCGAGTTATCTGATTCTCTGGATACACCATCAATATTTTCTCCTCTCCCTTTGGCTCCAAATACAGAAAACAAGAGATTCAGACCCTCAGCTCCAGGTAAAAGCCCTGACTAGTGTGTTCTGGGGAGACACATAGAAAAACTTGACACTTATTGTTCCTATTACTCTTTTGCAATGATGGATCTAGACCCATTTGCCATGAAAAGAAACCCAAAACCACACAAACAAAACACTACAAACCCCACTCATAAGCCCATAGACCTTCATGTAGCATTTCCAAGATTCCTTAATCTATGAGTATGATATCATTTCAAGCTGGTTTAGTGAACATTCATTATAAATAGATTATTTAATTTCTGACAAAAGTACAGAGTTGAGAAGGTTGTTTTCTCTTTTTTTAAGAATGGAAAGCCCTGCTTGTCAGACTCAGTAAGATTTTAAAATGCTAATCCACTCCTGGAACATATAGCTGACACTGACAGAATGTTTTATGATGTGATCTCTCACGCCTACTTCCAGCTAAGATTAATAAAGTCCTCACCTCCCCTTTGGCCTCCAGATCTTATTTCAGCAGGAAATCACACCTTAAAGTAACTGATCCTGCCAAAAACATCTTCAGCTTCAACTAAGAGGGAAAGTGGAAGGCATGTTCCATCACAGATCTTCCCAAATGTGTTGAAGTGAAAGAGGAAAAAAAATAGATTAAAAAATTAGGTTCATCTTCTTTGTCTACCCCTGCATCTTCTGTTATAATGAATATCCTTTATCATTAGACAATACAAATGTAAGAAGTTGATTTACTTGGAAGTTTTCAGTAGTTTCCTGTTGTGTGTTTATTCCTGTATTACTGCAGCCAAATTTCATTAAGACCTATATTTTAAAATATCATCCCAATGTATATGATGAAATACTTTACACAGATACATTTCTGGGCATTACTGCTCAGTACAGCACCTCATTCCAGAAATATTAACATCATTATTCTAGTGGGTTTTAAAAATAATCTGGTGGAGGAGGAAAAAGCCCAATTGGAGAAGGATTTTACAACAGAGGAGGGAAGGTTGTTGAGGGCTCTTTTCTCATCAGGACAGACTCAATGAGAGGACTGTATTCAATGCCATGTGGGACTGCCAATTTCAAGCATGGTAGGACAATGCAGTCATGTGCTCAATCAAGGTTTTGCATTATCTGGAAAGCAATATCAAACCTGTATTTTTCAGCCTTTTTTTTCCTTTTTCAACCTGTAACATTGCCCAGATATAACTAATTTATTGTTCTATTCTGTAAGTTATTATTCTAGATTTCCAAGGGGAAAGGAGTGGTATTTTTCTCTACAGGGTTGCTCCAAGAAAACACCTGCATTTAGAGTAAGAAATTTCACAGAGCTATGAGATATTGTCCAGGGTGCAAGAGGAAATATTAAGAGTTATATCCCATCCGTGACTGAAATTAATGTATTTTAAATTTCTGTTTCACTTTTGCACATATGGAATATGTGAAAAATAATTCTCAATGCCTGTAGAGTACCTTAAAGCCTGAGATAAATTTACTGTCAGAAGAAGGAGCTGTGTAGTCACACAGAAGTCATTACTCTTAGTCTTATGCCACATTTTTACCTGAAATCTAGTGAGCATTTTCATTACCACCACAGAGAATCTGATATGAAGAAATCATCTCAAACTGTAATCCCATAACCTCTAACTTAGTTCCATGCACACCTGAAAATCACAGCTGAGTCATGGTACCAATTTTGCCAGGGCAACATATTTCATTATCAATATTAGAAAGTATTTTCTAGTTTTATAGAACTTTACAAAGGATAGGAAAAGATAGGGGCACAGAATAATCACATCCTCCCTGTGACAGTTGTCCTTAGCTAATTTTTCAGATTTGAGGTAAGAACACCTCATGGGATTTTGATAGATTATTGGGGCATTTCAAATAAGTATTGGCAGATAAGACACAATTTAGCTGTGCCACAAAGGCAATTCTGCCTGGGGTGGAGGTCTTCACTCTATCATAGATTCCCCCCACACTGAAATGTCAGAGCTTTTGACTTTTGATCCAAGCAGACATTTGGTTTTGGTCTAGACCTTCAACCTCTGAAACAAATGATGCTGTTCACATGCTTAAAGCTCCTTCAGACCAATTACAGGAAATATGCAACATGCTTCAATGCAATCACAACTGATTTCTTGAGATTACTATGAGGCACAATGTGAAAAATAGATATTTCTACAGAAATAAAGTTATTATTTGCTGTGAGTGAATTTAAGCCTGATGGCTTTGGCTCATACATAGGACATGCTGTTAATTTGTCCTTTTCATTCAGACCACAACTCTTCCTGCTCTGACTCAGAAGCAAATACAGTTGGGCATTGTCACACTGATTCTCCCTAAGGTTTCTGAGTAATCTGCAGTACAACTTGCAAAACATACAAATTCTTATTACTGAAGCCTATGGATAATGCTTCAAGAACAACTTTGTTTGGTTTTTTCTTTTTTTCTGATTGTCACTGACTGAGATCATTCCTCCTTGGTTACCTCTGATTTTATAGAAATGTTAAATTCTTTGTCTTTAAAATTATTTTCTGTTCCATGACATGAAAATAGATTATCATCTTATTCTTTAGTATATAATATATATATTCCTTATCTTCCTAATTTGCGTGCTTAAAGCTCTGATGTACTAACATTTGTTCTGATCTTATACTTCAGTTTCTATACCAATACTATTTTAAAGATTGTTCTTTATAATACCCAAGTACAACAGCCTTAGAGACAGGAACTGAAGTGCTTTATATTTAATAGGTTCAGAATTCCTGTTTGAGCTATCCATGAAACACAATTGTATGCATGTGTTTGTGGCCGTGACAGAACAAGATGTCCTGTAAACTTTTAGTGATCATTTTAGTGTCTAAGTTCTCTGTTAAATACCTTAGGCTCCTTTATAAAAAACAAGAGAAAGCCTTTCTCCACAGGGTATGGAAAAAGAGCAAACCCAAGCAGGACACTAAATTCATCTCAGGGCTCTGCTGACATCAGAAACCACTCCATCTTTGCTCAAGAGACTCTTCATGTATTTATAACCCTGTCATTTACAGTTCCTTTCCATTTACTCTTTGCATGGGTGACCTAGCAAATGTATGCACAGCAGCCAATATGCATCCCTTACATGCTGACTGTGAGCTGCCTGATGTTACCCCACTCCAATAAGCCTTGAAAATATCCTGGACAAAAATATTTACCATGGAGCAAAAATGAGAAGAGCTGCCTTCTAAATACTGCCCATAGAAATAAAACTATTGGAAAGCCAGCCTGACAAGACACAAGCAAGAGTTCCAAGATGAGAAGAATATCTGGGGTCTGCATAAACACTGCTGGTTTTCTTAATCAATTTATTTCCCTCACTTAGGTAAAAACAGAATAATTTTCTAACCTTATCCACAAAATAATCCATTATTATTCATGTTGAATAAAATCTTGTTTTCAAATGGGTTTGGCACAACAGTTTCTCTTAATACCTGTTCAGAAGTAAGCTGGGCCTTAGAGCAGGAATAATTCAAATGCCACTGAACCTTTTCTGTCCTCTGTTGGGCATAACATTTTTCTAGATTTTTTGCTATATTAAAGCACTCTTTAGTCAAGATAATCCCACTCCCATTTCATTGCAGTCAGCCCTTCTGCTTCAAAGTTGGTTTAGCTCCTTTGGTTTGTGCTTGTACCCTCTTTGACACAAGTTTGCTCACAAAAAAACTCTTAAAGGGTACCCAAAAGTCCTCCAGCTTTGTTAAGAGATTACTTGAAGAGAAGGCCAGGAGTCAGCAGCTGCAGGACCATACAGGAGCAAGTCTCCAAAGTGAAATAATTAGGAACCAGTTTATGTCTCTTCAGTCTGTGCTTCATTCATAACCAGACGGGCTGTAAATATTCATGAAACAAATGTTTTAAAACTAACTTCTGACCTCATAACCAAATAGTAACTGGACAAACCTCTGTGAAAATATAATTGAAACAGATCTCTGGAGTCAAGTGTAAGGAATATGGAATATGTCATAGACCCTGAAAAGACTTTTAAAAAATTATTTTAGAATTTGAAAAACCCAGTTTTGCAATGACATTTAACAATCCATACTAAACTGGCCCCTACTGTGCACAGGAGAAGATTTAAAAGATTAGGACTGCTTGGTTTAGAAAAAGATGAAAGAAAATCTGGCCTCAGGATAATAAATGTCATATTTTATTTTTTATCCATAAGGCTAGAACAAATGGACAACCATAATTATGACACACTAACATAGCCTGTAAGCTTTGTGCTGACCTGTAAACTCAATTCCATGACCATTATTTTCTCTGAAAAGCTGCTATTTTTTTTTATTCTTTCCTTCTGCATTTTTCCACTTTGAAGTAAATACACATACAATAGCAAAGTCTTTCCATTCAGCAAGAACATATTAATGCGAAGTATGCCAAAAGTGGAAATTTTAATAATTAATTTTAATAATTAATTTGTGCTCACTCTAGAAAAGGAGGTTTCCTACAAACCCCAGAAAACTGCTTCTCCTTATTTGTAATTGTGAAAGGGCAAAATTGAGGTAGGCACTGGATCTCATGACTTCTAGAACTGCTGGAGACCTTTGAAAGACAAACTAGAACAACACAGATTTTTTCCACACTGATGTCCCTGTAACAACCTATTATCTGAGGTCAGGATTAAGAGTGTACTACAAAACCCACTAATATGTAAGAAAAACCCATGGGCTTAGTAAAGTTTGTGAACTCTCACAAGAAGAGTTTGGTATGCAGGTGCTTATTAAGCTTCTTTTGTTTAGCTAAAAAACTATGGCTGATTTGAAAATAATTTTCTAAATCTGTAAATTCCACAGTTTTAGTTGCAGCATCCCCACTGAAGGGGTTTATTGATCAGAATATCAGAGAACACAGTAAAATTCAGACCTGCATTAACAGAGGAACACTGCACTATTAATATTCCTCAGACAGAAAGAATGGAAGTTGTGAGAGTACAAAAGTGGGCTCTGCTATGGCCTCAAGAAAAGCTGTAATACCTTTTGAGTTCTCTTCCCATCTCCAGTGAAGAGTTGAGAACAAATCAGAAATAAATTGTGTTTATTCCTTGTCTTCTAGTTATAGTCTTCCTAGTATTCTAGGAAAATAGTTCCCTATATATTTAATGGAACAAATACAACCAAAACAATACACTGGACGCCTCTGGAAAGATTTGTAGCTGTTGTAATGTGATGTGTAGAGTCTTTCTGGTTCTGGTATATGAGATAATCAAAATTTACACCTGACCAGTAAAAAACCCAACAGTAGTAAATGAAATAAAATAAAATAAAATAACCAAGTGATACTCTGGTTGTAAGAAAGGATAGGACAAAGGCAGTATATAGCAAGTTTATTGAGGCCTGATCAAGCACACAGTATTAAAATAAACACCCAGCTCTAAGGAAACCTATGTTATGTTCCAACTAGAAATATGCTGAGAGTCACAGCTTATAGAGAAAGGAAAAGGAGGAGCTCATTCAGTGGTTCTGTGTCACTCAGCTCTTTCCCCCTACAGAAGAAGGTGAATCCCTGAGATATCAGCCAACTATGTAAAGTAGGAACCATGCAAAATCTGCTAGAGTGGGGTCCAGAGATGAGCTGAAGGCTTTCTGCATTCATCTTCTGCAAACACCTTATTTTAACTCAAAGTCCCATGGAGCCTAAATACAGGACTCTGTTTTCAGGTCTGGGAAGTACTTAGGTTATCAAATAAATTATAAATTTATGGTGGTCCTAGATAAAAACAAACAAAAAATAAATCCAAACCTGAAAGCAGAGTTTCTGTAGCAGAAAAGATTGAGTTGCACTATATCCTCACAACATTGTCATTCTCTATTTCTGTAATAATCACTGCAGCAGGAAAGAACTGTGATATTCTAACTTGAAACTCTATTACCCCTTGTTGAAGAGAAGCTGCTAGAGTTTACAACCACAGCAAGCTCAGCAGTGGCAATTTTAGACTGAAAATAATGAAGATCTGAAATGTGCAAAACCCTAGAAAGGATTATAAAGGCAACTGTTGTACCACAGCATGCAGCAGTTATTATACAGTTATTTCACCATGCACAAAGTATCTTTTAGACACACTTCTGAAACTTTCTAAGGTAAAATTTATTTATGTAGATAGAAAAATAAAACATCCAATTTTTATTTTTTTTAAGCTAGATTTAGGCTGGTGTTACAAAAGTCATTCTCTATTTATGCCTCCCCAGCCCATGCACTAACTGAAGCAGGGCACCCCTAGGCAAATTATAGGCTATCATGTAATTGTACACTGTATCATAATGCATTCACTCTAGAAGGCAAAATTAAAGATACATTTACTTTCATGGGAAGAAAAAAGCTAGTAATGATGGTGAACATTTTAGAAGCCTGTGTTTGCTAAGAACAGAGAATTAAAAGGCTTTTAGCAAATGGACTTTTTCTAACTGGTAAAAGTATTCCATTGATATCCTCCACAGTTAAAACCCCAGCAGTGGTAGCAATAATGGAAGGGATGTTAGAATTAGGGCTCAAGGCACTGAGGCTCAAATTGCTGTCATCATCAAGGGGAAATGCTGCAACTAATCACAGATTCTCAAACAATCAGCTGGCCTGATTTAGTCTGATGACCCATCAAGACTGGATACTGAACTTAAGCAGGATTTTCTGGAAATTGTGTATAAATTCTCAATATGACTTCTGGAACACACGGCTCACATCTTGTCCTCTTCACATTCAGATTTTTAATTAATTTTTGTAGTACCTTATGCCATTTGACAAAAAACATAATCAAAAGCTGTAATTTCATGGAGATTTGCTTGAGTATAAACCCAAGCATGAGATCTAAGAGGACAACTCACAAGAGCTGGTATTCACAGGGTCCTCAGCTCTCTCAGGTTCACAATGACAATAAGCTAAAACTTTCCACTCAGCAGGTTTCTGTTCCTTGTTCTAGTAGGCAATTAATTTAAATAGTAATAAATAATCAAACTTTTATCTTTTTTCTGTTGTTGGAATAACAAATCAACTCCCAGTATCATTCAAAGAGTACTTTACAGGTATGTATCTATTATCAGCAAAGGCTGGGAGCATTCCAATTCTACATTTCAGTTCATGCTTATTTTCAGTAATAGCATTAACTATGCTTCTTAATAAACTAAACTCTACAAAATTGGCATTTACCCTTGAAAAAATGCAATTCCCACATGCAGCCACTGGATGGACTTATGGAACCAGTGAAACCTTTTGACTGTAGACAAGATGCACACTTAAGTGAGCAACTTTCCCTTCGGCCAGGAGAAGCTTTCTGCAAAAGAGGTTTTGAGCCTAAAAAAGTGAGGTACAAGCAGAAATTTTAGCTTCTCCTTTTCAGTCAAGTACTTGTTTTTCAACACAGTTTAAGAACAACTAAGTTGTTGAAATGAACCAGAGTGATAAGAAAATTGGTTTGTAGAACATACAGGTCAGTTCCAAATGTGATTTGGCATTAAAGTTTCAGGGTAAAAGCACTACAATTTGTACTGAAAAGAAGTTAGAGGTTTTTGGATAGCTCAGTTTGCAAAGAGAAGCAGATCATAGTTATTTAAAATACTGCTTAATTTTTTTTAAATTTATGTTATTTTAAAATGCTCATGTTCTTTCAGAATAAGATAGAACAGTGTTTGCTTAAGCTCCCTTACCATTTCCTGGAATAGCAATCTACTATTCTGCATAGTAAGTGTAAAACAAGCTCTGCATCAAGAGTGTGGTCATCCATGAATATCAAAACTTTATTTCCTTTTTTATTGCTGGTGTTAAAATTACTCCTGAGTATTTTGTGTGTATTATACTTAACTAACATTATTATTAATATATTATATTTATATTACAATTAATTTAATGCACTTTTCTAGACCAGTTAGCATTCCAGCATATACAACAGTGATAAAATACAAATGTAATTCTATTAACTGTGTTTTTCTGTTGTGCAGGTAAGAGCAGTATCAGGTATTTTAGGAAATTGTATTAGGTATCAGTTGTAGCAGGAAAACTCAGTAAATTCACCTCCAAGGAAGCCAACAGGGCTGCTGTGGGGAGAACCAAGTGAAGCTGGGGAATGAAAGTAGAGATGTATGAGCTCAGGAGATGAAGAGCTGGTGCATAAATCTCCCCATACCTGCAGTTGTCAATCTGTGGGCAGTGACAATGACAAGCATGGCCCCTTCACCCCCCCCACCTCTGCAGACACACTCAGTTACAGGATCTAAAAGGGGATCATGTGGTTTTGTCATTTTGTCTGTCTGCCCTCACCCTATTCGGTCCCAGACAATTCAGAATGGCACCAAAGTTAACTCCTCATGCCTGGATTTCTTCAGTCTTTGTGTTGTGAAGGTCATATGCAGAGCCTGTGCAGTGAGTGAATGTCCTCTGACTCTTTCTTTAATTGCATGGGATAGTCTTACTGGGTACCTATTATAGCCAGGATGAATAAGAGACAGGGAGAAAAAAGCACAGCCAAGGAAGGCTGGGTCAGGTTCAGTGCTGCTGTCTATTGCTGTCAGTCCTCTGCTGGAGCTAGGCATCAAAGGAGACTGCAGACATTTGTCAACTAACAACCCCTTCCCAGCCTAATTCACTTCTTCCCTGTGTGTAACAGCAACTCTGGATAATAAAACACCTGCAAGAAAAAAAATCTTTCTGGATCTCACTGATTTTGCTGCTTTTTACCATATTCTTTCAATTCCTGTTATTTTTTAGAAAAGCAAACAAAGTTGTTCACAGGTCCCAAAGAAACTAACTGAGCAGCCACATTTAAAAGTTATGCATGCACTTTAACACCATTCCAAGTCAGGAGCTGACATCCATGACTTAATTGCCTACAAGGATCACACAAATCATGGAACAGGATGGAATGACACCTCTTACAATAGTCATGGTGCCCATCAGTGGACACAAAATGCATGCAGTGTGTCCCTGGCATGCCAGGACTCCTGAATGCCATATGCTGTCCTGACCTCAGATGGGGGAACACCATCTGGCATAAAAGCCCCACAGTTGGCACTGCAGACTGCAGGCTCCTCTCTCTCCCACCCCATTTCTCACCCTACCCCTCCTGACAATTAGAGAAACAGTAATCTTGCAGGAATGAAGTCAGGCTACAGGAATATTGGATGCCTGAGTCAGAGACTAGGAATGGGGCTGGAAACTCCAGAGCTGCCTGACATAGATCATTGCCTAAAAGCAAAATTGTGACAAATCAGGTTCTCCTGTACCATGCACTAGGCAATGAGATCCCTTCCCTGTTCTCCCTACTACACAGAGTGTCGTGCCACAGGTGTGTGCTTCCCTGCTAAAATCTTCCCAGGAAACATCATCCCTCTGCCAGGAATGCTTTCCCCTGCAAAGCCCCTGAGCACAGCTTGCTATTCTTGGCTTGTCCTGACCTCCTTTAATTTCTTGACCTTGTTCTGGAACTAGGTGCTGGTCCACTTTTAACCTCACCAGACCAAGCAAGCAGGAATCCTCCCATACCAGGGCTGATTTGAAAAGCCTTGACTAAGCTGCTGCACTGGGAATCTTCCACCCTACAGAGATTAGGTCACAGACTTCCTTCCAGGGTAGGTGGCACCAGGAGCTGCCAGCTCTGAGCTAGGACAGTAAAATGGGTGGGGCAGCATTGGAATATGACACAGGGAGATGTAGACAGAGCCTGTGGAATTAGTGCTATCACTAACCTAACCACCTACATAAGCAAATCAAGTGAATCATCTGCCTTACTGGTCTATCAAGCCTCTGGCACACACAAGATACTGGGGGGACTGGCTCACATGAATTACATTTTTAAAGTGCCTCTAAATTACATGGTACAATTCAAGTTGCTTAGAGACATGAGCTCAGTTTGGGAGTGGTCCTCCTTCAGGCAGAAAATCTCAGCAATTTCTTATTCTGCCTGAACCACTGAACACCAAACTGTTGATTCTTATGAAGAGAATATTTGTCTAAAATTCCAAAACCAAGGAATTGAAGAAGAATTTCATTATTCTACTGCTATGACAATTATTTCCATCTACTCTAGTTAGGAAATATGAAGTATCTACACCCAGGCAATTAGCTGTTAGATTCACCAATGACAAAACTGATGCAAAACTCAGAACCTTTCTACTGACAGATTGCCTGGTAAATTGGCTTATTTGCTTTGGATGCACCACTAAAATCATTCAAATCAGTAACCAATCAGTTCCTGTTACTGTACACCTGAAAGCGTAGTAGCAAATCTGCCCTGCTACAGCCAAATGACAAATATCAGGAGAACTGGTGCCAAGGCTGCCTGGTTTTGCTGTGTTGAGGCCTGTGGATTCCCACCTGTTCTGTGCAATGCCACTGCTTATATTAAGTCACAGCACAGGCTAAGCACAGCTTGGAACACTGCAAGTGTGGAGGACATATGATATTCAATATGAATTCCCCTCAATTAATTAACATTGTGTACTTTCTTTGACACACACAAAAAAAAAAATTAGTAGCATATTAAAATTTAGAGATTTGATTTCTCTTTGGCCATTTGTACATGCCATTCTGAGGAAGTAACAAGATAATAGTGCTCACAGTGCTCAACCCCAACAGCTGAAATGTCTAAACCTCATGCCAAATCATTTTCTGAAAATCCAAAGTGCTTACATACACTCATGCTGATAGGTGTTTCTTATCTCCTGACAGTTCAGATTAGCTTTTTAAAGGTATAAAGACTACCAGGACATGTTTCTATGCATTCTGTAACACATTTCTACACAGTTCAGACTTTTAATTTCTGATACCACACACACACACACAGGCTTTTCTCATTGAAAGCAAATTCCTACGCAAATGTAAAGGAAAAAGAAGAAATCTGAAAGAAAAATAATAATTTGCAACTCCAGAAAAACAGATGAAAAAATTTGATAAACATTCTGTCCTGGGGAACAGCTCCTTTTATTTATGCATAATCAAATTCCAAAGCCAGAAGTTGGTTAGAACAGATTTGTCTCCCCACTGGCTAATGTGCATCCAGAGCTGCCCAATTGAATTCATAGGCACAACGAAGCAGGTCCTGATCCAGGGTAGCCCTACCCTTATTTTGCTGTTCTTCAGTGACTCCTTGTCCTATGTCCCTGCTATCCATGCCTGACTTTGATCCTCACTGCTTCACAATGAGGTATGTCTTTTTATGAATTTGTTCTTGAGCTAAACTCATGAAAATCAGATGTGGAAGTGTGTTACACAGTGTATTCCTCCTTAGAAATGCAAGTCTGATGTGTAGATTGCATGCCATAAATCCACCCTCATTAGGCAGCCAATCTAACCCTAATAAGGGAATGGATTCCTTGAAAAGAAGTGGGAAGGACAATGCAAGGTATTAATTTCATGTACCAATATGCATTGGTATGTACCAATATGTATTCTAATTTCATGGATGCATTTCCTTTTCGGCCATTCAGAGCCTCTGGATGAGCTCAGAGCTGATGATGACTCTGAAAAATCAGTGGAATGGTCTTTATAAGTACCTTTGAGACAAATATTGATGGAAATGGAGGCCACAATTACATAGGGAAAATGTACATTCAAGTGTATGGTAATTAAAGAGGAATAGAGTGGTTTAGCATAAATTGCAAAACTCAGTACTAAGAGAACAGAGAAGAGTACTGTGACCTTTTTTTTTAAGATGCTGTTCTTGCATTAAGTGGCTTCTAAATATAGCAGCATTCTGTAGCCAGACTACTTAGATAAACTGGAGTGGCAATGCTATTTCATCTAAAAATAGACAAACACTTCTCTCTCAAAATACCTAGAGCCTGTACCTGTGGTCTCACAAGGCAATCTGCTTGCACAGTCATGGAAAGCAGCTGCCCTGTCCTCCATCTCTGTTTCTAAGGATCTGCTCATGGTGATAACACTCCACTTTACAAAATGGTGTTTAGCATTGGTCAGCGGCAGGAAATTTGGCCTAATTTCTTCCTTTGGCCAAATGCAGTTAAACACAAACCTCTCTGAGGTGTGCTCTGATCATCAGGCTAACATTTGGCTCTTGGATGAGGGCTGGAGCAAAGGGAATGGTCAAGCTCTGGTAGTACTTGAAGTTGTGCTACTTGAGGGGAAACCAGAATTCCAAGCTCACTGGGCAAGACAGAAAGCACTACACTCATCCTTTTATGTGAAAAGAAAGAAGGAACTCATCCTCATGACATGATGACAAACTATAGGTAAGGGAAACACACCTCTACAGATGAACAAGGGGAAAAAAAATTAGCTTTCTCACATGTGAGCTGCTAATTATTGTCAATTAAAATCAAAACAAAAACCCCAACTCAAACCACAGATTTGTCCTCTAAAATTTTAAAAGTCTGGGATTTTTTCATACATCCAGGTGGAACCTGCATCTTCATGATTAAATTTAATTTGCTTTATCAATTATTATATTATTAATTTACTTGACATTCATTTACTTTATCAACTCTGCAGTTCCTGCTGCAAGGTAGCATTCACAGAGAAGCCCAAATTTCCATCTCAAATTCCTTCCCAATTTCCAAAGCTATATGAATAATGACAATGACAGGTGTTTCTAAAACGTAGCTTACATTGTTGTCCACACAAATTGGATTCATTCACACACTCAAAAGAGACTTTGATTATTTAATTCAGAGTTGCACAAGCCTGGGTGCTCAGTGGTATTCCACAAACAAAGCACACCAGCTACCAAAACTTTACTATTGACACATTTTAGCAAGGAAGGGGGTTAGTGTTCATTGGCTACAAGTTACATAGCTCTCTTATTCATTAGTAGTCTATCTTCTATTGGTTAATGACTCTCTCACTTCTAATGTTAATTAGTCTGCATGCTCAGACTTCCTCTTCTTTTGGGTCAGTGTGTTTCTTGGACTGGTGATCTATGAATTGGTGGCCACAGATCTCCCCCTGCCAGAACTACCTTTCAGCCACTTGGAGCTGATTACAGCACAATTACTCACTTGGCTTTATGAGTTTATTTCTTATCTTGGGGGGGTCTGCCAAGCATCCTCACAGCCCCTGAATTCTGCATTCTCTGTGTCCTCTATGAGTGGTACCTCCTCCTTCCCAAGCTTGGTTAACCTCTCCCTAAGTCTGAGATCATTGGAGCATGTCTAGCCCTAAACCTTAACAAGGCAATTCTGCAACAGGTCATTTGTCTTTCTAACACCTGAGCATCACACTTAGATCTTGTTAGGTGCTACCTGCTTCACAGATTAAATCTCCTTTCTTGCTATTTAGGCCTGACAGTATACAAAGATCAAACATATAAGAACACCCTTTCTTAAAAAAAAAAATTATATATTCCACATTTGGCAACAATCAGCTGTCAGATTTTTTGAAAAGGTACAGACATCACCAGTCCTATTTTTGGGTTCCTCTTCCCTGAATTGTACAAAAGAGTGATGAGGCTACAGAGCCTCATTTCTACTTTTTTCCCTTCCTATGGGCTGCAATGATTGCCTTTCATCCTCAAGATGCTTCCAATTGTTAATACCAAGGGAAGGAGAATTGCTGTTACAAAGACTGTAAACAAGGAGACTGCTTGAAACCCTGTGTCATCTTTCCACAGACATCACACACAGAACTTTCATCCTCAGCCTCAAAAGCCACCTGAAGACTTTCAGATTGGGCTGTCCTGTTAAACCAGTATCTCTGCTGCTCTTTTCCAAAGAGCTCTCTCAAGAGTTGACATTCAGTCACCTGAATTTTCAGCTCAGAGAGCTGCCAGGTCCTCCCATATCCACAGCAACTCTCACACCAAGGCAGAACGTCTCACTCAGATGAACTCCCAAGTGCCAATCAATAGAGAGGATATACAGAAGGAAAGAGCAAGTACTGGCCACAAACCCTGCTGATCCCCAGCAAGACAACCATTAACTGCCCATTCTAGTTGAAACCTGCAGTAGGTCACAGAGCTTGGTCTTTTTTCTGGATCACAAAGAGCAGTTGCAATATGGGTATTTCTAAGCCGCTTTCAGGACATGGAGTAGGAAGATATTTAAACTGGGAGACAAGGCTGTATCAGCTGGCTATAAAATAAAGTAACACTTGTATTCCTACCTGTAAAATGTCTGGAATTCAGTCTGGTTTGAACTCTGCAGAATGTCTGCACGTGTGGGTCAGTTCACAAGGCAGGACACTGCAAGTTGTTTGCTGTATCTGAGAAATGCATTGCAGGTCAAAGAGAAAGATAGAAAATGTTCAGGGTGGCCAGGTGGCTGCTGGGAAGTGCTGGCTGAGAGGGTATTAGTGACACTGCAGCATCTCAGAACACAAGGAACTGTTTTCTAAAATAATCTGTTTCAGCTGGGAAGGAGGAAGGAAAGGGAACTGTTTGATTTTCAGTCTGCTGTTCTTGCAAGATCTCATTCTGCTTGTTCACTTTTAACTGTGATCTACTTCAGAGTAGAGAAAGAGTAAATATAATCAGGTATAGATGGGACTCCTGCAGCTCAGAAACCTGCTATTGCCTGCAGCACAGCTAAAGGCATAGAAAATTCAGCTGAGATGTGAGATTTTATGATTGCATTAATCAAAGTGCCACTGAAGACACACACTACCTAAGTGGGCTGGAATGGAACCATTCACAGCTGATTGCAGGAGCAGCAGAGGGGAGGAGCGCAGGTACCAATTACAGCAAACACGGCTCTGCTGATGCATGGAGGGGCTGTGCTCTTGCCGGGCCAGCAGGTGACTGTTCCCCTTCCCATTTTGTACACAGGGAGAAACAGATCATAGGTACCCACAATAACATAGCTCCAGCTGGGCTTCTTTAAACTATGTCTGATAGCACAATTAGAACTTCTGATTTTTCATAGGCAAGAATAATTCTTAAATGTTCTTTCACTGAACTATAATACTCTTACAATTTTTTTTTTTAATGAAATCAAAGAAGAATATGAAAGGGTGCCATAATGAAGCATTTAATCTAAGAACTCTAGTTGTGCTTCATTTTCCAAGATTAATTGTCAAAAAATTCTAGGATCCTGCAAGAAGAAACAGAACTTTTTGGGATTTTTTTTTATACTAGATCAAGTTTTCTTTCTTAATAATTCCTTTCCTTAAAAGAAGAGTGTTTTTTCCTCTTCTTCTTCTATGTGCAGCCTTTAATTAGTCCGTTAGACAAAAGCAGTATTAGCTAGACTCTGTCACAATTACCCACATTTGGTAGCTAATTACTCCTTGAATAGTCTTAAGGCTACCAGCGATTTTAGTACAATTGGCAGCCTGGGGCCCCCAGGAGCTGTTCCAGCAGCCAGGAATAGCTGGAACGAGGGGGCGGGCCAGCCGTGACCCTTTCTCCTCAGCCACAACCTAACGTATCTACTATGCCAAAGGCAAGAGTAACACAGAAATGAAAATATTCCCGAGTGGCTAAACGTGCTCTCTTTATAGCCTTTTTAAACTAATGGAGTGGCATAAAGGGACTACGGGGAAATAGAAAATAGGACCTTTTAAATGCTAAAGCATTGGCAGGACTACTAATGATTTTTCAATTTTGCAATGTTCCATTAAAACAACAGTACTAAACACTTATATGGGATCAAATTCTGACACGAGACTTTTATTCTAGTGCAATTTTATTCACTGATGCCTCATATTGCAACAATTTACATCACTGCAATATGGGTGTCAAGACAATAAAAAATGCTGACTTGATTTAGTAACACTTCACATGCATTTTACACAGGTAGAAATTACTTCACAAGGGACACAGCTATGCCTGTGATTTCAGTAAAATTATCCCTGCTGTACACTTGTGTGACATCAGTGGAAGACTAAAATTAACATAAAAATTTAAATGAGGACCTCAGTTTTAAATACACTCCTAATTCAGATTCTATTCCACAACTGTGAAGAGCATCACTCTGCAAATTCAGCAGCACAGTGCTTGTAAAGAGCCAGGAATTCCTTTTAAAAAAACTTCACACATTTATGAGGCACCCCTTTGCACTGCATTCTTGAAATTTAACCTTTAGCTTGCCACTGTTGATGAGCAATTTGTTAGGAGTACCTGGCAGCATTGCAGAGGCTGACTGTAAGATGGACACAATGGCAACAGCTCAGCTGTCAGCAGCAGCACCACAGGGCTGTAAATTTGGACAGACATGGCCTTTGGCAGCAGGACTGACTTAAGGTACTCTCAACAATTTTTTCCTTCCTTGCTGCCTGTCCTCTCAAAGGCCATATGACTTTTATCAACACAACTATCTGTAAGGGCACCCTGGCAATCTCTAATCAGGTATAAGAGAAATTTTTTTTAAAAGCATTATTAGTCAGTTTAACCTGAATAAGTTTCCAAACATAAACACATACAGCTGTGTTGGCACAGCTGAAAGGGTTTCAGGAACAAGCAGCTGGCAGTTGAGGTGGGTCCTGGCAATGCCTGGAAACAGGCTGCTGCTGGCAAAAGGGTGCATGGAACAATACATTCACTGCTGTCATCCTGGCATTGCTTACCTGCATGTGCACTGGCCTCCTACAGGGCTATGGTCCACAGCTCTAAGTACTGCAGTAAGTTGAGGCAGCAGTAATCCTTCAGCAGTGTTTGGGAGGGAATTTGCCTGCATTTCTGGGAGTAGAGCTGGGATTGGAGAGATGCTCCTAGCACCTGACTGCAAATCACCAGCCTAAAGGAAAACAAAAGAAAGACGTATCAAATTTGGCTTCCACCAAAGGGCAAACCTTGGCCCTCCTGACTACCCTTAGCAAAAGGTATTGCTCAGCTCAGCTGTTCAGTGGGAATCATACTAAAACCTTGTCCAAAGCACTACACAAAATCCTCCCTGGTTTTAAAATCCAGAAGGATTCCAATGATAACTCTGTGGTGTCTGACTCAAGATTTCCTGCCAGTTGTGCTCCGTGAACATCAGAGCCCAAGAGCTGAAGAACAGACAAGTGCAGCAGATTCTGAAAAGATAAAATTACTTCCTAAAATGGTCTTGGTCATAGATTAGATAGCAGGAGAGATGGATTGTAGGCCAGACAGAACACCTACTGTGGGAAAACTTAAAAAAAAAAGAGAAAAAATAGAGAAAGATAGTCCAAAGGTGTCTCTTGACTCTCCATCCTTCAAAACTCCACAGGATAAAGCCCCAGTTAATGTCATCTCAAATGGCCCTGGTTTGGTCTGAGATTGACCAAGTGACCTCCAGGATCCCTTCAAATTAAATTAGTCTGCAATTCTGTCACCAAGGAATACCATGGGCATGACTGATGAGGCTCTAAGGATTTCAATGAGGTAATAGCTCAGGAACAACTCCAAAAAGTGGTCAAAAAAGCAAAGCCTCAGTCTATCCCTTTTATCACTTATCCATTTCCTCAAGCTCTTAAGGTTGCCAAAAAAAAAAAAATCCCCTTATTTTTAACTTGAATTCCCCACTAAACTACAACAGGTAAGAACTTGATAGTAACAGGTGGCTTGGAGAAGCTCAGTGTTTAGAAGGAACACAAGCAAGGTGAAGAGTTCTGTTCAATTTCAGATTGTAGCAAAGGTTTTGAGCCTCTTTCCTGACAATGTAGCACACATTTTCCCACCTCTCATTCCAAATGCTTTGGAAATTAAGGAAACACCCATAGCTCTGACACTGCTACTAGTTGCATCAGAGCAGTGAGGGAAACAGGAGCTTGTTTATAGCACAGGAAATGCTCTCACTCTTTCTTAGCACTTCTTAGAAGAGAGCTTATGGGAAGCCTTGATATTAAGGAAGCTTAAGTGCAATTCAGGAAAAATTGAGAAGGATAAGGATAAGTAAAAAGCCTTATCTTTCCAAACCAAAAAAATGTTGCAGTTGAGATGGCCACCATGCAATTTCAGGCAGCTTTAAGCATTCTCCCATCCACAGTAACACCTTACCTCATCAGAAGGCTTCTGGTGTCTGCCCACACAGAGTAACACCCCATCACTTCAGAAAGCTGCAAGGATCTGCCCTTCTTGTCCTTCAGCCCAGCCTTTGATCCCCTCCTGTTGATGCCCTGCACCTGTGTGCCCTCTGCTCCCTTTGGTGCTTGGTCAGTGCCCCTGGGCATTCAATGCTGCTCACCTGCTGCTCACACCTGCAGCCCATTGGGGATGAGGCTCTGCTGCAGTCCCACTCCCAATTACCACAAACTGTCTACAAAAAAAAGAAGTAAAATAAATACTTCTTTATAAGAACAATATTATTATTTTCTGTAAGGCTGGAAGACCTTAAGAGACTTACTCAGGAAATCAGAATGTGGTTTTGCCTTGCATTATAGCCTTTCCAAGCACTTTTTGTTTGGGGGAATTCCTTTCCTATCATCTGTGGACAAAGCCTAAATTAGGTGTGTGATTATCATTTCTGTGCAATGAGATCTAAGCACACTGGGAGTTAACAGCATAGCAATTATAATAATTGTATATAATTATAAATTGTGTAAAATTGTTTCTGTGCATTTTGCTTCACTAGTGCAATGTGAGAGCTATGGGGTTTTTAGAGATTTCTATCTAAAAAAGGCTAATTAGACCTACACAAAACCTGTACACATCACATGTTACAAGAATACCAAAAATCCCTTGGTATATTCCTCAGTCACATCCCACTATTCTCTCCCATATTGTCCATGTCCAAAATGGAAGAGTAAACTGTCAATGTATTTTTAAAATATCCTGTATATTTTGAATTCCGATAAAGGCCCAGCGTGTGTGAGTTTTCTTTTTGGGAATCTTCACATCTTCTGCTCTAATGTGATGTTGCACCAAGGCCTGTGACCAAGCTCAGTTCACAAGTGGGCTCAAAAAAATTGAATTCTAGTCCTCCCTGTACTTCTGCCATTTCTATGCAAAGAGCAAGAACACTTAGGAGTTCAGCACAGCATTTATGGGAAGGGCACTGAAGAGGCAGAGGAAAATTCCGATCCTAGAGTGTGATGTTACAGAAATTTGCCATTATTTTACAGGAAAATGCACCAGGAGAAATCCCATGCATGGAGGGTTTTTTGTTTTTTTCACAACTCTGATTCCCACCTGGTTTACCCCAAATTAACAGGCCCTATCATTCAAAGAGATTTGATCCTCTTGGAGTATCTGGGCCAGCCATACTCAATAATCTTCAGCAGTTCCTTTACTTGAGGATTTGTGGTCACTCCTGAGAGCATCCACAGCAGCCTGCCTAAGAAAGTGCCTCTATAAGGCCTGCTGCTCAGCAGCTGGATCCTTCCATGCCAAGTGCACTGGAATCACAAACAGCACAGCAGGTGTTTCTCTTGCAGGTACAAGTCAAATATATAAATCACTTTTTGGGTTAAGTATCCTCATATGCAGCAAAATGCTATGTATCATGAGCCCTTAACTTGGTATATTTCAGCAACTATCGCTTGCAAGTGTTTTCTGTTGATGAGCTTTTTGCAAAATTCAACCCCAAAGGATGTTTAAAGTTCTTGTACATCTTTAGTACTTGCATGTAATGTAAAGTGATTGCAGCTAAAATGGCACTGCTGGTGCAGATTACATGAGAATGGTCTGGGGTCCAAGCCTGTGTCTGTCAGGAGTGAGAGATGGGAGTGCTTTGTCGGAGTTGAATTGTGGTGTGCTGCCAGATTATTCCTGCACAGGAAACTGGGTTAGAAATACCAATCTCTCAGTACAGTCTGGTCCCATTTGGAGAACAAACACAAGCTCTAAAGAGGTAATAGTGGTAGAAGTAGTAGTAATGGAAGAACGCTAAAGATGCTTCAGTTGTGCCAAGACTGATTTTGGAAAGTTCACCAAAATGTATGCAGGGAGGTAAAATGGCTCTTCGGCTTCTAAAAGGCAACTTCTGCATTACCCCACAGTGCTGGCTTAGTACAATAACAGCTCCACATACTCAGACCTGCATAATGGGAATTCCTGTTTAATTGGGGTGTGCAATGTTTACAGTAGATGGGTATTTTATTTATTGATTACTGATTCCAATTTTTAGGGGTGTTGTACCTGTAAAAGTTTTATTAGCATCACTCTCTCAATTAGGAGGGAATTTTAATTAACAATTATACCAGCACCACTGGTATAGATGTGGTCATACAAGAACAAATCTAACATACAGCCCCCAGTGCATGCTGTACTTTTCAAGGGTTCTTCTATCCATAGGAGTGCATCTACTTCAAGATATCTTTTCCTACTGGGAAAGAGGTACAGATATGCTCTTACCTCAAGTTTGTCAGGAATAATACTCCTGTCAGTTTATTCCACACTGCCATCATACCCTTTTGCTAGGTCTGCTGTTTTCATAGACTGGGTAGTTTGAAGGAAAAAAAAAAAAAAAACCAACAAAAAAACCAACCAGTGATAGTGCCAGCTGTCATAATTCCTGCTATTCTTCAGTTAAATCAGTTCCATAGGCTGGTCTAGCAAGCACCCAAAAAACTGCTGTTCCAGCCCAGTAAAGGCTGCAGTACAGAAAAAGGTAGCCAGGGTGGTTTGAACAATGCTAAGCAGTGCTGGCATTGAATGTTGCACTGCAGTCAGTCACAACTCCTGGCCAAAGACTGACAATGGTGCAGTGACAAAAATAAGCTAATAAGTTCTAATGAAATTTAAATGAAAATTAAGAAAATCCCAACCAAAGTCTTATAGACCTCAGCCAATTTTATATCCAAATTGGTAAAACCTGCATATACTTTCTGATGGATTCAGCCCTCCAGCTTAGGAGATCTCAAAAATCATTGGGTTCATTCTATAATGTTCTGCTTTGCTATTTTTACTTCCCACAACTATTGTCATGACAATTCAGCTTCAGAATGAAATGCCAAGTATTCATAATATGGCATGGAAGCTACTTGTTTAAAAGATGAAACATGGTGGGACACACAAAATCAAATCCTTTTTCTTTCACAACATGGGCCCAAACCTAACCAAATAATTTCAAGAATTATGTTTCTAACTATCACTATGACTCATTTTTTCCCCACCTCATTATTTACATTTACACATGAGTACACTCAAAATTTCTATACAAATCATATTCTGGAACATTTCTGTACTTGCCTAAGGTGTAAAATATAATGTGAATTTGTGACTTTCCCCTCCTTTCCCTCTGAGGAAAAAATTGTCAGTCTATTTACAGCTAATCAGCTATAGACATGCTTTGACTTTAAACAGATTTTTCTAAGGTCTGTGCAGGGTTTATAGCATATTAGGGTGGTAGGCCATCACTCTGTGTGATTGTAAATAGCTTGAAGAAATAATTTTGTCCCAGGAGAGGTCCTATCAGATGAGATACTGTCTGTTTGGACCACTCTAACTTTGTGCTGGATCAAGCATAATTTATCCAGCTCAACTGACAGAAAGCTGGCATAAACCCTGAATAAACAATGTAACATATGCTCTGGCTCATTTGGTAAAAATGCAGTCGTGTGCTCACACCAATAGAGATCAAATTTCAACTGCCAGGAAATCCCACATTCACAAATTTGATATGACTTACTGCAGAACCACAGACTTACATTGCTTTATTTTCTTTACATATTAACTGAGTTTTAATTACTTTGTGATGGTCACAAATAAAGAATACAGATATTTGAAAAAATATTTGAAAATCTCCCTGCCAACTACTTTGTGGAATGAGTCTACTATGGCATAATGGTTCCTCAAGTAGGGAAAAACACGATCTCCAGAGAGTCCCAATGTCCCTTTCATAACACTGGTGTACTTGATTGTGTACCTTTGTGGTGTGTACAGAAACTAACTCACAGCAAAGCAGGCTGTAACATCCCTCTGCAATAAAGATGTTGGACTGGCAGTCTATCTGCACCACTGGAGACAAACTCATGTGTTCCTTTGGGCTACTTTTCACCTCTTTGCAGCCATGAACAGCACTGGAATAGAGGAAACAGGTTACTCTGACTTCCAACAGCTCCAAGTCCTGCACAGGCTCTAAGCTGTGGCTGAGCTCTCCTGTGCACCTCTGCATGCTTAAATCCCTTTTCAGCACAAATTAATACAAGTGCATGGTTGCTGTTACCATTGGAGGAAAAGTTTAGGCTCTGAGATTACTTTCTCAAGTCTGCACCAAACACAGATTTTAACAGCAAAGTTCCCAAATCCTTACCAGTGTTAAAGACAACCTCTCTGACTCTCTCCAGGCTGTTTCTGTCTAATGTCTGTCCAGCTTCCAATTCTAACAATCTGATTGTTAAATTATAATATTGCATTGCCTCTTTGGAACATGGATTTCTCACTCAGTTTCAGCCTAGTCCTGGTCATTACTCAAAATCAAAAGGAAGACACAGGGGTACAGAGATAACAGATGGATATAAACACACCAAGCCTGCTTTTCCAGGGTCTTGTGTTTTCATTGGTCACACACAGGCCTGCTAGGTGAGTGCAGAACATAGGACAAGGGCTCCTATTTTAATTTCTTAGTATTATTTACTTACTTGCAAAAAGGCTTTAATAACCACTGATCTGCAAGGTATCTAGTGTACCTCACTTGTGAATTGGAAATTCTGAATCTGGCCTTGGATATTCTCAGACTAAAGAGTAGTCAAGAAAACATAACAAAACACAAAAATTATGTTGTTGTTCTTCTTTCCAGTTGTCCTTCAAATCTTTAAATACTTAATGTATTCATTATATGCACATAATTACACTCCTCTCATCACAGGATCTAGATTACTCCCAAAAGGATATGGTTGTGTCTTCTCAAATAAGTTTTGTGTACATCAACTACCATAGGAAGTACTCCACCCCCAGAAGAAATATAAGTCCAGTTCTGAATGTCTTGAGGAATTTGGTGACACCAATGCCAACACCACTATTTTCCAGTGTCAAGCACTGAAAGGACAAACTGGAGCCTTGCTCAGAACCAGCAGCATTCCTTGCAGTGAATTAGCAGTTGTTAACATACTTGGGTCAACCTCATCTACCTTCTCCTGACATTATTTTAGGAGCAAGTCCCAGACAATGTCAGACCTGCAGAGAAAAATCAGCTATTGTTCTCAGCCACTGCTGAAACAGAACTTGGGTTTGGCAGGCAGGACAACACGTCCTTTTATGCTATCAACAGCTTACACTCATTTGTAGCCTGCTTCATTTTGCACCTCCACTTGAGAAACTGAAACTGAGGACTCTGACGAGGTTTGCATCTTGTAAACTTTTTGTTGGGAGTTGATTTGAGCTGACTCACACTTTTGGGAAGCATCCATGCTTTTGAAAAGAAATCAGGAAGACTAAAATTAGAATGACTACGTGTATTCAGATGAGGCCATTTTAGGGAACAGTTTATGGCTGCCAGATAGGGTGGTTTGGTGCTAGAAAAATGGTTTGGAACCACCATGCCTGTATGTTATGAGGCTTTTATAAGCCTGTGCTGCTTATTCTTTAACAAGCTTTAGGTTAGATGGCCATAAATTTCAGCTTTATAGTGTCAGAATTATTGCAAGGTTTCCATAGGGTTGATTGCTTTTATAGATAGCATGTCAAATTAAACATAAATCTGGGCATGTGCTTTTCTGTGAGCACAGGATGCTCTTACAGGGGATCTTGCAGGTTAGTTGCTTTAATTGTCTTCAAAAATTCTGAAAATGGCATGATGGCCATTTCTTTATGATGAAGTGAACAAAAATGTCTAAATAAACAACTTAATTAACATTAAAAACATTTCAAAGGAATTGTTTAAGAGCAAGGCTATCAAACCTTCTGTCAGCTGACAAAAGCCTGGTTTTAACTACCTAGTGGAATTTGGCAGACCAAAGCTAAAGTGAAATCTGTGAAAATAAACTCTATAAATGCACTGTCATAACTTTTATGTGCTACACTATACAAGTTATTGCTCAGGGACCTTGTAATTAGTCTTTACAGAATTTGTATCTGCACATAAACTTTAGATGCTGGAAACTCTTTGTTGCCCTTCTAGCAAGTGCCTTATTCCCTCATTTTTCCTCATGCCATTGTCAGTTTCTTATCCTTTGTTCCTGTAGTACCTGCTGCAAGTCTGCAATTTGGTGTTCCTCTTGTGCATCTCCACAGCAATGTCACTGGGAATGAGATACAGTTCCTTGCTACCCGTAGCAGAGGCTTTGCTCAGCCTCCTAACTGGTCCCTCCATTCTCTGAGTACCTGCAAAACTGGAGAAAGAGGATTTGTTGATCTGAGATTTCAAAGAAAAATGTTGTCAGGCTTCTCCCTGATAAAGGCCCAAGTTTGCAAACTGTAACACAAAGGCTGTGCTGTCTAAGAAATGAAAAGGTGTTGTGTTCCAGTACAGGAATGTCCTCAGCCAGTGAAAAGGCTTTGTAGACTCTGTGGTGACAGGACCATGTGCCAGTGAATGTGAATCCTAGTAACAGAAACTACCCAGAAAAATTAACTTTATTAATCAAACCAAACAAAATTCTGGCTGTGCACGAAGTTCATAGGTAGTATTTATTAGAAAGTGGGAAGGCTACTGATGAGTTGCTGATGTGAATGATCCTACCTGATACACAAAACCTGACTGTATTCCTCAGCTTCCTCCCCTTTCTTCATCAAAAATAGACAAATACAAAGGGCAAACCCTGAAACAAACATGGACTTTGCCACAGAGGACTTCAGCAATTCACTCCTTGCTAGAACCGCTCGCCAAAGAACAGGAGCTGCATGTGTGCAGTTTTCACACGCACCCTCCCAAAAAGGAGAAGGAAAAAAAAAAAAAAAAAGACAAGGACAGACTGACTTTTGGTGACTTTGAACCCTGACAGGCTTTGTCCAATGAAGAGGTCTAATTATCATGACAACTCTATCTCAATCTATTTGCCACTATGTGTGAATGATGCAGTTCTAGATTCTGACAGCACACAAAAGCAAAGGCACCTAACAGTATGAATGGTGCCTATTTAAAATATATAGGTCACTACTGTGGCACATTTACACTTGGCTGTGTATTTACCATTCTCCCTCCTCCATAATGAGGAGGACTTTGAGATGGAAGAGAGGCCATAAACTTGTGTGTAAGCTCAAATGGCTTTTGCCCTTTACAGAAGCTGATCTCTCCAGGAAAAACCAACACTGTAACAGATACGGCTGAAAAAAATGGATCTTGGCTTGAGACATGGGTTCCTCCACTTTGATCCTATGAAACATGTCAACACAGCAGCATTCTACAAGGATAAGCCCTCGAGAGAGTTAAAATGGAAAACACGGTTTGTAAAGACTAAGAAATAACACTTGATTTGTTACCAGTGAAAAACTGAGCTCCACACCAATAAGTCTGAAGAATATTAACTCTCTGCTAGCCCAAAGCTGCACAGTGGGCCAACGTGAATTTTGTTATGTGACTGTTCATACTGTATTTTCAAGTTTTTTAATGAAATTCCTGAACAATTTGGCAGTCCTTCATAATAAGACATGATATTAAATGATTTTTCATAGGTCTACATAGTAGAACTTGAAATAAATATGAAATAAATATGTACAAAGGAATCCAGGCAGGTACTCTCTTGAAATAAGACCTCAAGCATTGCATTGACCTCATCGGTGTTTCCAAGCTGTATCAGCTTAAAACAAAATGGTCGGTGCATCCCACACATTAAGCTGGGTTTAAAAATACCCCAGATCAATGGAGCTGATTGATTGTTCTGGGACTCCAAATTGACTCAGAAACCCCTGCATTCCTTTCACACACAGTCCACCTCCTAATCCATCCTGTGGCCTTGTCCTTGCACAATAAGAGATGTCTCTTCAGCTTCAAAATCAATGGAAAATAGGCCTCAGCCATGAGAGTGGTTGGCATCAGAGTTCAATTTCTGTCCTTAAAGCTGGGCTCTCCTTGTGCTCTTCCCTGAGTTGTCTTCTTTCCAGAGGCTGCAATAAGCAGTGTTTGAAAAGTAAAAGTGAACAGCATCACTCTGAGTCAAGGCATTCACCTCCTAATGGATAAGTTATCCATAAGATGAGGAAGCAGAACAAGGTGAGACTGCATGTGAATGCAGTGATGAGTTATTCACTTTCTAGGTGTACTCTGAATTTTCTCAGGGAAAAAAAACCCTATAAAATTAAGCAATTACTCAAGAACAACGAAAGCTATAGCATCTGTAATTAGAAATTTCTTTCATACATTTTTTTCAGGGCTTACTAAGCACTTCATGGGAAACTGTCATATGTAAATATTATTACTATTGTGTTTGCTGTTCAGATCAAATCCATGTGAATGAACTAGCTGTGCATGGATCTCAGAATCTGAAACATTCTGGGGTTTTTTTTTACCCCACAGGTAACCCATAAAGCCCAACTTTCACTCCTTTAATCATACTGCTGCAATAACTCCCCTGACACCTGCCATCACACACATTAGCTATACCTGAGCTTCCCAATCACAGACCAGGATCTACAACAGCTGCCTGTCAATTAGATCAAAATAAAATATTTATCACCCTAAATAACCACTGAGAAGCACAGGTAAAGAACAGCAGGAGCAGCACAGCAATGCTGAGAGGCTTCTGGAGAGCATTTATCAGTTGTGTAACTCTTACACTGTGCAGGGACAGACTTCTTGTCTCGGCAAACCAGTCAGGCAAGGAAGAAACGCTGGGAAAAGTCACAGTGGAGAAACTTTGCTGGCATTTCCTTGGCAGGTCAAGCTAACAGCACTGTAACAACATTTGAGAGGTTTGGAAATTGTCTAATCCAGATTTATTTAGCGTTTGTCTATTTTCTACTGCTTCAATTCTTTCAAGTACAACTCTTCTAAACGTGGTCTTTTTAAATGATTTCATGTCCTTAGGGAGGGTTCCTGAGATTCCTCTTGGTTTCCAGCTCTTATCTGGGGATCAAAAAGAGCCACCGTGGCTCACAGAACTAAGCCAAGGTGCCCCAGCCAAGCCCAGGCAGCAATATAATCTCTTAAGAAGGCATCCAGAACAGGAAAAAATGAAGATTAAAAGGAACTATTGGAGTTGCCACACTGACTTTTTTAAAGTATTCCTGCCAGGATTTACCGCATCACCATATTCATGCAGTGGGAAACCACTGGTTTTCAAACATGTAGAATGATTTACCCACTCTGGGTGAATTTAGAGGCAAGATCTTTCTAGGAAGATGGGTGAAAGTACTTCACATCTCTTACCACTTGCTAAAATAAAAAATACAAAGGTAGTTAAGAGAACACTTTAAGATGATGTGGAAAAATCTGTATTAAACTTAAGAGGGAAGGAAATCCAGAGATAAGACTGCGACTGTCTTTTTCTGATCTGCACCATAGCTGTGCCCAGACAATTTACACATGTTATAATTCTGTAATAAAAACTGCTGTTAACCACAATCAAGCTGTGACTTGTTCAGATAAAAGGACTTTCTTAATAGTGTTTACTTAGACATGTAATAAATAGAGCCAGCCAGGTTAAGGAGAATAGTGATAAGTAGTTTAATTGCAGGTCTTTAACTAGCAAGAACTTTATCCTGTTTCCTCACAGAGGCAGTCATTACTGAACCGGCTCAGAGGGCAGAAGATTAAACACCTAATCATTATATAGGGTGTTGAAAACTCGGGGCTTCACGAAGATGCCAAGTATCCTTAATGTTATTTCCCACTGGGTTTAGTCCCCTGCGCTGTCTTCCCAGCTTTGTGAAAACATTTCAGTTACACGATTGTGAATTACTCCAGAGCTGGTATTGGGCAGGGATGCTTCAGCACCCCGCAGTTACGTGGAGTACCAGCGTTCCTCAAGCCCGAGCTACTCCCTGCACCACATTCCAGCCGCAGGGAGAGTGGCCCGAGCCAGGCTTACATTGCCTGAGCCCTGGTGCACATCCATAGAGTGGCTCTGCTGTATTACCCGGTCCGTGCTGCTTGGGAGCACCTTCACCAAGCGAGAGGTGCACAAGGGCTCCATTCTGCTCCCAGGTCTTTGCCTCCTCTGCAGGTGTTCTCCTGAGACAAGCTACACGCACCATCTCTAACCCCTGGAAATAACAAAACCTTTAAGAAGTCTTTCTCCTCACGTAACTGAGCAAACTCACTCCCGAGCAGCACGGGTGGTACTTAACGAGGTATACGAGAGCCATCTATGTGCTGCCAGTGATACATTTCACAGCACGAGAGGCGATCCTACTGCACCAGCCCTATGCCAGCAAACACCCCGTTTTCTGACAGCCAGAAAACGACGAGCACATTCACCCTAAGCACCGAGCATCCCCCCTGAGCCGCCTCCGCCCCACAGACTGGCCCTGTGCCACCGGAGCGGGCAGCGCCGCCGCCCCAGAGCCCTGCGCAGGGAGACGTGTCGCTCACTCGGCAGCTGCCAAGCGGGCCCCGCACGACGTGGCCGTACGGCGGTGGCCCAAAGCCGGGCCGGCCTTCGACCCTCCCGCCGGTGGCGGGGACAGGCGCCTCCTGCGATCGCGGCGCCCTCAGAGCCTGCCGGGGCTCCCGGCGCTTTTCCCGCCCTCAGCCGTGAGGCGGCGGCGCGAGCGACCCCCCCCACCCCGCGCGCGCCGCTCCCGCAAACGCCACCTGGGCGCGCGGGGGCGAGGTTGGGGTGGGGGGGGGAAGAAGAAGCGAAGGGCGGGGGGGGAAAGGTGGGGGGCGCGCGCATGCGCGCTGGGGGTGGCCGCGGCGCCTCTCGCGCGAGCGGCGCGCGCGCGCCGTTGGGCCGGGCGTGGGGCGTGCCCGCGTCCCGATTCGCCGGCGGGGGGCGCGAGCCGGGCGGGGGCGGGGCCTGCTCGGGACGGCGGCCAATGGGAAGCGGGAGGGGCGGCGGGCAGGGGGCGTGGCCGCGGGCGGGCGTGTCCCGGGCGGGCGGGCGCGCGCTGTCCGGGCAGCGATGGCGGACGATGGGCAGGGGCGGCTCAGGACTGAGGAGGGCCCGGCGGGCGGCGCGGCCTTGGCGGGCGGCGAGATGCTGCTGCTCAGCGTGGGGCTGCTGGCCCTGGCGCTGCTGGCGGCCTACCGGCTGTACCTGCGCTGGGGAGCGCGGAACGGGCCGGGGGGCGCGGCCCGGCAGGGCGAGGCCGCCGCGCTGCCGCGCATGAAGCGCCGGGATTTCTCCCTGGAGCAGCTGCGCGAGTTCGACGGCGCTCGCAATCCTCGCATCCTCCTGGCTGTTAACGGCAAAGTCTTCGACGTGACCAAAGGCAGCAAGTTCTACGGGCCCGGTGAGACGGCGGGGGGATGGGGGGAGTCCCGGCCGGGGACCCACCGGCGCTGTTCCACTGGTGATGCTCAGCGGGAATGGGTTCTCCTCAGGCAGCCGTCGTTTGCCCAGATGCCTCGATTTGGATGTGCCGTGGTTAATTCGATTTTTTTTTTCTTTTTTTCTTCCCCTTCTGTCTCTTCTAGTAGGTTTCCCAAGTGCAGCTGAGCAGTGCTTTCTTCGTTCTAGCGCTTACGGCTCAGGAGAGGAAGCCAACCAGCTGGTTATTTATTTAGGTGTAAATGCCATATTGAGTGTGGCTTTTAGTCGGGATAAAGATAGGCAAGGAGAGCTCTGGGACTAGTATGGTGCTGCTGTTGGGAAGAGTGCAGAAATCAAGCCAATGTCGTAAACAGACAGCCAGCCAGCCAGCACTCCTCTTCGGAGAGGAAATGTGTATTTCGAAGGTTCACAAAAGCAGGCTTCAGAGAAATGTTCTGGTTTTGTATTCACCTTGTACACTGTGAAACTGCAGCACACTTTCTCGTGATAAGCAGCATTCTTAATGATGAGGTGGGTAAACTTACTGGTGAGCACTGTGTTCACGACTGATGCCAAAGGAAATGAGCCTTATGACTGCTGATAATTTTCTTCTTTAAACAATGGTGGTTTGGAAAACTTGCTCTAATCAAACTATGCAGGAGTTTTCATAACAACCGTGGCAGTCTTCCTTGTGAGAGGGGTGGAGGGGAGAGAGGATATTTCCCACTCCCCCAGGAAATAGTTCAAGTTAAGTAATCATTTATTATTATTTAATAATTGAGGTTCCAAACAGAAAAATACAAAGCTGGCATGTTACAAGCCTTTAGTTCTTGGCGGGGAAGGGACAAGCAGTTCTGCGGTTGAACTGGGCTAGAATTTTGTAACTACTTTATGCTCAAAGTTGGTGATACCAGTTGCAGAAAGTGAACCTGCTGTAATTGAATTGAATTGCCTTTTTGGCTGGGTACTGTAAAAGTTCACAGTGGAATCCGAAGTACCTTGCCGTGCTTTGTGTTGTTTATTAACCAGTAAAGCTAAGAAAATGCAGCTTGGTGAGCTGCAGCTTTCGTGCCACTTAATCAGGCTAGTTCTTTTGTCTCTCTTATTTAGGGGTTTTTAAACTGAGACCTGTGTGCTGACATAAAATGCAGGTAATACACATGCTGCATGAAACTTTAAACACCAGTAAGCTGCCAGAGTGCTATGTGAAATAATACTGAACCCTGATCTAAACATTGAGTTCCTCTCTTTTGTGTATCAAACTTGAGAGTTAATGTTGGCCTCTCCAGATACCATCAGTGGTTCACACTGGCAACCTTTGGAGGCCTCTTATTGTGAGGAAGCTAAAACTTAATGTTCTAGGACATCAGTCTGCTTTTTGATAACTGGTAGCAGCTGGTTTTCCTTAAAAGCAGTGCTTCTAGCTTTTCATCAAGAGGGACAAAGGCTTTTTTTATTTTTTTTTGTCCCTGTAGTGAACGATTGCCTTTTTCTAACAGGAGTGACATCGTTTTCAGATCTGTAACTTGGGATGTTGCATGTGAAGCTCAAGCAGTGCATCATCAGCTCTGCCAAACATGATGATTTCTGAATTGTGCTGATGTGGTTTCCCTCTTTGGATACATATCAGGGAATTTTTTCTTGCAACTGCCGTTTTGTGGCTGAAAAGAACACTAGCAGATAGTTTGCAGGCCTTAAAAACCTGAGAAGAGTTGAAATGGAAAAGTCTCCTACAGCTGGTTGAGATCTTTTCAGAAAGGCTTCAGCCAGAGTATCCAGATGTCCACAGCAGTTCTCATGGAAATTTTATGTCTCCTAGCTGGAGTGTGGCAAGGGAAGTGCAGAGCACACCAGCAAAGCATGGCCAGATTTTACCAGAAGGAAGAGCTGAGGACTTTGGCTCTGCCGATGCTTCAGGCTGTGACTGTGAGCCTGTAGTAGATTGCTGAGGTATGATGTGCAGAGAGAGTGCCTCAGCTTTGAGGGCAGTGGAGAGCAGAGGCTCAGGGCTCCCTGTCAGTCTTCAGCAAGTCTGCAGGCCTGGGTTCATGTCAAATACTGTGGCTGCCTCAGGTGGCTGCTCATGTCTTCATAGCAAGGTCTGGTTTCCTCCTTCAGTGTAGTTTGGATGCCAAGGTGTTCCTTTTTCTTCTACTTACAGCAGAAAGTTTAAAATGCACAAAATTGTCACCTAGTCCAGATTTTTTTGTCCAACAATTGAGATTCCATTAAAGTTTCCACCAAACTTCTGATTTTATTCAGAGTTCTCCTGATTTTAAGTTTCCATCCAGCAAATCCTGTTATACTTTGGTCCATTTCATTGAAGAGCCCTTTACATACACACAGTAAAGTGTGATAATGATAGAGTGTTGAAGCCATCCTTTCAAAAAGCCATGACTGAATGTTCATTTTCTTGAACATTTAATCCAAATGTTTCCCGATTTTTGTTTGTTTGTTTTTGTTTGTTTGTTTTTGTTTGTTTGTTTTGCTGTCTTCTTTAAGCCTTCTGCAGTTTATCTCATTGGTATCCTGTTAGTCTCTGGTACCTCTTAATGTATTTTAGCTAAGAGTAAAGAAAGGCTACACTGTACATATAACAGTCTGTGCCTCCAAAACCCACTTTGCTTACATTGGATTCTGAATTTAAAACTTTTCTCACCAAGTTCTTTTCCAAAATGCTGCTCTGTCCTGCAAAGACACCATTTGTTTCAAGATTTCACTTACATGTGTTAAATTCCACCTCTGCTTGTGTCCAGATGAGTAAGTGACCTAGAGTGCTTTGACTGATTATTAAATCTAATTAATTGCCTTTCCCTTTATCACCCACAAACTCCAAAAGAGATAAAGTAAACAATTAGTGGTACACTATTAAAAATATCACATAACCAGACTGTTAGAGAACCTCTGTTGGGAAGATTTCCCATCTGTAATCACATCTCATGACTTAGGGTCTAGTCATTAATACCTTCTGTGTGCGCTCTGTTGGTTTTTTATCTTACAATGAGAGACAATTTTTTACTTTTCATTTATAGTAACATTGAACTTTGTGTGCTTGCATCAAGGTTTCTGGTTGTGTATCTGTCAGTAGAAGAGCATTGTAAGAGTTAGTGTACTTTATGTCAGCAAATCTTAATATTTAGCAGTTAAATTTGCATGCCAAGGTAATGCCATAAACAGGTTTTGATTAGCTTAGTAAATACTTTGTGTATTCATGAAAAATGCACATCTTTGAGCATGACAAAGCAAGATTATGTGCAACCCTGAGTATGCAACTGTTCACGTCACTTCTATTTCTTAATGTTTCGTGATCTTAAAAAAATCAATTTCCTGACTTTCCTTCGCTGCAGTGTGTTGTCACTGTCAACTCATCTCTCATCCCACTTGTCTTTCACCATGTCATGAAGATCTCTGATTTTCCAAGAAGAACAGATTAGATAGTAGTAGTTCCTTCCACAAAAAATATTCCATCGTATTTCATTTTCCAGGAAGGGAAATCTGCCTTTATTTCATTGTAATAAACAGCCATCATTTTTTCTGATAATTTGTATAAAAATAATCTGATGCTGTTAGACTTTCTTTGGAATTGAGTGCCATAAATTTCCCTGTGTCTCTGTGACCACATGGCAATGGTGCTTTTCCATACATCCTTTCCAAGGGTATGGTTAGAGTGAAATGTTGCAGGAGGGACTCTCCATATGTTGTATTTGGAGAATACTGTTAAGGGTGGCCTTATCTTGAGGGCACAACAGGCTGAGGGGTTCCAGATAAGTACAGAGGATAAGACTGGGGGAAAGAAATGTTTTCTGTAAAGTGTGAGAGGTCTTCTCAGTGGTTCTGATGTTTGTCACCTCTTTGGTCGTCTATGTGGTGGAAGTGTCTCTTGCCCTGGGATTGAGCTTTTCAGAGAAACAGCATTTCTGGACAGAGAAGTGGAGTTCCAGCCAGTAGCAGTAAAACTAAAAGGTGTATGCACACATATTGGTGAGAGATTGTTTCCATACTTCTGGTTAAAGGGAGTAGTGCCTTTGCTACCAGGGTGGAGGTTGTTCTGAGCCTCCAGGCCATGCTCATGGAGAGCAGTAAAGTGGTTTTGTGCAGGAAGATCAGCACTCTATCTCCTCTGTTTCTGCCCTGTGTGTCTGTCAGCTCTCTCTTTTTTAATTTTTTTTCCCTTAAAACTTGAACAACTGTGTGTTTCATAAGAGATGTGGACAAATTCCTAGTTCCTATTCAAACCAATCATGTTCCAGTCACAGAATTGATTAGGCTGGAAAAAAACCTCTGAGATCATTGAATCACCTGACATTTGAGGGGCCTGATCAAGCAGGTGTGCTCAAAGCAAGAGAATATGAAATGTGTTTGTGACATCACATGAATTGTTAGTTAATATGAATTGTCACATGTAGATGTTAAGTCCAATACACAGCAGCATCACCCTCATTGAATGAAAAAACCTGGCCAGCTTTGCTTCTTAGGAAATAACCTGGTGGTCAGAGCATTTCTCACTAAACCAAGATGTGGAATCTAGGTCCTTCTTAACAATGCAGCTATCTTCTAAAAAGCTCCTGTCTGCTGGCCTGTGGGCTCTCTTACCAGTGCTTGTGGTCTGCCCCTTTAGTAAAAATTGGGTCATTGATTCTTGCACTTTTTTTTTTCCACAGAGTTAAAAAGCAAGTAAGCAAAAGAGAGAGTGAGGCTCTCTGGCCTTGTGCCTGAGGAGTCAGGTTTAGACCCCTGTTCCTGGGCAGTTCCATCTTGGCATGTGGATTTCACATCTGTAGAGTTCCCATTGAGCATGTGGATGGTCTCCTAAGGCCTCAGACTTTCCATGCAGGTTGTAACTTAAAATTGACCCACATCTTCCCTTTCATGTAAATCTGGAGCAGTAAAGTTAAAATTATGTCACCTTGAATTCCCAGTGATAAATGTTATTAGAAACCTTCTGCTTTCAAGCTACATCTCCAAATGGCTTAGTCTAACTTTCAGCTTTTTCATTCTCTCATGAAAGATGCAACACTGAGCAAACATGTGTCAGGATTCAGATACAAAATTTGAAACAGCCAGTGAATGTTTCACTTCAGTTTGGTGTGGAGAAAGTAAGCAAAGTGATAGAATAATGTGGTTGTTTATAATTTTGTAGCCTGTAGCCCTTTGCCCTTACTCACATTAAAGGGAGATTAATCCTTATTCTTGTCTACAGATTAACAAGTGTTGTCCATGAGTATCTAAACTTCAGACAAAGCTGGGGTTTATTTCCAGTAGCTGTATGGACCCACAGATGCACATTTGGTGATTGCTTTGAAGTGCTTTTTGACTAGATGAAGAAACCAAAGCTGCTGGTTTAAAACTGAACTTTGTTGTTAACCTGTGTGACTTCTTTGGAGAGATCACATGGGCCTTGTGAAAAGGAACACAATTCTTAGCTCACCTCTGCCTTCATTAGCTATAAAGTCCACATGTGGCTATCTGTGGTGTATTCCCTGTGCTGCCCCTTGGAGCCATCCAAAGTTCAGTGTACAATGTTGCTGCTGTTGGAGCAATAGTCTGGGATGTTCCACAAAGCTGCTACCAAACTGAAATGCTCAGGGAGCCTTTTGGCAGCCAGGAATGTGCTCTGAAGTTGGATCCAGCATAGGTTTTGCAGGGGGAACTATTGGCCAAACTGGCTGAAAATTGAAATAGGTGCTGATCCAAGATCCATATACCCTGTTTTGGAGGAAGTGACTAGAAGCAGTACTTCCAAATAAAAACTTTGTGGTTCAAAATTTTTAATATGTTGCTTTAAGTTGAATAGATTTTTTCCTTGTCTGCAAAGAGAAGTTAAATTTTCATTAGAGAAGCAAACCAGTGCTAGGAGATGCAGAAATCTTGAATGTATTTTTATGGTCTGGAGAGACTTTGACTTCACCAGTTCTCAAGGTTTATTGTGAATAGAGACAAATGTCAGGCTGAACAGGATGTCAAATTCATCAAGGCTGCTAAATTCTTGACTGGATTCTGGAAGGAAGTGAAGCTGTGCAGGTGGTGGGTAGCAAGGTTTTGCATGTGTTGTAGCCTAGAGAAGGGTGTACTTTATACAAGGTGGAGTTGTAAGGGAGATGAGGACTTTATACAGGGGAAATGCAGAGTATGAACGTGGAGGTATAGATGTGCAGATAGGCAGGCAAATCTGTGGGCTTGATAGCTGGTCTCAGGGCTAAAATAAACAAAGGCTCTGGAGCAGAGGTCTTGAAATGTGAAAGCCATGATGGGAATTAAAGCATTCTTCAAGGAGCAGCTTTCCTTTATGGAAGACTTGTTCCTCCATATACCCAAGTAACCTGTGGCAGACATGTTTTAATTGGTTTTGACACTTCCCTGACTCTTGTTGTTGTACTATCCCAAATAGGAGTGGGAGGAGAATTTTTAAAGACATATTTGATTGTGAAATGGCTAATTTGGGGATACAGCAAAAAAAAAAAAAAAAACCCACTGAAATGTTGTGATATGGTCTCAGAAACTTGCTTTGGTTTCCATACCTGTGCTCCAGCCACTGTTCCTGCCCTCTCTCCAGCCTGTCTGTCATGTCATGCTGCAATCAATTATTTACAGCAGGAGCCAGGCTAAATAGGTGGGCAGACAAAAGGAAAGGAAAGAAGGACTGTGGGTAGGGCCTGCAGAGTAAATTGCATCAGGCCATGAAAGAACTCCGTGGGAGTGTGTCTAGGATTGCACTGATGTCTCCACCTCAATCATGTTCCTGAAAGATATTTTCTCCCTGGGATTTCATGTGCTGGCACCTTCCTTCCCGGACACTTCCCCAAGTGCAGTGAAATCTGATGTGCAAAATAGCTTTTTCAGAGTGTTGCATCAGTTTTTTATATAAAAGTGAGTAATAAATAGACTAGGGCTAGGAGCAGAACCCCAGAACTGTATGTTTTGTATTAATATATTAATATTTGTAGTTAAACTCTGTGTAGAAGCACCTGAATGGAAACTTTAAATCTTGAAGTAGATCTTGCTCATACTGGGATTGCTGAACTTCTGCTTTAGGAACCAAGGTGGAGCCAAGCTTGCACCATTTACTAATAATCACCATTCAATATTTACCTTTTAGTGTAGGATTAAAGAATAGAACACATTTCTGAGTTCCATTTGCAGAGCTGGAATTTAAAATGCCGTCTGCCGAGTCCAAAGGTTGGTTTTTACAAGTTAGCATTCCACTGAGTGCTTGGACGTGCCTTGATGAGTCCTCTGTGACTTCTGAATACTTCTGTAAAAATCATTCTGGAATCTTAAAAGTTCAAATTCAGTTTTAGGAAAGAAAAAAATATTGGTGTGGCATCTGAGATTACAAGATGCTTGCAGAAATTTTGCATCCATTAATTTTAATGCAAGCTGATGTATTCTAAAAGTTTTCATGCTTTCAGTTAAGTGTGTTATTGAGATTTAAGAGTGTTCAGTGCTTGATACAGATAAATATAATATCATTCTCTTTTTAATATAAATAATTGGAATCAAGCTGGTACACCAAGAGGTGGCATCTCAGCAGGTTCTGTGAAACTCCATAAACCACTAAATGCAGGGTAGAATGGAGGGGCAGCAGGGTGCTACTCTCTGGTTAGCCAGAGTTTGGAAAACACCTTGTGCAAATAGTAGGATTTATGGACATACTTGCTTGAAACGCTTCAGAGAAATGAAAAGATGGGGACAGAATACTGTTAGTGGGGTCACTACAATTTCTAATTGCTTTTAAGGATTTACTAATTGTGGTGTTTGTAAGAGCTGTTTATAGCTCCCATGTTCTTCATTCAGAACATCAAAAATCAGATCACTTGAATGAGCAGTCATTGAGTTTTGCTTGAAGCAGAACTTGTTGTTTGAAGAAACTCTCTGTTGTGTTGCAGATGATGGTCATTGCTGCCTCTTAGCCTGTCCTGTGGAAAAGTCACCAAGCATGCAGAGTGCATTGGTATAGGATTGTCTCTAAATCCTGCTTTTCAAATAAATACCTAATTCAGGATGCAGATAGCACCTGCAGCCCTCTTGGCTTTGTTTCCCTGAAGTGTACTGTACCTGTAGTCCCTGATCCCTGATGCAGTTCTCATGGATACTGTTTCTGGAGCTAAATGCCTGAAAGGATGAGCACAGAGATGCTGTTCATCATTATGGTCAGACTGGTACAGTGCAAACTTCCAGCTGATTGTTCATTCTCTAATACCTGCTTCTTGTGAAATGGTGCTTTGAAATCAGTTGGTTTCTTTCCAGAGAGAGGAGGGAATTGTCTTTGGCACACGGGACAACCTTCTGTTCTCAGGTTTGATTGTAAGCAGCTTGCAATGGCAAGCACTCTGGGGTGGAGAGACAGCACCAGTTCTGGTGAGGACATCATTTCTCCTGATGCAGGTGGTGCTCAGGTTCCCTGCTTCAGGAGCTGTCCCTGCTGCATTCAGCCCTGGAGTCAGTGCCCAGCAAGAGCAGATTGGTGTGGTGGCTGCAGGGAGCAGCCTGGGCAGAACCAGCCTTTCAGAATGATTCCACACGGCTCATCCTGCTGCAGAAGAGGTCTGAGGTTCTCCAGCAGGCAGTAGAGGGGTGAAGGACAGTGTGTTGGCACTTGCTTGTGTTCATTCTTGCCCCTTTTCTTCAGGCTGATGGCCACTGTTGAGAAGTAAGCCAGAGAAGGGTTCTGCCCTTTTACCACCACGTAGGGAGCACTCTGTAGCAAGCCTGCTGCTGCAGTTAACGTAGAAAATTTTAAAGTGTATTGTTTTGGGGTTTTTGTATTGGTTTGGGTTTTTTAATTGATCTGAATTGTAGGTATTTGGTTTTAGGTCAAGAAGATCTAAGATAAGATAACAATATGCTTAAAGTTCTTTCAGTTAATTAAAATTTGGGAAAGCAAGTTACCGATCCTACCCTGCAAATTGTTGGTTTACAAACCATCCATTTCTCTCAGTAATAATACTTATTTCACATTCATTGCTCAAAATTTTATTGGGATATTTGTGTTGCTTTGCATTGGTCAGAAAGCACAGAGGAAGAAGCAGTTGCTTTATATTCCTAATGTGACAATTTGTGCTGGCTTCAAGAGCATTACAGGCTAAGGGTATAGGGGATCTGCTGCCCAAAATAAGTGAGTACTTCCTCAGAAGTGAGAATTGTCACAAAAGATGTAGAAAGTTCTTTTGATTCTGTAAGTGGTGTGAAATCATTAATTAGCCCTCTTAAGTTCTATTTATTTATAATAATGGATTTCTAATTAAGATGTCTATGCAGTTTGCTTCTGTTCATATCTGACTTGTAAATATTCAATGTGTTGCTTAATAGAAGTGTATTTCTTTTGAATTCCAGCCTCTGGTCCCTTTGGAATTTGCATCAACTGGCTTGCATCAACTGACAGGGATTTTTCCAGATATCCCTTCAAAGCTATTTTCCTGGTTCTGCTTCTCTCAGCAGACTTTATCTCCTAGTGATATTAAAGATTGAATTGCAGTGCTGTTGAATGTTAAACAGCCATGGCATTGAAACTGCTGTTGTTCCCATCACTGCAGAAATTTAATGTATGGCTTTGGCAGACTATGTAAAGAACTGAGCTTTGGTCACCATCAGCAAAGACATGAAGGTATCAATTTTGTCTTTTTGTTTTCAGAGGGTCCATATGGAATATTTGCTGGCAGAGATGCCTCCAGG
Source organism: Agelaius tricolor (assembly GCF_023055355.1). Classification (NCBI taxonomy): domain Eukaryota; kingdom Metazoa; phylum Chordata; class Aves; order Passeriformes; family Icteridae; genus Agelaius; species Agelaius tricolor. The sequence goes on along the minus strand of NW_027269294.1, from coordinate 6,373,385 downwards.
GGACTAGCAACTTTCTGTCTAGATAAAGATGCACTCAGAGATGAATATGATGACCTATCGGACTTAAATGCTGTACAGATGGAAAGTGTAAGAGAGTGGGAAATGCAATTTAAAGGTAAATTCTGAAATTATCAGCTTAAGGAAATGCTTTTAATCAAAATGATTGATTTGGGCTTGGGGAAGCTTTTAAAGAGGTGTTGACAGTAGTATTATCACAGAATATGCTGAGTTGGAAGGGACCCCCAAGGATCATCGATTTCAGCTCTTAGCTCTGCACAGGACCATCCCCAAAAATCCCACCCTGTGCCCGAGAGCATTGCCCAAACACTGCTTGAGCTCTGTCAGGCTGGGGCTCTCACCCTGGAGAGCCTGTGCCAGTGCCCAGCCACCCTCTGGGTGAAGAGCCTTCCTCTAATAGCCAACCTAACCCTCCCCTGACACAGCCTGGGGGTCACCACAGCAAAGTGTCTGTCCCTCCTTGTCCCCTCATAAGGGAGGTGTGGACTGCAGCAAGGTCCCCTCTCATGTGTGTGCAGTGTCACTGTACTGTTAAGACCAGACCAGGGATTTCAGACCTTTCTTCCACAGAGGCTTTCACTATATGTCACTATAGCTTTTTTAGACTTTGATTTTTATACAATAAAACTGTTCTGTTAGCTCTTTGGCACAGAATTTCACTCCCAAATGTCATCTGCTTAGCTGGTGGGACTCCTGCTCGAGGTTGTTGGCTTTGGATGCCATGGAATTATCATTAGGACTAAGAGTTGTTTTAACATAAAGGGTTGAATGAGTTTGTCTTGAAATAATTTCTGACAAATAAGGAATTATGCCTCTGGAGGGAGGGGGAATCATTTTTCACACTAATTGAAATCAAAACAGGCTGAAGGATTGAATAGCATTGGTTTGTAGCCCTTGGGTGATAAATCTTGCCTGATCAGCTGGAGGAGAATGGAAACAAAGTACTCACAGTTAGAGAAAATAATGGTAGAAAGATTGCTTTAGGAGGCTGAGCTTGCTGCTAAATTACCATCAGTTTCAGTGATTGAGATTTAGAACTGTAGTGTGTAGGAGAAAATTGATTTTGAAGTAGTAGGGGCTAGCAAGCAAATGCAGCTGTATTTAATTGTAATGGAATCATAAATCTCTTTCAGAAAAATATGACTACGTAGGTAGACTCCTAAAACCAGGGGAAGAACCATCAGAATACACAGATGAGGAAGATACCAAGGATCACACTAAACAGGAATGAACTTTGTAAACAACCAAAGTCAGGGGCCTTCGGAACTGCAACCTCTTATTCCCCATCACAGAATGTCCTGCATCTTTGGGTACAGTTCATCTGCTGCGAAAAAACATTCAACAGGTTTTGTACAAGGAAAATAATATACTCACAAATGAAGATTTGAATACTAGACATTCTTTGTGCTGCCAAATTTTTTGTTGCAGTTTATTTGTAATGTCTGGTTAGGCTTCGTTAGTGAAGAGGGGCCAGGGATTTAAAGGCAAAAATGCTATTCCTTTTTATCAGTAAGCTGAAGCCTTCAACTAGTGTACCTTACAAGCTCTCTAAAAGACATGAGACTTCAAGCTCAGAGGAAGGTTTGAATCTTGTTTCGTGTGTGTCTTCTCCTTCAGCATTAAAAGAAAGTTGTACTCATCCACATCAGCAGCAGTAGGTGAGACTACTGAAGCCGGTGTTAAAAATGTGAATTTCCAGTTTTGTTTTGTATGTGGGCGTCAGAAGCCCGGCAGAATCCTTCAGTTCTCTAAGAGAAGTCCACGTAGATTAGGATGGGGATAAAATTCATCCTTTTCTCAAAAGGATTGGGTAAAAAAAGTTTCTTCTACAACAACTATTATCTGAAACCTGCCTCTCCCCCTTTTTCCCATCCTCTAAATCAAATCAAATATTAATTGTGCCTTATTTCGCTTCCATAGACTTGAATTGTTTTAAGGGACAGCCCCCAAATTGCGGTTTCATAGTCACTACAAGCAGCAGTGAGACTGAATTGGAATGTTCTGTTGACTGGAAAACCTTGATGTCATTCTGTGTATAGAATGTAAAAGAGGAGCACTCAGTGTTACTGCCATATGTTAATACTACATATACTTAAATTAGCATTGTGATGGCCAAATGCATACTCCCATGCTTCTTTTTAAGGAATTACAAACACACAAAAAAAAAAGTCTCCCTTCCTCCTCTTCCAGAAGCTGCCTAACTTTTGGGAGCATAGCCTTCACACCCCCGTAGAGTGAAGGGGCGTTGCGCGCGTGTGTCTGTGTGTGTGTCTGTCTGTCTGAATGCAAGACTTGGGAGGGATTGGTTCTGCAGATATTGTAAATACGAGTACCATTTTAATAAAGCATGTACAATACCACATGTGCTGTCAGACTCTGTGTAGAAGCTGCTAAGGAGAGCTGGAATGTGATGCAATAAAAAGGGGGAGAAGTCTTTGATAGATGAAGCAGCCACTGCTCTTTGTCGTGGTGGAGTTATTTTCCCTTTCAAGTCCCAGCTGTTGAGGAATCTCAAACACTTACCCAGGTAAGCTGTATTTAAGAGATTAAACCTGTGCCAGTGAATTTATGGTGGTGGGGGAAAAAGTGATAAAGCATTGTAGTAACTGAGTGCAACATAAGTGTAAAGAATATGTCCCATGGCATTAACAGGACAAGAACAGCAGCCTCGTGGCTTATGTTTGTACCTCTGGTTGCAGATTTCACCTGTGCTAAGTCTACAGTAACAGTTTATATATATACATTCTGTAAACTGTGAAATTCCAGGGATGGCTACTTTTTTATTCCTATTTGACTGAAAGAGATTCATATTGATGTAAATGAAACAAGTAAACAACAACTCCTCTGTGGAATCGTGTGTAACTCACATGTCCTAGAAGGCAGGGTGAACTCTGTTTCTTTCATCTCCAGCCTTGAAATAGAATTGTTTTGGCATGGAAGAAGTAACAGAAATGGAGCTGTTTCTCCATAGAAGTGTTTGCAGGCTGGACACTCCTGGGAGGTGTGAATTCAGTAAGCACTGGCTTCTGTTTGAGTCACGTCCTTATAAGCTGAGCAGTGTCCAGGCTTGGATTGAGTGTCTGCTAATCATCTAACTCTGCTGAAATGCTGGGCATGCTGCTGTAAGTAACCCCAGAAATATGTGGTTTAGATGGAGCAGTGGGAACCAACAGGATAAATAAAAGCTTCCTTGCATAGGACAGGGGCTGGGAGTAATTAAACACCAGTTCTATATCTGGATGCTTCGCTAGGGAATTTTTTTCTTTTAGGTAAGTCTCACTATAAAAGGTTTTACAGTACATTTACAGTATGCCTTTCACTTTTAGCTATTGCACAGCTGTTGCAGCTCATCATGGCACCCAGCTTGTCTAGCTGTGGAGCAAGAAAAGGCAGCTTGCCCAACCATCCCTTAGGACAATCAGATAAGTGTTTGTCCCCAGGCTTCCACATGAAAATACATGTATGTGTTACAGCTTCTGCTGTACAGAGCCATAGCTGGAAGTTCCTGACCCTTGCTCTGAGTTTCTCTGCTCTTCACTCAGTGCAGCTGTAGCATTAGCTGCTCCTCATGCTTGTATCATGCTTGTATCTAATTTCCTACTGGTGCAAGAAAGGTAACTTTTGAAGGCAGAGTAGTTTTGTATCTGCTCTGGCTTAGTAGCCCAAGTGCAGTCTTTTCCTTTCCCTTGCTATCAGAAAGGCAGTGAAACTTAATCACAGTGAAATTGCATGTAGTTCTGCTGCTGGGGTTTTAAAATTGCTTTAGGAGGACAATGTTTAAAATTTAACTTTCAGGATTAGCTGAACAACAAGATGGGTACAGGGTGAGTTTTGCTTTGAAGCACCTTAACGGTAACTCTAAAGAATACAAAACTTGTCCCATGACAGCAGAACATTGCATAGACTTAATGTCCAGTGGATTTAAACTAACCTCATCCATCCTACATACAAAGTTACTTGTGATCTAAAGCTGACAACCTAAAAAAAGTGCTTTCAAGAGCACTGTAGCTTTCATATTTATAAAAAATTGTCACAGAGCATAATTTAGCATAACATCAGATCCATCCAAACTTCAGTGCAATTATAAAAATTTGATGGAGGCGTTCAACCTTGGAACATTTGTGTCAATCTCTTGGTCAGAATTCACTGTTGGGTAAAATGACAGGCACATTGATACTGTGGTAAATTTTGTTTAAGCAACATGAGGGTCTTGATGGAAGAATGTCTCATTTTCAGAAACAAAATATATTTCCAATTTAATATATTACTTGTTTTCCAAGGCTAGACTTGGTGTTAAATTAGTTTTAGTCATCATTTGTTTTGACACTTCTGCCTCATTTTGTACACCACTTCCCAAAAATGCTTTATTTTGGCAGTAGATATATTTTCAAACCTCCTTGTTTTAAAGAGAAAAAAATATCATGTTGTTACTTGATCTGAACATTTTGAATTTCCAGTAAGGACCACAGAATTATCTCACATGCTTTTACTTGTTTGTATCTTTTTATTGAGCTAGATCTACTTTTCCTTGATTAAGGCTTAAATTTTCTATTATTCTGAGTTGGACACAGCATATAAAATCAGTTTGGCACTCTGCTATGGATGTTGTTGCACTTTAAATTTCTCAATGCTGAGCTATTTTCTAACTTTTTTTTTTCTTCCTACAGAATCAGTTTGATTTTACTGTTTTTGCTGTAAAGGGCAGGGAGCGGTTAAACCTTTCATAGGCTTTGTTTGAGTCTCTGACAAAATTCTGTTTGACAGCACAGTAAGAGTTTGTGGGGTTTTATTTCCTCTAGGAGGAGGTACTATTCCTGTGTATGGAATAGTACAAGAGATTTGGCTGTTTATTCCTTTCACCGTAAACAGCAGCAATAATGTAACTCTGGCCTTGCAGGCTGGCTTACAGATGGAAAGCAAATCCTTCTCCTGGCTTTTAATGGATGGTTAAAGGTGAATGTTTCTTAACAGGTGCTCACAGCTTGGGTTTAAGCTTGCTTTGACACAACCTGTGTGCCAGATGAGGGGTGGCTTACCTGAAATCCCAAAAGCACAGAGGCTGAAGGCAGCAGAGAAGAAAGCTCTCGAGGTGACAGATCAAGCCTGGTGTAGCTGTGGGATTTGTCAGATCCTTGGCTACTCTGAAGTGTCCTCTCCCAGGGAATGTCATTTGTCACCTCAGCAGTGCCTGAAGCAAAGGCTGCAGCGTGGAGGCTGCCATGAATAAAAACTCCTTTCCATCCATTCTAATGCTTTATCTGCCACAGAAATCCAAATCCCTGTTAAAACACAGACAGGCTACTGCTGCTCAGTGTAGGAAAACATGATCTGCTCTCCAACAGGAACAAGAGCCAGCTTGAATCTTCCATTTTAAAAAGCTGTTTAGAATCCAGTGTTTTGAGCATTACAAAAATCTGGTTTTAGGCAGGGTAACAGTTTTGAAACGTTTTTGAAATGTAAACATTTTGAAGTGTTTGTATGGTTATTTGTTAACAGAAGAAATAAAGACAAACCTAAAAATTCTTCAGCAAGCACATGGGAGAATTTTTAGACGAGGTCCAAGGCTTGCAAAGGGGTCAGTTACAGATCACTGTCTTAAGACATAATTAAGGTTGGAATAAATGGACCTAAAAGGCATTGGAAGGGATGCTGGATACACAAACTCCATCAGTTCCTGAACCAGACAGTGAAACCATCAGCAATGCAAGGATTGTTTTTTCCACTATCTGCAAGGGAAGAGAAGGAAGATTCAAGCCTGCAGGAAGTGAAAGGGGCATTCCTGAGAGGCAGCCAGAGCTGTGGATGCACTGGGGGGGTGTTTTTGTCCAGCTCACTAAAGGGACACTGAGCAGCTCTAGAGGCCAGCAGGTGAAATATTCACTCGCCTTGCCCCATGTTTATCATTCACCTGCTGTTTTTTTGACAAATACCCAATCATATGACAAAAATAAATCAATATTCTTCTCTGGATTCTTTTGAAGACAGCTGGCTTGCATTCCAAGAAGCACTTCTGCCTTTACCAGGCAACACCTCAGTGCAGCAGCAATTCCCATGCAAATCTACAGCCTTCCACTCTTTCAAATTGTTTTTCTTCACACTTTTGGAGGGGGGGGGAAAAACGTGATATACAACACTGTTGGGTTTTTTGTTGTTTTTATAAAATTTTTTCAAGATATCACAAAATTACACACACTAAAAGCTTAATCTGCACATTTTCCAATGAAAAATTGAAATATCTTAAATTTATTACTCGTATATACAATTTCAATCCAAATTTACATTCGCATTTTCATGGGTAGCAAAAGGCATGGATCAACACAGGATTGAGATGTGTCACTTCAGCATATTTATAGGATATTTACTTCAAATCTTGGTATGTGTTCATTTAAATTCATTTAGAACAGGCCACTGACAAAAGGCTGGATTTTGTGCTGAAATGGTAGAAACTGTGGGGAAAGTCACCGCTACCATCCACTCCTTTCAATGCAAACATCCATCATTTGTTTCAGTGAGATTCACAGCACAATGATTGAAAAATTAACAGATTCATTATAACCTCTGAGAGCTGTTAGTTTAAAGCTCCATCTATGGCTGTGCAGTCAGTTTAAGGCATCTGTGCTAGACATCACTTAGTAACTTTTTTTTTTTTAATTAACTGAAGTAATTCTGCAGTTAACTAACCAAAAGCTGGAATTCCTCTCACCTACTCCAGAAGAGAAGTTATTCACTTGGTTCTTCTTGAGTCTTTAAAAACAAAGTAGTGAAGTCAATAAGACATGATAGGTTATAAACATCCCCCTCTTTCAGCTACAAAAATGGATTTGTATTTGAGTAACTTACATTCAGTGAAATTGTCTTTAGACCTGTTTGAAATCACTTAGGCTTAGCGAGCACAATTTAAGCAGAACTTCATTCAGATATTGCAAAACAAAGCAAATTAAAATTAAAATTTACAAGGAATACTTCCTTTCCCTCCAAACTAATTATTACTCGAAGTATGGAGAAAAAATAAAATTCAAAATTATGCCTCTCCTGCTAGACTTCATAATCATAAGAGAATTCAAATGAAGACACCTCTCAAGCCCAGAGTATGAATAGTTGGCTATTTTAACAATCTGCACAAACTGTAGATACTGAATGTTAATTTAAGACACTACGAAATCAAAAGCTCAATTTTCCCCTGTACTTTTCTGTCGCTTGAGTTATTAAAGAACCAGCACTGAAGGAAATACCTGCAAAACTATCCCAGTTATGTCCACTCAAACTCCATACTTAATAAAATACTAACTATGGAGACCCTGAAAAAAATAGAAACTCTATCTTTAAATAGAATCCAGAAATGCAGTTTCATATACAGCTGCATGTTCTCCAATGTGCTTCTGCAGAAAAACATACTTTTTATAGTTAGCCTTGAAAGCAAACCTGTCACATAGATCCTTCCTTTCCATTTAATATTCTACATATAATGTAATCTTTTTTTTGCTTTGGTAAAATACAAATAACAGGGAAATATGGGTAAGGAAAGCACAGTAAATAACATGGGTATACATCATACCTTTTTTTTAAGAAATCTGAGCTGAAATGTAAGGCATCCCTCGAAGTATTTTTTGCATATGCAAGGAATGCAGTTCTTTGTAAACAAAAGCTTGAGGAAAGCAATACTGAAGCCAAAGAATCTTCCCTAGCATCCTTCCAATGATCCCATAACCAAGAGCAACTCTCCTAGGGCAAGTGTTTTGGAACTATATCCTGTAAAAAAGAGCATCCCATCCTTTGTCTTCCCATACATTTTTAATCACGCAGTAGAGACTGCCTCGCCTTGAAGATCTCCAGATTAGGGGAGTGATGCCAAAGTTGATTCTCGAGGGCACAAGCTCATCCAAAGTCTTATTTTTCTGGTACATCACTTTCTATAGATTTTGTGGCTTGCACAGTATTCCCAGAGGAAACACTTCCCAGTGCCCTGGACTGACAGGCAGCGGGTTTGGTGGTGGGAAGGGTTTTAGAAGAGTTGGGCTGATGTCTGTGGTGTCCTGAATCCTCACCTGTTCTCCTCCTGCCAGATTCTTCACCCAGAGGAGGCTGAAAAGAAACATGGGCAGCCTGTTAGGTGTTTTGCCATAAAGCCAGGTATTTTTTACCTCTCCAGAGACTTGTAGGGCTGAAAGGATCAGGCTCTTCAAATTTATCACGCTGCCATTTCATGAAATCAAGCACTGCTCTCAGATTATCTTGCAGTGAAAATATTAGTATACCAAATATTATGTAAAATAGGCATTGAAACTTACATCCACCCTGAAGTCCTCCAGTCTCTTAAATTTACTCAGGTATTCTTGCAGTTTAGGGTCAACAGCTGGAGTCTTGTGCTGAGAGTATTTTAGGTAAGCCCAAAATTTTTCCAGTCCATACAGCTGACCTAGTAACAGAAAAAGATAATTTTACTGCTTTACAAAGGTCAAATTTAATTATAAACTTAATTATTCACTGGTAACTAAATTTTTAAGAGAACTGAAGATGAAAAGAATATGAATAAAAGCTGTTCTTGGTTAGTTAACAGGTCAGTGCCAAGGAACTGGGATTATCTTCAACTAATGTTGCCAGAGTGTGAGCAGTGACAGGCCTGTGATAATTACCAGCTTCATAGTCCCTCTTTGTTTCTTGTTGGAAATCCTCGAATATTTCTTTCCTGAATTTCTTTTCCAGGCCATAGCTGTAAAATCTGAACAAGCATTCCAAGCCGTACCTGGAACAGAACAGAGAGGTACAAAAATCCACCTTGTCTCTTTGGCTCAGAGAAACAGAGGTGGGGGACTGGGTGGAAGGAAGGGAATTCTATCCAAGAACTAAAGGGGAGTCACAATTTCCTTTGTGGTTGTTTTTCTGGTATTTTTGTAAGGCAAGAACCAGTTTGAACAAGTAAAATGAGGTTTAAGAACGTCTTCACCTACAGAAGGAAGAATCTGAGGAGTGTTAGTACAAAACTGACTCGTCATGGTCAACAAGTTACAGGATTTTGTAGAATTCAGAACTGATTACAGGTCAGGAAATGCTGCACAGTCAGCTATTCATCTGCACAGCACAATTATATACTGATTTTTGCTATTAAAATAACTTATACACACTGCTATGTTAAAGATTTACAAAAAGTCAGATGCAGTACTGAAATGTTCACTGCAGATGTATGTAAACCTCACAGTCATTGAAAGGAATGGTAAGGCCTCAGGAAAGAATACCTGTAGTGTTCTTTTGCATCTTCTAGAGCAAGCTGTTTGAATTCTTCATACATTTTCTTGTTGAAGTGATCTCTCAAAAAAAAGGACCAGAAACGAAAAAGTGTGTTCATTTCTTGGGACTGGCCAATTCCCAACCGTTTCCTCTCTGGAAGAAAAAAGGAAAGGGAAGAAGAAAACCACTATTTTAATTTTTCACCAGAATATTTTAAAGTGTCTTGTCTTTAGTAAAAAAACACACCAGATTTTCTGGTAACTTCAGATTTGAGGGTGATTTTTTTGTCAGGGAATGTAAAGTTAAATGGAAAGCAGGGTTCCTAAAACAGAGGCACCAAATAAATTTTCCTTGCCTTTCCCAAGAAAAATTAAGGATGAGGAACAATGGGAAGAAGACTGGTTTTAGACAACACCTGGAAACTTCAAGAAGTTTTAGGAAGTGCATGGAGCAGCTTACCTGTTAAACACCTCCGCCGGTATTTGTGGTACACCTGCTGAGTAAAGCCATTTTCCTTTAACAGTTCGTGAGATGGGTGCTGGAATTTGGGAAGAGAATTTGGAGTACAGCCATAACCTGCCAGTGGAGCTCCTTCTGAAGGTGAGGCATTGGAACTGCTGGAGAAAAAACCCAACATGTTTGTGCCCTGTAAACAGAGCTTTTCTGCAGAGTCAGTTCTCACCCACCCTGACCCACACAAGAGCTGAAGTACAGTCACCTGGGGACTGCTGCAGTGCACCTGGGTTTGGGTGCACCTCAGGAAGATCAGATTTTGGGCCAATATGTCAAAAATAAAACAGCTTTGGACAATAATTAAACATTACTGTCCTGCTTGATTTTAAATGACCGCTGAAGTGAACGTCAGTGCCTCAAGTAACATTACTGCTGCTGTGTCGTGGATCAGACAACACTGTGAACACCAATCTGCCTAGCTTGTTTCCACACAGCTCTGTATTCCATATTTTTGTCTTTCTTGATCATTCTTTTCTTGCTTCTATTGTATTGACAAATTGCCTGTTATAGCCTGCTTCTCCATTAGTAGTGAGAACTACCTGCAAATAAATTTTGAGTAACAGCAACAGCATCTACCTCACAGAGGAAGCTCTTGGCCTGTGGTCTCTGGAATCCATCACCCAACCAACATGGCATTCCAAGGGAGGATTTGTACTGTGGCGAGTTTTTCTTTTTCTTGGAGCCTAAGAAAGTAAATGAAGGATTTATTTCCCTACTTGGACTCCACTCATTGTCTCCCTTTTAAAACAGAGATCTAATCGTTTTCTATTCTGTTATCTAACAAGTTACAAAGTCACAAGACCACAGTTTCATAACCTGAAGATTAGTCTTATGTAACTAATCAAAAGTCTTAAGCACTACACTTCTTTCAGTAAGGACTTCCAAGGAAGAAGACTCAAAAAGCATTTAATAGAAATAAATAAGTGAATATGATAAATATTTTGGAGTTAAGCAACAGGAGTACAAGCATTTAACTTTTTGCCTTTTAATTCTTGTTAAATGCACACATGAACATGAGTTTTATAGGCTTTTTCTGTTTTGGTTGTATTTTTAAATATGTTTTTCCATTTACCTTTACATCAAAGGATCTTGCTTCTTTAACCACAGGGTAGAACCTGGGTGTTTTGTTGGGATCCTGGAGCCTTGGGGTGCGAGGTGTTCGTGGGATGAAGCCAGGGTGGAAACGGGGGGAATCTGGGACTGCTGTTGGCAGTGATCGAGCCATTCCTGCTGTGGGAAGTGCTTCAGCACTTGGGAAATTACAGGCCAGCTCCTCTGCTAAATATGGAGGCAGGAAGGAGAAAGTGAGGTGGTTTTACTGAGCTACTTTACAGATGCTATTAGCATGTAACCCAGTAAATGTTAATAGTATCACTGGATCAGAAATACCACCAGAGAGATTTGGATGTTGTGACTGCTCAGTAATGGTATGACACAAGTAGTAAATTCTTCTAATCTCATTTCCTTCCATCCCTGTATCCCATAAAAAATGCTGGTTTCTATAAAATGTTTCACAGCTTCGGTTTAACTTTACACGTTGTAAATTCCAAGTCAAACAAAGAGCACCTGGTGCTGGTGGAGAGTGACAACAAAGCAGAACAAGCACCAGCTTCTTGTCATTCAACTGAAGCCACACTACCCATGAACAGTTGGCAATTTGAAAAATTAGCAAAGAAAAAGCCCCCTCAGACTGCTGACTGAACCAAAATTAAAATACTGCACAGGCAGAAAGAGACAAAACTCCTACAGAGTTGCTCTTTATTACAGAGATTCTGAAAAACAAATACTTTCATACTTACCTTTCTGTAACCCTGGAGGTCTTGGAGGAACTTCTTCGGTTGGATCATCAGTTTCTGGTGCAAGACTAACAAATTCATCCTTATTAATGAGGTTCAGCTTCTTAAAGTTCTCAATCTCTTGCTGAATTAGAGAAAGCAAATTGTAAATGCAAAGCAGGGCAACAGATACCATCCTGAGAGACAGATGCATTTCATGAAGAGAAAATAAGCCAGAACTGATACTCAAGTACCCACACACCTGTCTCAGGTGGGGCATGTGCATGCTGGGCATGAAAAATCTCATCAAACCATTGTCAAGTCCATACCAACAACAAAAAAGGAAATATTCTCCCTTGCAGTTTGCTATTTCTCACTGCCCTCTTCATGTTTGCTGGTTTTCTTGGTCCATTCTAATCTGTACTCTAAATTCTACCTTTATTTCTTGCTCTTATTCTCAACAACCTTTTCCACCTTTCTCACCTTGCTTTTGTGCAGACATGCTCCATTTGTCCATGCAGCTGCTTGCCCCTCTTGGTGCACAGATGAAGCCCCTTTTCCTCACCACTCAGTGTTTAGGCAATTTCATTCTAACTATTGTTCTAACAAACTACAAGGCCAACAGAACCTTAACATAAAACTATTTTAAAATGACTCCTCATCATCTCATCTCTGACAGATACGCCCTTCCCCTCTGGGTAAGGGTTTGCAGTTGTTATGAAATAAACTCACAGAACAAGAAAACATTGGAAAACTTGAACCATCTCCAAAACGTTACAAAAAAATATTCATTCAGTGGTTTTGGTCAAGTCTGGTTTTTTGCAAGTCTGGCAAAACTTGGGTTTGCTTTCAACTGTAAAGACAATTCAGCAGACCTGCAAATTACTGGCACTTTGCTGTAGCATTTTACCACTACATAGCAGAAGGCTGAAGTTAATTTGGAAACTGTTTGGACAGGCATGGTTTTCTAGTCAAAAATTGAAGAGAATTACCTTCATCATGGCATCATTTTCACTCTGATCCATCCACAAATCCTGTTCATAGTAGTACAAGCCATCATTAATGACTTTAGCCAGTTCTGATGTAATTTTTGCACGGCACACACGGTTGCCAGCACGGTCTCCACAAGGATGTTTTTTCACAAATGGTGGTGTCTGTGTTACAATTAAAATCTTGTTTACATCCTGATCATCAATTTCATAATCAGAATCACTATCTGACCAATCAGTAAATTTATTTTTCCGACACTGATTTTGTTCCATCTCTTCATCAAACAAAAATTCAAGTTCTTCCTGTTCTTGTTCCTCCTGAGGTTGGGGTGGCTGGTGATGATCTGGTGTTTGATCAGGTACAGGAACAGTTTCCTAAGTTGGAAAAGGTTTTATATTTGAATTGGATAATGATTTTCCAAACTTTATTGCATCCTCAAGCATCACATATGTTAAGATGTTTAAACCTTGGTTTATAGTGTAACCTCAAAGTTGGTTTTGCATTTGTTTATTTAAACATAACATAAAGGTTTTGGATTTTACCTTTAGCTTGACAGTGGATGCACGATGCCTCTTCTTCACTTCTATCCAAGGCTCAGAGTCCAAATCAGGCAAACTTGTAGACAGTCCTTTAGACATTGTCTGAAAATTACTTGATTCAGTGTTTTCCTTTGGACTCAGAGGGCTCCCCACTCTTGGAGAACTTGGTGCAGACTCTAGCAGTAGAAAACAGTAGTTCAGTTCCTGTTGTGGATTGCTTTGGTTCTATTTTGTTTGTTTTTCAATTGTTTCACTGGTCTTTCTTTTACCCACAGCTACCATTTTTCTACCTCTCTGGATAAACATAACACTGATCAAAGAATTTTTCATTTTTAAGAGACAGCTTTTCACAGTTCACTCAGCATTTCAGAACCAAATCAATTCTAAGAATTTATTTCCATGGAAAGTTTCTTCATAGCCTGTGAGACATTACGTGTTGTTGAGGAGAAAAAAAAGAGCAGCATCATTAGGATCTTGTTTTCTCTGTGTCATTCTCTAACTCTGTGGATGGGTGCCTAACTCCATCTTCATTCTTCCCATTTAATTTCAGCCAACATTTTAGGAAAAGATTCCCTTGCCAAGGGTTGTCAGCAAACAAATGCATCTCCCTATTAAAAATGTGAATGGGTTTCCCATCCAAAACAAGGATGCCCCAAATAAAGAGTGAACTTCCACAAAAATGAAGCAGAGTTTAGGACTAGTTTAAGATTACTATTACTAATTCCACTGTAGGACTGTAGCCCACCATTCTATATCCTGGAGAATGGTCACAGCCATAACACACAAGAGATATTTTTATCTACTTCACATCAGCCATGTGACTTGGCAACTGCAAGGCTGGCAGGCAGAGCAGCTGAATAAACCATTACCAAAAGTACAACTTCTATTATGAAATCAGTATCATGAGGCAAATTTCCTAAGCTAGACAGACAGCCCTAAACTTATGTTTCTGTAAAATAAATCCTTTACCAGTATGAGAGCCAAAAGTTTGGCCTGGTATGAATTCTGGACAATTGATGAGCTGAGAAAAGTCAGTTGGAGGCAGGTTGCATGGAGGAGGACCTGGAATTGGCCACTTTTCTGGATCAACCCTTTTTCTTAGCTTCTGATCCACAGTTTCGACTTCTGTACTGTCCTTCAGGGCCTGTGTGACAAGCATGTTATAACATTAAAAACTATCAAAAAAGGAAAAAAACTAAACACCAACTTGGCCACTTAGAGCCTCTTTATAGAATCCTTACCATTACAAACAGAAATTTTTCTTAACTTCATAGCTCTGAAGCTATGGCAGCACAGAATTAACCAAGGAACTTTTCAAACACATCCTTCTGAATGATTTTACCTCCAGAATGAGTGCAGCATTCGTGGTCAGAGCTTGCATCCGACGGAAACTGGCGATCAGTGACACAGGCAGAAATCCTTGTTGGTCCATCTTCCTCCTCAGGAAGAAATCCCTCTCCAAATTTTCTGTGCTGAAATAATACTCACTGCAGAATGAAACACACAAACCTGAGCTTACTCTATGGTCAAAGAAAACCCTAAAGCAGCAACCTAGAGTCCTTGTTAAAGGCTTCCATTAAAAAAAAGCAGAGTATTTTGACATCAACAAAATCATTTTTCAGCAGAAGACCCAGAGAGCAGCAAGGTTAAGACAGATTTATGACTCAGTACAGCACAGAGGGATAAAAATCCAAGCCTCGTGACATTTGTACAACCAAAAACTACTCTCCAGTTTTCCTTCACCCACCCCCTCTCTCATTACTTACATGGACAGAAGGGAACAACACTGTCCTGGCCCCCAGAGAGATGAAGGACAAGCACTGCTCACAGTCAGAGCATAACTCATGTCCCACACAGCAGTACCAGTTCATCCTGAACTGAACAATCTTTTATTGTCCCAGTTTCCAGTGCATTGGAAGGCTTAAGTATCCTGAGTGCTGAGGCACAGATGGATACCCTGAACCATCAAGCATGCTTGTGGGAAGATGAGAAAACAAAACCAGTCATGTAGTATTTGGCATGAAACTGTACCAAAAAAAGGCACAAGTTCATGGAGGAAAAAAGCCTTAAAGAATGGATGATGTTGAAGGACAAGGACATTCCAGGACTCTGGTAATACCACAGAGACAAGGGACAAACACCAGAAAGACAAATTTTCAACAATGAAGCCGCTCTAGGAAATAATCCGGGTGTCAAGATGTTTTATACTTAGTGAAGACAAAAAGTAAAGAATTCAAATCATCATCTGTCACACAGAGCAAGGGAATGAGAAAAGGTCCTATGGAAAAGAATGGAAAACCCCCTCAACTGACATTACAGCTGAGATCTAGGCCTTTCATAGAGCTT
Organism: Agelaius tricolor; assembly: GCF_023055355.1. Taxonomy (NCBI): domain Eukaryota; kingdom Metazoa; phylum Chordata; class Aves; order Passeriformes; family Icteridae; genus Agelaius; species Agelaius tricolor. Next base: position 6,357,979 of record NW_027269294.1, on the reverse strand, counting down.
ACACAACATAGCATGATTTTGCACAGTACATCCAAGGAAGATTAACTCCTCATCACATTCAGAAAAACACAGGTAGGGAAAGACTTAATGGAAAGCAGTTCAAATTGTATGACAAAAATAGAGGCAGCACACAAAAGAAAATGAGAGGGTATTAAAATGCTGAGGAAAAAAGTTGCACATGCAAATGTAAATAAAGATCATTCTACTTTCAAAAAAGAATAAAACAACAAGTCTCCCCACTGAAGCTGGGATCAAGGCCAAAAAGTCTCCAAGAGCAGGGCACTCTGATGCCATCACTGACCCAAGCAGCACCTTGATATCATTTCTTTCTCTAATTTTTTGTAGCTGAAGAAATTTGAAGGAAAAGCTGGCTCTATGAAACACACAGATCACACACAGAATATTCTGAGCTGGAAGGACCCACACGGATCCTCGAGTCCGACTCCCAAGTGAATGGCCCATGCAGGGATGGACCCTGAGACCTTGGCAGTAGCAGCACTGTGCTCTGACCAACACTCAGCTCCAAGACAGAATGAATTGAAAGTCTCAATGCTGGACAAGACAGGACAAATGGAAACACTGCTATTAAATCAAAGCAAACAGAGAAGAGAACAAGGCTTTTGGAGAATTAAGCTCTTAATCAGAGCCAAGTATGATCAGTGAAGCAACTGGGCACAAAGAGATAGCTTCTTTCAAGAATATCCTGTCTACTGTTCTGAGCTGCTACGTTATTTTTCCCCTCCCAGTCTAGAAGATAAGCAAGCACAAATGCCATAAACCAACATTTTACTAGTGTTACCTTTACAATCATACAGTAAAGGTAAAATCCTGTAACGATTCACCTAGTTAAAAATTCCACAAGCAGAAATGGACAATGACTGAACTTGACTCAAACTGCCTCACTTGATGTCCATCACTCTAGAAAAAGGAATGTGAAAGACCATTAATGATAAATGAAGACAATGTACAAGTTTGCTCCAAGTAGAGGGACAAACCTAAACACACACACCCCCTCCAGCTTTTCTCTTCTTCCCTTTCCTCAGAGTCCCTTTCCTTATTCTTGAATTGATGTTTGAACTTTGATTTGTTTATTTTCTAAAGCAAGAAGACTTTTTAAATGGAATTCTGCTGCATGTTGCAGAATGAGGAGCTGCTAAGCATTGAAACTTTTCAGGCTGACAACTTCAGCCTGTGGTTAAAAACATAGAAGATATTTTTGTATGCAATCCAAACATTACTCTCTTGTACATGGAGTTGGTTCTTGGGACAAGCACAAATTGCTTGATAGCAATGTGTTTCTTCCTGTAATTACACATCAACTCAGTTGGACAGTGTCTAATATTTTTCCTCTATTATGCAGGTAAACTTTTAAAATTTATTCATCCACTAGGATTCAATCTCACTTCTTTAATATATCCTGATTTATCTTGGACTCCAGTAGGAACTCTGAGACATAATGATTTTGTGTACCTTTATTCTGTATATATTTCCTTCTTTGGCATAGTCACTTTCATATTTTATAACTAAATTATGAAAAGCAGGCAAAGCCACCCCAATTTAGAGGCTAATAACAGGTAACTGAAGAATAAAGTCTGTTTCCCATCATTATTAATGTGATAAAAGAAGGAAATAAATAAAAAACACTTTTTTGTTTTTTGTCTAGGGAGAATAAAACTAGTGAAGTTCTGGTCTAAACCTGCTCAGGAATCTCCCTCTCATGGAAAGCAAACTCCATAACCAAAAGCCTTAGGAGTTCACACCAGGCAAGCAACCACTGGCCGTGGTTACCCAGCCATGCCAAATCTTCTGCCAACACCTGCCAACCTCTCGGTGCCAAAAGGGAATACCAATATACCCAAAGTCAGATGTGACCAGTGCTGTAACTGACATTTTTCTCAGCAGAGGGGACATCATCATGTCCTACCTTAGCAGGTCTGGATTCTACACTGCATGCCCAGAAATCTGGCCAACAGTGGAGTGGCTGTGATCCTCCCCCACTTGTCTGAGGACAGTGAAGGCCGAATATCCTGACATGGGGGTACATGTCCACTGTCAGGTCTCATAGGGGCCTGGCAGCAAGAGCAAAAAAAGACTGCAATAGAAGTTTTGAAGTTGATAGCCACATGTCAGATACTTTCTGCCCTTTAAAGAGGCTTTTTCTCTTCCTTTTTGCGTCAACTGTAACAAAAGAAGCGAGAATAAAATAAGCAAGTTGCTGTACGGAACACGAGGGCAATCAAAAACCACCACAGAGGCATTGCAGAGAAATGCAAGTACAGAGGATGAAACATCTGCCAGTGGTGGAAACTGTCTCTTTAAAATGAACTAGTGCTTTCCAGGCCCCTTTAGACTTGTCTCCTGGTGATAATCAGTCTTCCAGATGGTTTCTCATTGCCTAATGGTATACACGAGAAAGTAAACATTTCAGATTATTGAAAAATCAAGTATCATTGCAAAACTTCTCTCTCTCTGTTACATGTTTCAGGTGAAACACACTGAAAACATCAAACTAACGAGACTTCTCAAAGTGAAATTGAGAGCAAATAGGGGGAAACATCACCCAAGAAGAGCTTTACAGGCAAACAGACCAACAGTACTCAAAAGCACAAGCTCAGAGACATCCATATCTCAATTACATGACAACATAAAGAGGGCTGTGTACCATAAATCAAGCAGTTATACAAGTTAGAGCCAGACTACAGCACAAGATGTAGAAACAGCTTCCTTAAAACTCCTCCCCATTACTCAAGATTTTCCACCCACCAGTGAATAAATGCGAGCTGACACTAGTAATGGTCAAAGTTAACCCAAAGTGTCTTAATCTTCAATTTGACATGGATAGTAAGGATTCAACACTGTTTGAAATGAGTACTTTTATCAAAAATATTTATACATTAAGCAATCTACTTACATCTGGTGTTTGATATATTCCTTGAGCAGTGCTTCATCCACAGAATACATCTGCACTCCTGTTCCATCACCATAGTAATAAATCACACCAGGGTTAAGCTCAGGCTGAAACACTTGGTCAATTCCTTCACCATACAGCTCTTGGTAACCAACTGAATAGTCAAAGTTCACTTCAACACAAAAGAGAACATAGAATAACAACATCAGAAAACAAAAACAACATTAGAACCACAGTTTTGAAAGTTTTTGCCAGCTATCTGTTGGATTAGCATACTGCTGGGGTTTCCTCTGCCTCGTCCTCTTCCTCTGCTCCTGCCCCTTCCTCTGCCTCTGGAGAAGCCTCGGACGCTGCCGCCCTCGCTCCTCACGCTGCACACCTCGTCATGGTCCTCCCTCTTGTCTCTGTCACGGCGCCAACCTTCAGGAGAACAAGAAAACACAAAATAAATACCTGCAGTCACAATGAAACAACCTGGTGGCTCCAAGTCCACGCCAGCCATGGTCCTTCATGGCACCAGAGTTCTCAATGTGAGCCCAGGCAACACACAGCCTCTGCCATGCTGAGGTTTCAGAAATTCTGAAACCTCAGAAGCTGCAGGAGAGGAGCAGGAAAGGTGTGCCAGCCCTGCCAGAGGGTGAGGCAGGCAGGAGGGCTCAGCAGCAGGGAGGTAATGGATGGACAGGCAAAGGCCAAATGCTTCTGAAGCAGCTGGATGCCAGGGTAGCAGTTGTTGGATTTTTGGGGTTTGGATTGAAGGCACTTGAGACAATATTTCACGTTCAGACTTATTATTTCTTATCAGTAAAACAGTCTCACAACCACGAGTTCAGCCGCTTTTCATTAGAAGGCACAAAATGGCCAACAATCTCTTGTTACAAGGGCTTTTAAGACTAAACTATCCAATTAAGAACTGACACCCAGATTATTTTCCCTTTAAACCCAATAACTGATCCCCCCAGGGTCCCCAATGCCAACTTTTCTGCCCAATTACAAAATGCTACCCAAACCCATGAAGAAGAAGGAAGAAGAAGCATGAAGAAGAAACCCAGGATGACACCCTGTGCCCTCCATCCACAACCCACTAAAAATCCCCAAACCTAAATTTCTCACCCAGTGATACACCTACACTGCTCTCTATAATCTGTTTCACACTTTTGTGGATTTTAGTCTATCTTGAAGTCTGGGAAACTTTCTCTGTGAATGAGGGTCAAAGTCAGTGCTGCCCTGGGGGTCAGGGCACCCCAGAGCAGACAGAGAAATATTCCCAGTGCCCTGGGTCTCCACAGGTGGACACCCTGGTGCTAGCCCAGAGGTAACAGTACCCATGAGCAGCTCAGGGATGGAAGGAATGATCACAACAGCTCAGTCTCCTCCTGTGGACAACTCCCACCACTACTGGAATGAGATGGGAATCTCAGAATTGCAGAATGGCTTGGGTTGGAAGGACTCTTAAAGAACAACTGGTTCCAGCCACCCCTGCCATGGGCAGGGACACCTTCCACTAGACCAGGCTGCTCAGAGCTTCATTCAGCCTGCCCTTGAACACTTCCAGGGATGGGGCATCCACAGCTTCTCTGGGTAACCCTACTGGATCAAAGTGAGAGCTGCTAAATTTAACAAAGGACTGACTAAAGATATGCACTAAAAATTGTAATAAAAATCTTGCTTCAGCAATGACTCTTAGTGAACCCTACACATGTATGCTCATACACTCAACCCTGTCAAATAAGGCTCTGAATTTACAGAGAATATAATCTGTAATAATATTACAGAGAATATAATCTGCATGTGTGTGGCTTTCAGTCATATGACCATCCTAATAAAAAACTGCTGAGGGAAGTACTGAAAACTGGTAAAAATCCTCCCCCCATCCCATCCATCCTTCAGACACCCAGATCTAACTCTTACATCCACGTTCCTAAAATTACTTCATAAATTCCATATCAGTAACATCCAGAACTCATTATAATGAGCAAACATTCAAACTGGGAATGTATACTGCAATTTTTAAACTTAAACCAACAAACTTCCACTCAGCCTACAATTTCTGCCACCTCACCAGCTGTGTTCCCAGCACCTGAGGACCAGAAGCAGCACCAGTTGTGGTGTTGGTACAGCTTTTTGCATAGCTGTGCTGAGAAATAGGTCAGGGAGCTGAGGGACTCGGTCCAGCTCAAAGGAAAAAACAACATCAGCAGAACTGCCAAAGCAGAGTTCAAAGTGTAGCTCCACAAGCAGCTGCTCTGGTAGCAACAAGCTGTGGGAATAGCAGCAGAGCAGGACTGAGCAGACACCTTCTGAGGCTTTTTTCCAAACTTTCTGCATTGTAAAATTGTGGGATGAGATGGTGTAGGGCGCCATGAAGAGGAATATAATACAATAATTCTATTCCTGCTGGTCACTGGCAGATATAAACACCAGGTTTTACCTAAGTTTCGACACCAACTGCCAGCTCATGTGATATTAGACTTTATTTGCCACCAACAGCAAGACCCAGAGAGTGAGAAGCACTTACTTCTTGCCTCATTCCTTCTGTTGTTATGAGGTATTAACTTGTTTGTTTCCAGCACAAATCTGGAGCTCGTTCGAGAGCCTGCTCTGTCTTGACTGTCTGACCTCACATCGTCCAAGTGCAGCGGCACCCATTTCTGCTTGTTACCTTGAAAAGTTAATATATTACTCTTTATTGTACTAATACTTGAGGTTTCAGCTCCTGAAAAGACTCCATAGAATTTTCCTTGTAAAGCTAGCAACAGTTAAATTCCAAATTTTAAAAAGCGGGAGAAGCTTAACATGGAAATTTTAAGATATTACAATGACTAAATAATAAATGCAGTAAACAAGAATTTCTGAAATTGAAATGAAACCTCACCTAAGCTTCAATTATAAGAAATAAAGGCAAACATTTTATTTAATGGCTTTTCAGATGCTCCATGGTCAAGAATTTACAACTATGTCAGTGTTAAATACAGACAGTCAATTCCTTGCTATATAATTTCACAACCTGTATATGAAACTTTGAGATTAAAACAAAACATATAAAATTAACCACCACAATAAAGACTTCAATTACAAATCATACAAATTTTCCTGAGAATTTCGCTGTGGTACTGTACTTTCACTTCAAGATATTCAAAGTTCATTCACATGCATCAAAGCTTTATTTTGTTCCACTAGCAAAGCTGTATTTTGTTTTATTTGCAGGCTGGCCTAAAGTATCCATTAACAATGTATTTAACTACAATACTGATTGGTATTGTGGGGTCCATTCTTTTGTGGATAAGAAATATAAGCAAGTACATAAAATGTCTTCTCTGCACTGGGTGGGGGGAAAAGAAAAACATGTTTTACCTGTGGAATGCTTTGCTTTAGATTTCCACTTAGACTGAAAAAATTTAAAGCAGTATAGATTTTTTAAATATATCTATGTATATAGAAAGATTAATAAATCTGAACAGCAAAGGTCTTTAGGATCTGGAAAAACATCAGCAGGGAAGCAAGACAAAAAAGCAGCTGATCTTGAAACTCTTTCTGTTGTTCCTCCAGCCTATTCCAATCTCCTGACCAAAGGAGGTTTGCTTCCCAATCTGAGTGTAAGAGATTGGATCAAAAGGAAGCAAATAATCTGGTTTTGTTTTCAAATGATCCAGCTAATAGAGCATGAAAATGGAAGTGCTGGTGTGTATGCAGTAACACACACACACACACACACACACACATATATATATATTTTAAGTTAAATTAACACATTGCTACCTATCAAGGGAAACAAAGATATAAGAGACAGAAATGGCTTGTACAGCCATGATAAAATCTTCCAGAAATCCTCAGAGCTCCAAGGACCATCAGCAGAGCGTGAGCTGCTTTTCCCCCAGAAATCTGACTGAACAGAAGGCTCCAAACCCTGAGGGAGGCAGCCTGGCTGAGGCTTCCATGCAGACCCCAATATATTCTGTATTCACCCAGCAAATACACATGATGAGAAGTTTTATTGAGTCACTCAACTGGAATCAATGCAGCTGTATCAACAGTGCCTTACTGCATTATACACAGTGCCTAAACTCACCTTTTTTCCTTTGGTTATTAGTTTGAGCTTCATCTTCACTAGTGTTATCTGCTGGACCATCTGGCTTTGCCTCAGGATTGTCCTTGATTCCATTATTGCTTTTTTGATCAGATTTCTCCTCCTTTTCTCTTCTATTTGTTGGCTTCTTACTATGACTTCCAGTCTTACACTGTAAGAGACACAGGTAATTATTTCTGGCAGTACAGCTGCTGATAGCAGGAGCTGCACATTTCCTTCAGCTATTAAAATTCTTTTTTTATTACCTGTTCTCAGCCTCTTCAGCAGGGTGAACTTTAAGAATTGTCTTGTTTTGTAATGTCCCTTTATAAACAGTTTTATTTTCTGCTAACATGGCAAGAGCATAAAATGAATTTTTAGATTAAGAAAGTTTTTGGTTTTTACAGAAGCGAGCACAACAATCATGACTTCAGACATGAAAGTTTATTTTATAGGGAAGAAAGAAAGAAAGAAATATTCTCACTAGGATCTACTGCTCAGAGTTATTATCTTTAAAAAGCTGGGCTCAGAGAACCCTGGGAGGGAGGAAGGGGATTTTGCCCCACTCTGGTGAGACCCCACCTGCAGTGCTGCCTCCAGCTCTGGGGTCCCCAACAGGAAAATATGGACCTGCTGGAGAGAGTCCAGGAGAGGCCAAGGATGGTGAGAGAGCTGAAACTCCTCTCCCATGAAGACAAGCTGAGAGCTGGGATTGCTCAGCCTGGAGAAAAGAAGGCTTCAGGGAGACCTTTAATGCTTAAAGGGGGATCACAAAATGGGGACAGACTTTTTAGCAGGGCCTGTAGCAATAGGACAAGGGGGAATGGCTTTAAAATAAAAGCGTTTCAGACAAGGTATAGGAAGAAATTTGTCACAATGAGAGTGGTGAAACATTGGCACAGGTTGCCCAGAGAGGTGGTTGGATGTCCCTGGGACATCCTGGGAAACATTCAAAGCCATGCTGGATGAAGCTCACTTGATCAAGTGGAAGATGTCCCTTCCACTTGGGCTGGGGGGGCTGGACTAAAGACCTTTAAAGGTCCCTTCCAACCCAAACTATTCTATGATCAGATATAAATTTTTACCTGCAACATGGGAAGTTTTGCAGACATTTCTGCTAAAGAGAAAGAATTTTACTATGTTGTGAAGACAGCTTTGAACCTGCTGGAATACATACAGTAGATACTGCAGTACTGTGCTCTAATTAATTTGAACACAAAGCCTTCCCCTAGACAAATAAACTAAGTTTAACTACAAACTGAATGTTATTTTGTTTTACAGACACTACATGAATTTGGACCCTTTCAGCTATAAAATGCATGTGGTTGAACCCAGATGTTGTGGTTTTCCTGTCCAAGAACACAGTAAAAGCACCACAGGGATGCTGCTGCAGAGCTACAGCACCGTGAAATGGCACCTCACCATTTGCAATAATCTGTGCTCTCTTCTTGTTTTAAATAGCATCAGAGAGGTCTAAAATACATTCTGCACTTATCACTGGAGATAAAGAGAAAGGAGGGTAATTTGACAGAACAGATGTTAGCTTAAAAGCTAGAAGAAGAAAAATATATCAGAGGAATAAGATAACTAAGAATAACTAAATTGTGTTCAGACAATGGGCACTAAGCACTCTGAGCCACAAGGGAGGGCAGCATGTTCACAACTCCAAAGGCCTTTTCATCTGTGCATAAACAGATGAAAACAGCAGAAAAGGTAAATGAAACTTTTTTAACAGTGGAGTTAAAAAATAAGCCACTATTTAATGCACATGTCCGTGGCACACCACTAACAAATTCCAGTACAGTGCAGACAGTTAGCACACACCAGTATCCTGAATTACTGACAAAACTTCTACTGAAACCCTACAACACCCAAAGCACATCCTGGGGGGGACAGTATGAAACAGATAAGCCAATATGGTTAAAAAAAAAAAATAATAATAATAATCCTGAGGATTACAAAGGACACTTACTTCATTGCTTGCTATTTCGCTCGGGGTCGGCCAGCTTGTGATATCGCCCAAATCATCAGCCTGAAAAAGTGACAAACAGTTTATATTCCTTCCTTGGCACAGCCCTTTTTAACACAGGAAAGATGTCAGTCATGGCTCAGAGAGCCTGACTAACCCCTGGAGCAGAGCTGTCAAAAGTAGCAATTTTTAAAAAAACAAGTAATACAACAGAAAACAAACACACAACCTTTGAAAGAGTTTTGAGCTCACATCAGACAATTAAATGTTGTCCTACACATGTGTGATTAAAAGGTGTCTACTGCTCAAGGCTTTCAGTTTTTGGAAAAATTTGACAGCTATTTACCAGCCTAAAAGGGGTGGCTGTACAAAATTTTAGGAACTTAATGTTTCAATAAAAGGATTGGGTGTCTCCTGTTGTAATGGTAAGTTTATGCACATAAAGGACACTCATCACATAAGATGCAAAGGGGATTTCCAAAACCAACCTAGCATCCTTTGTGCTCAAGGGATCCTGTTTCTTTGCAGCCCCTTCACATTTTTATGCAATCCCACTGATTGTTTAAACAATAATGCCTTTCTTTATCCTTCATCCATACACCAATTCAGCAACTCTCCTAATTTTAATTATTTTAATTTCCCTTTTTTTTTATTTCTCTCTGTTTTCAAAATTTTTTATTACCAAGGCATAACATAACACTTCTGGTTGGAGCTCCAAAATACCTTCTATCTTTTTATTGGAGCAGTATCAGCTATTTATCATACAGGCAAAAATACAAACCTTGCTGCTTTTTCTTGTCCTGGGTTTTCCTGCTTTTATCACTTTAGTGGAATTTTGTAGCTCTGAAAAGGAAGAAAAACATTTTCAGGTGAAGAATTAGGCTGCACTTTAAATGAGTAAGGCAGGTGAGTGTTAACAACTCTGCCATGCTCTATCATACTACACCAAAGTGTTTCTGAGGGCTTGATATCAAAGTCAATGAACCTTTTTTTTAGTGAATAAAGTCACTCATAGTACATGACACTGAAAACTCCCATTCATAATAAGGGCAAATCCTCTTGCAAACCAGGTGTACAAGATGCTGCCTTACTCTGTATTTAAGTATTTTTTTCTACAAATTTTCTACTATTTTTTTTCAACTAAGAAGTTCAAGGCTATGTCAAAATGCTGGTATTTTAACCTAACAAGTGGCTAAGAAAATCCCTGATACGCATTTAATAAGCCCTCCTATTAAAAGCTATATTTATAGGGCAGAATGAATGAAATATATAATTATGCAAGCAAGGGGGAAAAACCATGAAAACAATTATATATTCCCAAATTCCTAGTAATTTTCTAAGTAATTACTCAGATGCCAAATAAAGTTTAGCCATATAGCTCAAAATCAAGCCAAAGTAAAAACAAAACAAAACAAACAAACACCAAAGGAAAATATGCAAAGAGAAAAATACTACTTTGTTAAAGCCTAAACATTATAATAATGATCCCATCTGGTCTCCTGAGCAAGAGGAAACCATCTCTTAATTTCTTCAATGCTGTCCCAGTGCTTGTCTTCCCACAGAGATGGGAGTCACAGGCATTCCTTGAAACCTCCCATTCGGTGTTTTATTGCAAGACAAGCTTGAAACGCTGAACGTGTGTGAAATCACAAGTGGATTATTTTATACGGGGATAACATCACCTCCTCAGCCCTTATCTCTTTCACATCCAGTGACTAATCTCCCTTATCAGGGCTCCACACTGGGAACCCCACCCTTGTGCCCCAGTGACTCTGGAAAGCCTCTCTGTCTGCTTCCTGGAATACACAGTGAACGTTACAAGCACAAACTAATGCTTACTCCACATTCCAGCCTCAATTTTAATATCATTTATTGCCATATCAATGAAGAATTTCATGGATGTGCTTCCTACAGCTTGGACATCTCACCAGACACCAATCCAGTGAATCCTAACCACCATTTGCCAGCAGGTTTTTGCCTCTCCTACAGATCTGCTTTTTAAAACAAAGACAAAACACACATCTCAATTAACTTCAGACTGAGAGCTTTAAGAAACACATAGTGACCATGTAATCCTAATTTTCACTTGCCACTCAGTAGTAAACTAATTACCCTTTTACAAAACAAGACAAACAACTGCAGGGGTGGAGCAGCAAACAAATTTGTAATTTTCTCCAGGAGAGCTGCCAATTAGCCATGCAGGTAAACTGAGTAAACTGTAAACACACATCCCTGTCCAATTACCTGACTGAAGCCCTTTTTCCACCTGACAGCACTTTTACTTCAATTGCTGCTGAAGGACTGCTCTGCCAGAACTGCTGCTCTGTGTGTCAGCAGGGCGTAGCGAGGCACCCAGAAGTGCAAGGCTCATTGTTGCTGCACTCTCTTAGTCATGGGATATAATTTATTCCAGGTGGCAGCAAAAGCTATCTGAATGGAGCAGAATGAGACCCAACTCGTTTGAAGGAATCTCTCTTATCTGAATGGAGTAATCCAAGACTTGGAAGATGCATTTGCAAGCTAAACAAAAAGAAAATATTGGGCAATGCAGTGCCTGGTGGATAATGCCCTTTTGGAACTTGAGATCTCATCTCACTCTGTGCTTCCCCACCTCCACAAAGTTCCTTGCTCTCCCAAAAAAGCCATGCTGAAAACCAAATTTACCAACAGGTCCTTCCTGGCCAGCTTTCTGGGGCTTATCACGTGGGAGCTGGACTTCAATGTGAAGCATGAAAGGGAAGATAAAGGGGAAGGAAAAACAAGAAGGAGGGTGGGAGAGTAAAAGAACATAACATGAGATCACTGAAAGGTTTTACCCAGCTCACACCTGTTCTGTTGTCAGAAGCAGCCACAAAACACCTGAAAAAGCATCTGGACACAGGCAAAACACATGTTCAGATAAAAGCCCCCTGCTTAACATCACCCTAGGGCTTGGTTTTAATATCCCATAGCAGCATTGGGTACCCCAAAATGGCATCTTTAGTCCAAATAATTCACTATTTCACTTGTTAGTTCCAACACAACTGCATTAAAATGGTTTATTCTGTGGTATGATACAAGGAATCTGTTAATAAGTGGTGTGCTGTGCTGATGAAAGAATTCACTGCTCCTCAATGATTTTACTCGCTGGGTTTCAGAGTTTTAAGGGTGTGAGAGAAAGAAATAAATTATGAATTTTAATTGCCAATGATCATCTTTCAGTCACTGAACTCCATCCAGTAGAGATGGCATTCAGATGAAAACAGAAATCAGCCTCCAGAGCCACTTTTATTACGGTTCTTCCAAGTTTCCCAACAGACCACATCCTACCAGGAGGCAGTCCCTGCAGAAAGACAAGGCTGTACAAGCATGCCATGAGCAGCACGTCAAGATAAATGGAACAACAGGTCTGAAAAATGAAAAAGATGAATTTTGGAACCACCAAAACTGCAGCAATCCTCAGGGACAACAGCAACAGAGAAGGAAAAGCAGACTGGGTGGCTGAGGAGCAAAGTTTGTCCATAAGATCTCTCACCAAACTACCCCTGATCACAACCACAATAGCGTCACAAGACAACAGGATCACAAGTAACAGGACTTCAGAAAGGATGGTTTGAAGCTCTGCAAATAAATAGCCAGCAAGTAATTTTTTCTGATGGACAAGTATTTTTTTCTGAAGGAAAGGGAAGATGATACTGCCAATTTCTTCTAAAAGCAAAGTCGATTAATATAGGTGGAATGCATTCTAATTTTTGATAGAAACACTGTTTATGCTGTGAGGCTTTCTAGACAATGCTCAGGTTTTATTTTTACTTGGACTGCACGTGTGTTCCCTTTTGTGAAGGGACAGCACCCCATAAATACCAGAAGTGCTTCAGGGAGCAGATAAAATCACCCAGCTCTTCAAAACTTAATTGGAGCCTGTGTGTTGAACTTGAACAATATTTTTCTTTCAATGCTCAGTTTGAAAATAGACAGTATATTCCATTTTTAAACAAGGTAAGCTATGCTTATATCTATTGTTTTAACAGATGAATTATTGCAAATGTAACAAAAATTATCCCTTGGAGAATATCATTAATTAAAATCCACAGCATGGATCAGAGCAGAGATTCTGCAAAACAATAATAATAAAAAAAATCCTAATTACTATTCTAACATTCTGCCCTACAGGAGTTCTAGCATTTTACAGCAAAAACTACATTATATTGTCAATTTCCACAATATTTGAACAATTAACCAAGGCAGTGAGTTATGACACCTGCATCCTTCCACCTATTTATGCTCAAAACCCACCAATTTTTCAATACAACAAGTAATAGGGGGGGAAATCCCCAATCCATGATTGATTCACTATGATGCTCTTTATTTTCTTTAAATTTAATTTCTCAGTTCCTTTTTTTTTCTTAGCTTCTTCATAGAAAACTACTGTGACTCGATTTCTACCAAAGTTTTCATGGTTAAATGTAGCACATGCCATAGCACAGGGAGGTGGGTTTCAGTTTCATAACAGGTCTCCAGTTTAGAAACAAAAACCCCAGACAAAAAACAGCCATACAAAATTACACATGCTGTTATGTACAACTAAAATACAGGCAGCAGCTTTGCATTGATAACATTTTTAATCCCTTTAGGGTTGGAAATATTGTCAATGCTGAAACTTCTAATAATGCTTTGAATAATTTTAGACAGCTATTAAAACTGCTATTAAAACACTCCATGAATTCATAAGAACTAATGAGAACACCTGACTTAAATACACCCAAAAGATTTGATAATCAGATAATTTATGAATTTACTCATCTAAGGTTTGCTGTTGATAGCAACACAGTGTATCTTCATTAAACTGTACCTTCATAGCCAGTTTTACTATCAGGCTAAAGCAAATTGATTTACACAACAGCACTACAGAGAAATGGTTCTGCTACCAAAATATCAAACAGATAAAATGTACTCTTTGATACCCCAAAATAAACACAATAAGAACAAAATAAAAGAATGAACTGTGCACTTATTTCAATTAACTATATCATTCAAGCACACACTAATAGGCAAACCCACTTCAACCACTTCAGCAGCACAAGTATTTTGCTTCACTGAATATTTTCATGAATTTCATTAACAACTTTTGAATAATCATCTAAAAAGTCATTAGAGACCACATCATCTATACAAATCACATGAAGACTTGAGAACTTGTCATTCAGATTCCCTTTTTGCAACCTCACAAAAAGGACAGTGCTGATGAAACAGAGGGTTTCATCAGATGAAGAGGTGGGAAAATTTTGAAATAAAATTATTTCAGCCACTCGATCCTGGGTGATTTTTTTTTTATGTGGAGGATGGCAAACTGACAGTTTCAACTAAAGAAGTGAGGACTTACTGCAATATATTGGCTTGGCACTACAAGGGGAGGGAGGACATCTCAGAAACACCTTTCATCACTTGGCAGCCTCTGTTGAAGCTCACTCCATCCAACCACCATCACCAGGATTGGAATCATGGAATCACCAAGGATGGAAAAGACCTCCAAGATCATCAAGTCCAGCCTTTGACCAAACACCACCTTGTCAACTAAACCCTGGCGTTGAGTGATTTCTTGAACCCCTCCAGGGACTGGCACTCCACACCTCCCTGGGCTGTGTGTTTCAAAGCTTAACCACTCTCTCAGGGAAACAATTCTTCCTGGACTAGAGAGAAGCCTATTCATTTCATGAGCAATTTTATACCTGATATGAGTCTTTCCTCACAAGTTAAAAGCAGATGAGAATGTAAAAGTAGCTTCTGAAGTTATTCTGCTTAAAAGCAAAGTTTAATGCAGCTCTTGGTCAGAAACACTGAACTGTGGTAACAAACACACGATGAAAAGCTCAGGTATGTTTACATTGGGTGTTTGGTTTACTGCAATGACTAAAACCCACTAAGGTATCTGAGACAAAAATATAATCAGTTCTAGTTACAACACTTGGACCAAATTCCTCAGCCAAAATTTTACATTTTCTTGGTAGGATCAGGTGACATTAACAGCTTGTTTCATAACAAGAGGCAGGTTTGCCTCTATCATAAACCAATTCCATGCTAAATTGAAAGTCCAAAGATGACAGGCTGGAGCCAATTTTCTCAAGTCTGTAACTATCACTGAACATACCATAGGTGCATGTCTCAGGAAACTTTTAACAAATTACACCAGGATCAACAAGTCTAGCAGGATCCAGTCCCTGCTTTGATGTGAGATCCTGGTACATTTTATTATCCTCTTTACGGATACTTCTACATTCCATCCCAGGAGTATTTCTGCTCATCCACTTATTATTTCACATGACTAATTTCCATACTACAACATTCATCAGGGCCTAGTGTGACAGATTTTGCTTCGCCAACGTGCAATTAGTTTCTTCAAAATACATCCCTTGTTGCGGGTGGAGGCACATGGCAATTTCTTCCTTCAAACAGCCAGGAAGGATCAGCTGCTTTGCCTTTTACAAGGGTAGGAATGGTGGTGGCTTCCTCACTGTGCTTTTGGAGGTGGCCAAACCAAAACACACCCTCCTGGTGTGTGTTCTTCACCAGTGCCACTGCCAGCAACGCTGACTCCCTTATTTGCTCAGTTACACACCTGGCCACTGAAAATTATGTTCTAGTACAACTCCTCAGCTTAATTATTAATTCCATAAATGACAGGCACAACTTCTTGCAGGAGAAAAACAATATAAAGCTCTCCAAAATCACAAAATGAAGCAGACAATGCACACAGTGCACTGCTTGCTGCCTCCTCCTTCCTTCAACAGCTATTTGTGTGTTTTATCTTTGCTGGGAAAGCAAACTTTACCGAGGTGAAGCACTCAAGGTGCTAACACAACAAAAGCAGCTTTCCCACTGCTTCTGATGCAGCACTGTTGCTATTGCTGCCACAGCAAGGCAAACGAGTGACAAGTCCCCTTTCATGCATGAAGCAGACCACAAGCCTCTGCCCAGCCAGCTGGATTTTGGAAGCTGGGCACAAACAGGTACTTAGGAGAGCGTCAGTACACCTAAACAAAACAGTGCAGATAATGAAGATGGGTATATAGATGTTGCCAAAAGTTCTGCTCTTCAGCCAAGTAAGAGATTTTGTGGTCTCCGTTTGTATGACCTGTATACTTGAAACTGTAAATTACATATTTCTCTTTGTCAAGGAACTACGTGTTTAATTCAAGGATAAAAGTGACTGTGAGATCACAAAAAAGGTTTGTCAGGTGCCCTCGGGAGCAAGCGCTGAGATTGAAGTTCTCGGGAAGCGCTGGTTGAAGTATTTATTTTGAGGTCAGCAGTTTACTTGCAGCCAAGAACAATACTCCAAGAAGCTTCAAACTTCTAGGAACTCTTTGCTAGCCTAAGCACAAAGCCTGGCAATTTCAAGTTAGGTCCTTGACGACCAGCTTTGTAAAGCCATGTCAGCGTGGTGCCCATAAAGCAGCTTTATCTTCATGTAGTGATTTAAGGCCAGGAAATTATCCCGCGGCTCGTCTCCCTATGTAAACACACCAAATCCCACCAGCGAGCGCACTGTCTGCCCTGGCCAGTGCTTAGAGCGTCCGCAGCCCCATCCTGCAAACCAAACCCAGCTAACGGATCCTTCCCAGGGCCTTGCTGCACAATCAGCCAAAAAGGAGCTGCGGCAAAGCGGCGTTTCTGAAGGAGCCTGAACGAGGCGAGTGGGCGAGCAGCGCTCCCTGCGAGCGCCAGGGGCCGGCCGGAGGTCACCGCCGGCCCGGGCCGGCCGCTCACAAGCCCCGGGACCTGCGGCCAGCCCGGCGCTGCTGTCCCCGGCCGCGTCCCCCGCCCCGAGCGCTGCCTGCCGTGCCCATGTATGTCAAACCCGGCCGCGCCGCGCCGCGCACGGGCCCGGCTCCGCGGCCGCCGGCGAACACGCGCTTTTCCTTCCTAAAAACGCCAAAAAAACCCCAAAACCAAACCCGCCCCGGTGCCATGGAAGCGCCGCGCACACGCTCCCGGCCCCGCACCTGGTTCCTGCGCTGCGAGGCGCCCGTCCGGCCCCGCGGGCGGGGAAGGGCTGTCCCGCCGGGCTCTGCGCCGCGTCCACGCGTTCTCCTTGGGCGCCGGGGCTTCCCTGCTCCGGCCGCCCTCCTCCGCCGCCTCCTCTCCGCGGGGCGAGCCGGGCTCGGGCTGCCGGGGCTCCTGGGCCGCCCCCCAGCCCCGCCGCTCCGACACCTGCGCCGCGGACATGCCCGGCCGTGCGCCCGCCGGAGGGGCCGCAGCCGGGGCGGCCGAGGCGAGGAGCCCGCGGCGGGGGAAGGGGAGCCCGCCTCCTCTCCTCGCCGCCCCGCCCCGGAGCCGCTGCCAGCGGCCCCCGGCCCGGCCGAGCGCCGCCGGCTCCCTGCTGCCGCGGGGGGCGACGCGCCGAGCGAGGGACAGCGACAGCGACCGCGACCCGCCGGGGCCGCCGCCGCCGCCTGCGGAGGGACGGGCGGCGCTCCGGGCGTGCTGCCTCGGCCGCCCCGGCCCCGCCTGCGCGGGGGAGGGACCCGGGGCTCTCCCGTGCGCCGTGACCTCACGCGGCCGGGAGGCTTTTGCAGGCCCGCTCGGACATTTCGGCTCCGCAGGCCTCGGCCGCACCTGCACGGCGAGAGGAGGGTCTGGGTAATGCGGGCAGGAGGATGGGAGCGTCTTGTTGGTGAGAAGGGGGCTCCGCGGGGCTCCGCCTCGAGAACACGCTCAAAAGGCGCAGGAGAACGTACTTGAGGTCCCAGCAGCGAGGGAATCCCGTATCATTTAAGCATTTCAACAGACAGGTAGCTCTGCCATCACACCATCGCTCCTCTGCCAAAAATGCCCCAGAAAATCATCTCACGGTAGCACATACACTCGTTCCACACTCACCCATACTCTGGTCACAGGATGAGGAAAGCCACCACAGCACATTAATCACTCCTTTCCCTCCTTGCCAGCCCCTAGTGCTCCCACAATTCTCCTTGATTACACCTCAAGACACCTGCTCCTCTCCCATTTCTTTCATTCATCTCTCAGCTGTGTTTCTTACTAAACACCTTCCAAAAAATAACACTTGTCACTTCCAACGCTTCTTAGTGAACTAAGCAAATTCTCAAATAGGCTTCTATAAAGCTAGTCAAATATTTTTGAGGTAGTGTCACAAAACACAAATTTGCTGGGTTTTGCAGCACTAAAATATGTTCTGTTCAGGGTTTTCTGCTGTTTTCTGCTCTAATGAGGTCATTTGGAGTTTTGCCCCTTCATCAGAAAAAGAAAAAAGAAAATCCACTACAAATCAACCAAAACCTCAACCAATTCCCACCACAGCTGACACTTCAGGCACTGAAACATTTTTAGGATTATTCTGGAACTGTGTGTCCAGTAGTAGCAGATCAGTCCCAGGCTAGCTGGGACTTCAGGAATTCTACAGCTCAGGAACTTAGAGCAGGAAAAAAGCAGGAAACTAATTAGGGGCAAATTACTTGGCGGGCAAAAAAGCACTAAATTTGATCAGTTACATGGTACCTGAGAAGTTTTTGACCATACTTGCTTTGCTAGCTCTGTAGGATTGTGTCTCCTGCAGACTTCGTTGGATGGACTGGGGCTGCAGAGGATATAAATGCTGTTACAGTTGCTAGGACTCATCCTTCACATTTTCTCCACTTGTATCATCCTCCTTGTTACTTTCTAGCAGTGCGAGTCAGATTTCCTTGGCAAAACTCTCCTTCCTTAGGGAACACGGTACTTAAAATGCTCCTGTTTGGAAAAGGGGCTGATTTATACCAAATGAAACCAGGAGAATTCTTATTGATGTTTTAATGCTCATGCTTAATCTTGTGTGGAAGCATCCAAGCCTAGCAAGGAACACTGCAAATTCCAGGATTGCATGGAATAGCAGCATTTTACTTGTAGGGTAAATATTCAGGAGGAATTACAGGGTTACAGACCACCCCAAAGCTCCTTTCAATGCTGTGTAACTTATCATTACTGCCAAGCTGGCAGAGAACCTGACAGTCTGAGATAAAGAAACTTCCCTGCCCAACCAACAGCAGCTCAGAACAACATTTCAAAAAAAAACCAACACGAGACAGAAACAATTAAATTAAAAAAAAAATACCTGCCTCAAAGTGTCAGCAGCTACCAAGCAGAAATAGTATTCAGAGGATCCAAGGATTTTCACTTTTCTACTGTTTAGAAAGTATCTTGATGAGATTTGACATTCCAGTAAGAAGAAAAAGCAGCAAGACTCCATTCCTTCATATAGTGTTTCCTTTCTGGATTAATAAAACACTGATCTATCCTTGCTAAAAAAAAAAAAGGAAAAAAAAATCCTGAGTGGTTCCTTTTAAGTTGTTTGGGGGATTAATTTGCCTTGGGGGAAAAAAATAGATAATGCTCCATCAATTATTAGATGAGTTCTGCACTGGCACATGTAAAACTGGAATCACAATGGTATCTTAATTAGCTGATACAAGCTTATTTTCTTTACTAGGTTTCTAGGCATGTAGAAAAACATCAAAGCAGCACCCGTGTTTGTTGTGAGAAGCTTTTATCGTGCCCTGTAGATTACCTGCTCTCCTCGTGCTACAGCCCTGGCAGGGATGGAAAGGATTGCAGGATGACAGTGGGATGCATTCTGAATATCTGTTAACAAGAGAGAACAAAAACCCCCCCACACCTAAATGTTTTTAGGACTTTTATTGAAAAAAATTAAAACCAAAAAATTACCAAGGCCAGTTTTACAATAAATTGAAGACATACAGAATGGTTTACCTGCTACACAAAAGAAACCTTATTACAATATTTCTCTCATGCAACTCCTGGATTAAAACCATGTTCTCATTTAACATCAAAATGGATTATTTATACTTTCTTAGGATTTAACCTTAAAATATGATTTAAAAAGTCGATTTTCCAAGGGTTAAAAACACGTACACAGCAAGATTCCCCCTTTCCCAGACCATCTCCCTATGCCTGATAACTGGCACAAATAGACCGCTGAGCTCAATTTTCCTTTTTTGTTAATCTAACCTGAGAAATTTCTTAAATAATGCTTACTGGGCTTTCATATTTGGCAACACGACTTCAGTTACAGGGTAAAATGCAATTCCTTATTCTTGTCAGGAACCTGTCTTTCAGTGCTTGTCCCAAAAGACACTCTCAGAACCAGGAGTAGCATTTGTCCCAAAAGCCACTCTCACAGCAGGAGTGGCATTAGCCTGAAGCTCCTCCTGTGCCCTTTTGGTAGGTTAAACCTTGTTAGTAATACCATTGGGACACTAACCTCAGGATGCAGAGTTCCCATCAGTTGTGTAATTCCCAGTATTGTGCGCTTTGAAAATATTTACTTTGGCATGTTATACTTTGTAGCAGAGTTGATTTTTTTTTGTGCTTACTCCTGGCCTTTACAAAATCTGTCTTTTCTCTCTTGCATTTATTCAAGCCTTTTCCCTTGCCACCAGTTATCTCCCTTTCTCATAGCTGCAACAGAAGCAGGACACAAAGCACACAATTACATTTAAAATGTCAGAGCTCCAAAAGCTGCTGAACAGCAGACAGTGCTCTGGTAAAGCACTCTCAGTGCATGGATATGCTTGTAAACCCTGTGAATCTTTTAGTACACTAGTCAAGACTCAATTTTAAATTTGTAAGCTTACTAGTATTTAATTTCAAACCCTGCAAATATTTGGTGTTTAAATGTGCTAGTCACTTCACACTTGCTCCCCATATACAAAACCAACACTGCCCAAAGAAATAATGAAAAAACACTTGGAAGAAGCAATTTAACTTCCAACAGACTAGAATCTCTTCTATATTTTCAGTAAATTTGTATGTTACATCATTTGGGTTATTCAGAATTGTTTCTCTTCAGCTTTATCTGAACACACCTGATTTTCAAATGAACAATGATTTCTTCACATTTACTAGTCCTGTCTACCTGACTAAAATCCAAGAGAATATATAAACTGAGCTTTGTTTGCTCCATACTCTGCCTACTAAAAACCTTTACAGTAACCATGGAGATGAAAAGTGCTTGATTGGAAAGGTGCAGAAGTCACACATCCTGAGAAATGGCTGGATTTTTCTGTTTGTTTCAGAATAATCCTGGTTGTAACTGTACTCAATACTGAAGTGTTTCAGTTTTCAATTTCTCTGCAGATTGCTTTTAAAAGAATGTTATAGGAGATTACCACAAAAAAAAAAAAAAGATGTGGAGAGATACCCACACAGTTGGTACATGACAACCTTTTATTCTGGTGTAATTTGTTGGCATTTTTGATCCCAAAAGAGGAAACAACAGACTTTGGATTTTCTTAAAGGTGTTCAAAATCCAAATTTATTTTCCATCCAATTAAATTAGACAAGTGTTGAAAAATAAGGAGCAAACCTAACTGTTTCAATAACCTTTAGTCTCACATTTCTTTTAAATTATAGAGTGCAAGTGTATTTTGCATATCAGCACTGAGTGCACTTTAGAAAGGACATCTGTTGAAGTATTTCCAACAGGTCTTTATAGCACCATATAATCTGCTGTCAATTTAACTGCTTACAATCAGCCAGTGCTTAGAAAGTAAAATGATATTTCTATTTCATCTATCAATCCAAAAAAAAGAAAATGAACCTGAAAGCTTATGTTATCCAACTGAATTAATGTAAACAATTAATTACCAGACACTTGATTTTCACTTATTCCAGTTTTGTGAAGCTGGTTGATGAATTGCTACATGATCCTTCTGTAATGGCACGGTTTAATTCAGTGGCAGGAAAACTTCACAGACGTATTGAATGAAAACATCTCTCTCACTTTTCCTTGGACTGTCAAAGTCTCTCTTTGCAAGATGTGGTGCTGAGCCTTCTGCTGAGGCTCATGTTCAATTCATAATTGAAGAGAAAAGCAGTGACAAACACAAGAGGCTGAGTGCTGGCAAAGCCACGGTACAACACAATAGGAACAGCAAGGCCACAAGGAAGCGAGAGGTAACCGAGGTATCTGGAACAAACCAAAACTACTAAAAACACAAGAGAGCAGCTTAGCCCCACAGCACATTTTACATTCTTCCAATACTTGATTGGTTTGTTTTCTACTGGCACACGATTCAGAATTTATTCAGAATTGAAGGAACACACCATCTGATTAGACATGGAGAACATGAACCGTTCATGCACTGACAAAAGCTGCTGTTGTTTTTTCACAGGTAATACTGAAGCAGCTGTGTCAGAATGGCACTGGGTTGAAATGAAAGCAATGCTGGTACTTTACCACTTCTGGTAATTGTTACTACAACAGTCAGTGACCATCTGCTCAACACTACAAGAGGCTTGTTTTCCAAACATGAGTTCCAGTAAGCTGAATTACAAATGAGATCGGTCTGAATGCATTAGAAAGATCACATGGTGTACTTCTGGAGGAAGCGGTCAAACGCATCGTAAATCGCTTGTCTGAAACGAAGAAAAGAGAACAGAATTTGTATAATCTGGGAAAAGGCAGATAGAAGTGGCATTTTTCCATATATTTACAAATATGTCTACTAAGCTATCATCACAATTTCCAAACAGTGTTCAGTAAAAATGTGGTATCAGGTGGTATTTTCTCCTTCCTTTCTTTCTGGGATCTCACTTCAATCTAGTAATATATTTGTGTTTCAGGAATGAGTGTGACTATTTTCCAATTTCAATGCAAGTGGAAATGTAGATGAATTAGGAGTTTTCTGCTCAAACACATGAGAGACATGCATTGAAATTTTTGGGCAACTATCATAACAGTGAGGCTGAAGTTTTAAATAGCAATAAACTACTGGTTAGCATACATCAACCTGATATAGTGCTATTCTTTTTTGTTCTTGCTTAGACTTCCTAAATTATGTGTATAGTCTTCCTAATCCCTTGTACTTTAAAATTACCAGCACAAGTATTTAACTTTCTGAAAGCTCCAGAATCATAAAACTGATTTACATAACTGTCTTTAGACTATCAATGCCTGATATTACTAAGGCACAAATTCATGCAAATACTACTTTTTTAAATTTTGATTAAATCTAAAATTTAATTTTAAACCTTTCTGTTCACCTTACCTGAAGAGTCCTTGTTTAAAGAGGTAGGCACTGACATGACCTCCATCCAGATACCTGATTTCACAGCCTGGCCAGATCTCCTGGAGGCTGCGCACGCCGGTGCGAGGAATGTACGCATCCTCCTTGGCTTGTACCACTATGATTAAACTTGGGTCAACTGGAACTAAAGGACAACAAAGCACAACTGAATTCATCTGTGCTAAGAAACAGAAACACAGCTGAGATTTCTGTTGGCTAAATGCTATTTTCACAGAAAATTAAATTATTCAAAGGTTTAATACAATCACATGTTCTAAAGTCTCCAGCAGAATTTATCTGGTTTTTGATGTTACAGTGGTGAGGCCATCAGTGGAAAAGCAAACTAGCCCTTACCCTTCCCATCCCTAGAGCAGAAATTCCTCAAAGACTTGTGAAATTGACAGGAGAATCTCTTTCCTCTTATTAACAAAACTCTAGAGCATTCGTGTCTGTTCTTTGAGATCCCTTTTTATTGGCAAAAAGAACTATTAAATTCAACAGAGTAAAAGTTCATATATTCTTTTCCCCTCAAGGAGGAAAAAAGACAACTTTTCATACAAGAGGTCAGAAAGTACAGCCTATGTTCACTTTCTTTTCTGTTTCCTACATGGTTTACTTGCAATATAAAAATTCTAACATATTGTTATACGTATTTATTACTCATAAGCAGAACTGCACTAATCAGATTACTAGGAGGAATAACACCAATATGATGTTGAGAAAAATAACACCAGAATTATGTTGAACATAGAACATTTCTCCCTTCAAAAAGAAAATATGTGGTAAGTTAAAGGGTGACCAGCCAAGATGTCTGGCAGTGGGGTGTCACAAATAATTTAATCCTTTCCTTCTTTCATACTAAATCATATATAGAGAATATGCAAAGCTAAGATAAATTCAAGTCTTCCATTCAATTTTCCATGAAATCTGAGCATTAGGCAGATTTTCTGAAGCTCCTCTCTGCCTTCACTCCAAGGATACCCTGGCAGGGAATGCAAAGTCTCCCAGAGAATGACAAAACCTGGGAGACTGTGGACACAATGGACTCCATCTCTTTGACAAGTGCATCAGGGTCACAGATCCTTTTTAGTTCCCAGAAAGGTCAGTGCCTAGCTAAGTGATACCTGGACAAGTCTAGATAAAAAAGAAAGTCTGCACATGGAATCAAACTTTCAGGGCTTTTTCTGTCTACTGAAATAACTTTAAAAGCATTAAGGAAAGCACTTCACTGGTATTCATCACAAAACATCTCTGGCTAGCAGTGAAAGAATCTACACTGGTATAGATTCCTTTTATTCACTTTTAACATTCATTTAAATCTTTACACTTGTACAATGGAGTACAGAATGCCAGGACTAAGTAATGAGGTGGCACAGGGGCTCAGTACCAAGAAAGATTTAACACTAAAAGACAACTGTGTCTGGAGTCAAAGCACGTTGTAGGAGATGCCTTCAGCATCAGGTTCATGCACAGCCAAACCACAAAAGGAATGCCGAGCCCCCACTCCAGCAGAGCCTTTTAAGGCGGCTCTGGGAAGCAATCACTTGTTTGCATTGCTGCAAAGGGTTTGGCCAAGGAATGCTGGACTACAGCTCCCCCTATATGCTGTGCCTGGGCTGGGAAACATTCACCAGCCTGCAGAAGGACCCCCAACATGCTTTAATTATTCAAACCTGGAGCTCAGTTATGCAGGCTGCTTTCTATCCGAAGTCAGGATGAGATTTCTGCTTGAAAAACCTTATTAATTAAGATTAATTACACCTAGGTATTACTCACATCACACAGGTGTTTTCTTCCTTTAGATAATACAAATTTGCACTAATTCATATCTGAAAAAAGCCACTGCAAGGAAGAGGAGAAAAATGTGCAAAGATACTGAGAGGCAATTTTTTAATTAACTTTCTCAATAGCTGGCCATCAAGAAGGAAAAGACAAACAATTAGGAAATGGAGTAGTAAATAGACAATACAGAATGATGCTCACAATATTTCCATATGTCAGCAAAGGTGCCAGCAGGTTTACACTTGGAGAATGAAGAAAATACCTTTCTCCCCACTGTATTTTATTCAGCTTTCCACACTGAAACAAAGAGATACATACCTGGGAAGTTAGCTACGTGGGTACATTCATCCATGACTCCCTTCATGAACATTAAGGATTCTCTCTGTAAAGTGTCACTCCTTCTCCTTGTATTTATCCTGTGTCCTTGTGGGCTGGTTAAGTTTTTATTGCTACTGCTACTGGTGGAAAAGGTTTGATTTATGCACTGCATTTTAGGAGCATCCTGCATTAAGAGTCCTTCTGAAGAGGCACTTAGAGCACTTCTATTTGTGGCAAAGCTGGGAACAGATTCCTTAGATACTGTGTCATTCAAGGACTCAAAGCTGAATATTCTGGAAGTCATGTCCATGTCTGCCAGACTGTCCACACTGTCAGGGAAGTTCTTCACAAAGTCTTGTCCCATCTTGAAAGAATCCGTCTAAACAAAGACAACAGTTAAGGGTTTCTCCCTTAAACCAGTTGGTTAATTTAATTTTGAAGATTTAAAAATTTAAAAAAAATTTTAAAACTTTAAAAAGACACTACCAGCATTCCTCACTTCTATTTTCAGCTTGCAGGTCATTCAATTAAATCTTGCTCATCATAACCTCTTGATAATTTAATTCTACATTTCTGTCAGTTTAAAAGAATGCAGGAGGTACTTATATACAGAAGCTCATGATATAAACAATTGTTTTTCTTTCTATATTAAACTCTGAATTTGTAATTACAGTCATTTCAGCTTAAATGACCTAATAATAATAATAATTATAGAAAAATTAACATATGCAATCAGGTCTAATCTTATGTTTAAGACTGAAAAATTGACAGTCTCTGAATACTAGGGTGACATAAGCTGAAAAATGTTTCTTCTTTTCATTTTGTCTTCTCCATCAGTGTTGGTGAAGTGTGTTTGATTTAAAAATCGCAAGTGCCCAAGTAACAACTATCTGCACCCCAGCTCCTCTTCTCCTGCTGTGAGGTATTAGAAAAAGAACTATGACAAAGGAAAAAATCTTAGGGGGAAAAATCAAAAAAAAAAAAAGGCATTTATCAGAATTTTGATAGAATAGATTTTATGTTGTAGATTACACTAAGTGTGATCAAAGGAAAAACTTGTAGCAAGGGCTACACTTTAAACTCTTTATACAACCAAAATATTAGTTTTGTTTCTCAAGATTTTCCTTCAAAGACTAAATTCATCAAAGCATAAAGAAACAACATGCCAGTATGTTCTAGCTAAGAATGGTCTGTTTTTCGTGGAAGTAGAAAGAAGTTGCATTATTTGCTAGATTTGCATGTGTAAATATTAGCAGCTGGGTAAAATAATCCAGACTTACTCCACAATACTCAAGCATTTGAATGATTTCTTCTTCATACACCGTCTGTGTGAAATACTGTTTCTCCAGCTCTCTCCAGTTCACTGCCTTACTCAGCACACCCTGAGATGACAAATCAAAAGCACTCAGTACACAAGTAAAACCCAGAGGTGACTCTAAAATAATGATACATGCAGGAAATTCACTGCTCCTCTCCTGATTTTCTCAGTGCAATTCTGTTCCCAGACAGCCCTCAGAATTATTGCAATCAAAGCACAAGCACATTATTATAACACAGGACATGGAATCCCACCTCCCACGTGGCCAGCCCAAATATTTTAATTTACATTTCTGACCATAATCTAGCATATTAACAAAAAATGTATTTTGTCATTTGTTAATTACCGTAGTGAAGACTGCAGAGGCTGTTGACCAGGAAAGACATGGAATCAATGGCAATGGTTTAGGCCAGTTTGTCACTGCCAGTGAAGCCATCTAGAATCAAAGGCACTTATTACACATTTTAATATTCAATTCCCAATAGAGTAAGAAGAACTCTCTCATCTTCAATTTCTTTGTTTACATGATATTTATGAAACACGTGGTGCCAAAGAGTTAAGGACTGTGGCAGCTGGGTAAACTCTCACCTATTTAGAAGTTACTATCTAGTCTCCAATGATATTTTAAAAAATAAACATTGTTCAGAAAGGACTCATTTCAAGGCTGAATGTGATTTGGTTATAAGAATTCCCCATGGAATATTTACTAAATATTCCATTAATTGCAATTAAAATTCAATTAATTATATTTGTAATCCATTCATTATCATTATAATTATAAAAACTAATACAAGCTATTACTTGTTTAAAACCATAAAAAACTTCTATAAAGCTTTCCACCAAGCTCTTGCAAGTTCATTTCAAGGCAAAACACAGGCAATCTATGAGAAGGACTATTTAAAATTCTATACTTTCAAAATCTGTATACAGGAAACAAAATTTGAGGGATGAGTAATTCAACATGTTAAGAGCACTCTTTTCCTGTCCTTTAAGTTTGAATTATTACTTTTGCATTAATTCTCAGAACATATTTTTGTGACTATTTCTGTTTATCCCAGAAAAAGCCAGAGCAAGTAAGTTCAATGGACAGAACTATGTACCTATATGATAAGTTCTTGACAAATTTCGTTTTATTAATACCAAACACCTCGTGTCTGTTCTAGATGTTCCAATAAGTGGATTTCTGCAACTGAGTTATAATTCTATTCTAATTATTTTTATTAATAAAAAGTTACAAGAACCCCACGTATCTATGTTCTGATTCTTTCCAGTAGAGGTTTCTCCCCTTTAGTAGAACTGAATCAATGCTTGCAACCTTCCATTGTAAAACACACTCTATAGAGGATCAACATCAAATATCACTTATTTCACAGAAGTTTCTGATTCAGCAGGGTGATGTTGATGTAAACCAAAGGTGTTCTGTGTATTTATGACACAGTTATAAACTGTGCTTTAGGGGAATATTTTCCTTTTGGGAAACACTACCATTACCAACATTATTTACTGAGCTCCTACCAAACAAAGAAAAGTCTGCTGTTTTAATCAGCTTTGCACCTGTGTCTCACAGAGCTGTGATAAGCTGCACAGACACAGGCAGTAGCATTTTACTGTGTATTATTCTTTCCTTAGTGATACACTGCTGGTTTAGTCTGAGCACGCACAGTGTCACACAGAAAATGTTATCCACCTCACCACAGGAATCTCTGATCAGTACCAATGATCACTGACACCAAAAATCACCTCAATTACAACATGCCTACAAAGAGGGGGTGTTTCACACAGTGCATTAAAACACAAAAGTTTAAGCAAGAAGAAAGGAGGAAAAGAGGGAGAATTAGCAATCGATCAGTGCAGACTTTCTTTCAGCAAACATCTCTGCCCCCCACCCTTGTGGAAAAAAAACAATTATGTGAGAAGTTTATATTCTTATTAAGCCTGCTGGGAGATGGCTGACAAAGGGCTCTATGATTTGTCAGTACATATTAAGGATTATACTAATTCAGCACCACAGAACAGGAGAATTGCCAACGATTTGTTTCTCATGACTCCAAGTGTTTATTTTAAAGCGCTTCTGAGATCAACACTGTAAAACAAATTATTTCCGTATGCTACGTGATCAAATGAGAAGTTAAAAGAAAAAATTACTGAACAGGAGATATAAAAGCTTACATGTCCTCCCATGGATATTCCAGTCATCCCTAGGGGTCCATAGCCTTCTCTCTCTAGCCAGTGCAAAAGAGCTGCCGATTCTAGAATTAGAGCTCCTCCCATCACAAACAGGTCCGAGACATTTTTTAAACATGACCGTCTTTTCTCCCCAGAAAAGGAAAATAGAGGGTTTATTTTCTAAGATTAGACTCTGACAGTTCTTATCATTCTATACATACTTTTATACACAGCTTCAGCACAATCCCAGAGAATTTTGGAGCTGAACTCCTGTTGATTCAACAGGAGGAAAAAGCAAGCCCAGATATTCTGACTCTTGTAATTTTTTTGTCTAAATGAGGACTAGAGATAGACACCTGCCTATGCTTTTAATGTAATATCACTGACAGCTTGGTCTTTTGGAAACAATTACCAACATTAGCATCTCACTAGTAGCAATATTCTGTCCTGTAAAGTTGTAACAGATATTTTAGAAATAGAAAATCAAAGTGATACAGTCCTAGGCATATACTAGCTTGTTTGCAGAAACAAGGATTTTTTTTCTTATTTACCTGTTTTACATCATTGAAAAATTGCACACAACATTTGAAGAGCAATCAGAATGTCAGCTTTGGAAGCACTCATCAGTGTCACTGTAAGACTGAAACTGTAAAGTGGGAAGTTTGTCACGGTATTGAGAATTCATGCAGTGCACTGCAAAGCACTAAAACACAGAAGACACAAAACAAGTAGAAATCTATTTGGCTGAGCCATCAGAGGGACTCTAAAAATAACAGACCTCTAACTTGGGGAGTGGGGCTGAGTATTTTCAGTAGCACAGCCAGGTTACAAAGGGCTCCTGGCCTCTCGTGCCAGCATGCCAGCGTCACATTTGCGACACTGTGAAGCACAAGGACAAAGCTCACTGTGAAGTCACACAGAAATGAACAGAGCTGCTGCAGAGCAGCATTTACAGCCTAATGCAATTCTCTCCTGCAGCTCAGTGAGATTCCTCAGCCCTCTGCAGCTGCTGTATTTATTGAACAGTGTCACCTGTTACACTGGGGCTGTGTGACCCTGGATTGGAGAGTGACAATCACCTATCGGGGCATTAGAGTCCCCATTACTGGAAATTAACCTACCAGTGGATGTATTCCAGCACAAGCTTTCTCCTGTCATTTTCCTATAATCTTACAAAAGACACCTTCTCTGTGTCTTCTAGTCATGCTAAATGTCTGAGTTAGGATTAAAAAGGATTAAAACACCAACTCATATTTGGACTTTCAGAAATATTGGGAGACAAAGTTTTGCCTTGGACACATAACCTGCTGAATTTTGATAATACATCTGTGGTTTGGAAAATGTAAAAACTAAAAAACCAAGACTGCCAATTGCCAATTCTAATTTAAGAAACTGACTGAAGAAATAAATGCTGTAAAATACTGAATATTGCATAGTGTCCTGACTAGCAACCAATCAACACCAGGTTTATTCATATGCCTGTAAATCGCTAAAAGATCTTGGAAAAGCAAAAACCTAGCAATTATAATTTATTATATAAATGATAATGGAAATATGCTATCTGAGCAAAGATTATGCAGAGCTGACTGAAATATAACAGCAGCACTTGTACTGCAGTTGTGAGTCAGGAAAATAATGGCCCTGGCTTGTACTCACACAAGATGTTTGCATCTCACTCCATACTGCAAGTTCATCTTGTGCAAACTTTCCTGATGCCTGAGATCTCCTAACACAACACCCAAAGCAGTTTAGCAAAGAGCAGATAATTTCACATTGGCAAGTTACAAGTGGTTTTTGAAATGTTTTTTCTTAATAAGCTATCAAAGTTTAAACAACTATTGGCTCAAAAGAGAAGAAAAGAAAAGCAGTATTTTAAACACATGGTATCCATAAATCTAACAGGAATACTTACAATTGATCCTTAGGTTTTCTACAGCCATGTAAAAGACTCCAGTTAAAGAAAGTAAAAAATGTTTTATCAGAACTGGTCATTTAAAAAATAGCTAAATAATATGCATAAATAGCATGAATTAATTGAAATTTGGAATTTAAACTCCGTGTGTTTAATTGTCACTGCAATAAATTCAATCTATTTCAATGATGCAGTTTGCAACATTTTACTGTTGTCAGATATATATACTATATATATACATATATATATATACTGCTATACAAGATGACAGAACAAAACTTAACAGTTTTGAAAAAAACCCAACCAAGTGGTAACAGCAAGTTTCTCAGAAGTTATCTGAGGCACCACAGAATTGTGCTTCACATAATGGCCATACTTTCTTTGCTTCTACCCACTGGGTATCAAAAAGTTGATATTTTATGAGTGTGGTAACTCTTCTAGCTTCCAGAGGGGACACTAGGACTGTGTTTTCCACAAAAGGATATAGTAAGGATTTTCTAGCAGCAGGGAAGCCATACAGGCTTCTTTAATCATTGGCCGTGCCATTAATGTGCGTCTCCTCCAGAAGTGCTGAAGACAAGATGTACAAACAACACAGATAAGGCAAAATTTATGATTTCATTTCTCAATAACAATCCATTTTACATTTTGCACACTCACATGGTCTCCAGTGCCTGCTAAATGAATGCACACAGGTCTGTGCTTGCCATTCCATCTTCTGGGTATGATGAACTGAAATCTGTGAGAAAAAACATCTATTTTAGCAGAGTAAGAATATCTATTAACAAGCTACATCAAGAGAAATTAATTAAAAAGCAAAACCAAAACAACAAAAGTATTTGTAACCCATGCAGGCAAACTGCCAGCTATTCAGCAACATCATTTTTCATGAACACATTCAGTAAACAAAGGAATCTGAAAGTAGGACAGAAGAAAGGCCAAACAAGAAAAGGAGCCAAGATGAAAGATCATGTTCCTAAAAAAGACTACTACCTCATCATCACAATTTAAACTTTGCAGAGTGGAGAAATGCAACTTCAGATAAAGAGCAGCCTAAACAAGCATGTCCAGCTCTCCTAGGCATCATTGCTATTTTTCTCCTGAAGGCACAACAGCTGAAATTGAAGATTAAGATGAGTAATAAATAAAAAAAAATACCAAAACCCCAGCATACAAACCATGAAATCATTCTATACACTCAACATCAATCAATTCATGTCTTCTGCTGTTACTAATTTACAGTTTAAACTACTGAAAAAAAAAAAAAATCCCTTCTGAGCCACCACTATTTTCCCCACAAGATGGAGCACTGTTACCTACAAGAGTGTAAGAGTGTTACACTTCAGGAAATACATTCATAACATCTTGAGGGAAATTTGCACAGTTTTCCAAACTGTCACAATACTGGCCAAAGTAACAATTCTCATAACTTGGCTACAAAGCACAAGAGAACAGAGATAAGGAAACAATGAGCATCTTGCATTGTCCAGTGTGGCACTAATTAGTTTGATCATGTTAACAGACAGTTTCTTTCTCTAACCAGTAGAGGTAGAACAGAACCGATTTCTTGAATCAAACTTTTTCTCACATTCCTTAATGCTGCATGTTTAAGCACACATATAAAAACCAACCAGACTTACTGACAAAATGTACAACATCAGTATCAGCTCGATGTTTATGTTTAAACTCAACTTTTATGTTTATGTTATGAAACAAACAAAGTCTGGGAAAAAGAATCCATCATGACAGTTCAGCTCCAAACTAAAAGCAAACAGAAATGATGCTCCATTTGCAAACCCACTCCTCATCTGCAAAGAAGTGTTAGTGTGAAACCAGCACTGTTAGGGAGCCTCCAGTTTTCTATAAGAATGCTTTTTTTAAAACTTTTTTTTATTTGTATGCCAAGTAAGAAAGGAACCAGATTCTCTGGCTACAATAAAATAAGCTTGTTACTTTATCACACATACAAAATTTTGTATTCAATGGAAATGGAAAGCTGGAAAGGCACCTTCAAATACAACATAATATGCTTTGATATAAACAGCTTCTCCTGCTACATATAAAACAATAACTACTGGTCCTCATTTCCAGCATTCCCTCATTTGCAAAACCCAAATAATTCAAAAAACTCAGGGTATTCCGCAGCTTTGTGCAATATCATTTCTACACCAAAAAAAAAAACCAAACCACCAAACCAAAAAAGTAATACTTTGCTAGTGAATATATTTTTTTAATACACAGATGGAACTATCAGATGAATAAGATTTTACAGATTGTTTGCATTGCAATCAATTAGCTGCACAAGAAAACTACTTACAGACCATTATTTGTCTGCAGCACTAATTTCAGAAATACCTCTTGCTTTCTCTTACCTTGCTACAAGAGATTCGACTGGCAGGATACCTGGGACACAATGAGCCAAGGGGGAAATGAAGTGCCCCTCAAGGATTTTACAGTCTGATTGCCCCTCAACCTGCAGAAAGAATGGGACAATAGCAATAAATATTCTGTCAGTCTTTAACTTGCTCTGAAAGCAAATCTCTTTCTCTAGAATTTGTTATAGCATAAAAATCTTGCTTAAAAAACTCAAAAGCTGAGGCCTACTCCTAAAAATAGGGATACATGTTATCAACAGAGTCAAAACACTTGTTTTCAACTTCGCTTTTATTAAATAACCTTTTACAGGAATCAAACAAAGGTGTAATGCTGCCCCATTTTAAATACAGTTGATAACACAGACTAAGTTTTGAACACTTTCTGAGTTTTAACATTTGACATCTCACTGCCCAACTACTGCACTACTGGGAAAAAAAAAGTATCTGTACAGGCACTGCTTTAGTCTCTATTTCCTTCCATTCTCTTCTAGAAGCCTATAAAAGTAGCCTGGTGTTAAGCACCAAGTTATTTCACCTTTATTTCCCTTTAGGAAAATAAATCTAGTTAAATCACATCATGTCTTGCTTTGAAGTACCTTGTCAATGAACACTGGGTAATCTTTGGAAACCAGCTTCTGGCATTTCTCCCTGTTTCCAATAATCTTTCTGAATTCAAATATTCTGTTGAAAGGAAACAAGTAGAGAAGATTCAACTTTTAATCTAAAAAAAAGAAGAGACATATTTATATAAAATTTCAGGAGCTAAAGTAAGCCACAAACTAACAAAAGTTATGAAGCCAGCATTGCATTTACAGATTAATCAGGCCACCATAGGGTAGGTAGCTACCACAGGATGCTTTTAAGTTACAAAAAAGTCTCAGGTACCTTGCTGGGAAACAGAAAACTAAGAGGCAAATCTGGTTGCTTTCTTCTGCTAGTTAAATGAGCTGCAGAGCCACACAGAATAAATATAAGAAAACTGTTCTCAGAGGTACACAGTGAGAGGACAAGATTACTGAAGGACATGAACACTGAAGAGGCAATGGGCGTGTGTTGCAGCGCAAGAAATCCCTCCTGGAGCAAATTGAAATATTGCTCTCACAGTTAAGCACATGAAAAAACAGCCCAGGGAAACTATAAATGATCTTCATCCTCAAGGGATGAAGTGCCAAGAGACTTGAAGAAACAAAGAAGTCAGCTTTGTTTTCAACAGGGATTTTGACTTGATGCCCTCACATTGGCCCCTTCCACCTTAAATACTCCATAACTTGCTCATTCCTATGCTCATAAATACACACTTTACCTGACAAGCTAATGAGTGAAAAGTGCAGAGAAATGACCTCTTCACCTCCCCAACACCACAGAAAACCCAAAGAATGGGAAGAAAATCCAGTTTATACAAAAAATAGCTCTACTTTTTAACCTTTGCTTTTCTTATGGAAAATAGCCAGTGCATTAAGTATTTCTGAGCAAGCAAAGGTAAAGATGTGAGATGTGAGTGTAGAGGGTAAGCTAAATGAAGAGATGCTTTGTTTGACAATAAAACTTCTAAAAATACTGCATTTGTCTTTTTTCTAGAGTTAGGTGCATACTGAAGGCTAAATCTTGCCACTACTGAGGAATTTCAACCCTTGCTAATGAGCTGAAGACAAAGAGTTAGGATATTACCATTCGTCACATCAAGGGTGTGCACACAAAAATTCAGATTAGGCAGAGTAGGCTGTCATTCAATCTTATCTAAGACTGAATAATGATCATTCACCATCACAGTGATGAGTTAACAAACAAAAATAAAACCCCTCCTCCCACGAGGCAGTGTGAGGAGTCAGGAGGAGGGAGCATTCTTCCTTCTCCATCCAGGTGAAGCCAGGCTGCTGGGGAACAGCTCATCATCTTCATCCCACTCAGGGGCAACACTAGAACAAAACTTCCTTCCCCTTTGCAGACCAGCAAGCTTGCCTCCTCTGCTTCCTCCTCACTTTTGATCTGCTGGGAGAGGGTTTTTCCCCTGAATGAAGGAACTGTAGCTGATATCACTGCTAGCACCAGCAACACTCCCCTGTTGCTGTTTGGTGTGGCTGTGATCACCCTCCAGAGCCCAGGCAAGCCTTAAACTGGGGAGCAGCAGCACCAGTCAGAGGCTCCCATATAGAGACACATTTGGACTGGAGGGAGATGGGGCACTGAAATGTCTGTGTCTCACCAAGAACCCAAAGGTCTTTAAAAGAGAGGGGTCTGATAACATTAAAGCATTTTGGATATATACACATGGAATAGAATACAGAAATGCTGCAATCAAAACAAACCCCACTGGTTTTGGTTATTCCAACCAAAGCCAATATTCCCATTTGGCAGGAAAGTCTGCTGTTTAAGAGAGAAAAAAAATCAACTGAAGACAGACACACAAAGCAATCCAAGTGCCATCTCCACATCAGATCTTGCACATGGACTTAAAAAAAAAACAAACCAACAAGCTCCCATAAAACTCCATGGCTATCCAGTGCACAAAATTTTCTTTCAGTAGTTCTCAAATGTTTCTTTATTGATTTTCATATACATAAGAGTGAGCTTATTAAATGCAGATTTATAATTTCCTATTTAAATACTGCACAATGCAGAATAGATGTACTGTCACTTCATTTTTAGAGAAATACAAATGCCCAACTTCAAAGTATAAATATCAATAGTAATTAATAAAATGCTTAAGAATTAAGAGGTATTTTCAAGACAACTAAAAAGAAAGACTTTTGGGTAACTTTTATAATACTACTTTGGGCTATGAGAGAAAATTCTGATTAAATCTTTCACTTTTAAAACTAATTAGGAGGTTACAGAAAGATAGCAAGAACCACTTTAATGTTAAACAGAAACAATTCTTTTGCAGAAATTTGTCAAGTTTTGTTTTTGGAAAACACTTGCAGAGATGCTGTTTCAAGTATGTCATCAGATAAACAGCAGTAAAAACTTAGTTGTACACACAGACATTCTCTCAAGAAGAACCTCATTAAACAGGAAAAAAACTGCAAATCCTTCCTTTAAAGGCTTCTTTTAAATCCAGTTACTCCCTTGGTATAGAAACACAAGATTTCTGGAACAGAACCAACTTAAACACTTGTGGTATTTTAAATACAGGATAGCAATTACTGTTGCTACTTGAAGGGTTGGGTTATTCTCCTGTAATGTAACATGTCATTTATGCTGTTACTTTTTAACAAGTCACCTTTTCAGATCCTCTGGCTTTCCCCATCCTCTGATGAACAGTTTAGTGAGGAGCAGCTTTCGGTACAAGACATCTAATTTACTTACACCCATTAGCAGCACACTGTCATCTAGGGAAAAAGCAGAGGTAAAAACAAGGCAGTTAAAAGTCTACATGAGAGGCAAATTCATTGATTGTAACACCAAATGGTTTCTTATTCTGGTTTCTGCATTAAGGAAAAGCCATCCAATGCATTCCAAGAAAGTTAACCTCGGTATTCAGGTCAACTCTTTGCATTTTGAACAAAATATGAAGGCAGCTGATCAAACCTGTTGGAATTTAAAATGCTGATTAAAATCAGATATTCATTACATCACTGATGACAAGCCAGCTGCATAGGCACATCTGAACTCCATCAAAACTACATCTTCAAGCAGTCCTAGCTGTGCTGTACTTGAACTGATGAAACAAAGAGTACCACTGATCTCTGTCCTCTCAGTAGAGCTACGATGGCAAAACCCTTCAGCCAACGTGGGCTGTCATAAACACATCTCAGAAGGGGAGCTTGAAACAATGGTTGGGTTTAAACCACCAGAAGACTTCATCTTCTCAATGGAGAGAAGGAGAGAGAAAGAGAAGGAGATAAAGAATGCAATTCCAGTCACTGCTGCAGAGAAAGCTCATTTTTGTAATCTTGCCTTCCTTGGTGTGGTAAACATAAATCATAATCCTTATTTTATCTGTTCCTTTCCAATTTTGATCTTTCTTATCAAACTGATGCTCCTCCCACTCCTTTCTGGGAAGAAATCACACCCTCAAAACCCTCGCCAGGATCATTTTATCTGTTCCTTTCCAATTTTGATATTTCTTATCAAACTGATGCTCCTCCCACTCCTTTCTGGGAAGAAATCACACCCTCAAAATCCTTGCCAGGACCATTTCTCTTTCAACAAATACACCAGGTCAAACAGAGCTAAATCGAAGGAGATTTTAGGCAAGCTGAGTATTATTTTCAAAGCAATACTTACTGAAGTGAACAGGGAGCCACTGCTGAGCTCTTCCAACGAGGAAGGGAAAAAAAAACCAACACAAACACGACTAAAATAATTTAAATCTGGTTTCTTGGTCAGCAGGATGCAGGTTACTCAATTAAAGTCCAGGATCTGTGTGCACCTAAGAAAACAACAGATTTAATAATCAAACACTTGGTTAGTGAGTTCACTTCAGGCATTTTCTGGTATTTCCAGATCCCTCCATACTAAATGTACTCCATAATAGTGCAACTTCATTTATGGGGTTTTTGAAATTTTATTTTCTTCCAAAAGCACTTATTCTGCCACACTCCAATATGGCCATTTTTAAAAATAAACTTGTATGACTATAACAAGTCAAAATTGTGGTCAGATGAACAAAAACATTTCTCTGCACTTCTAGAAAGCCAACACTTAAGAATCAATATACAGAATAAAGAGGAGAACTCTCTTTCTAGAGAAAACCTAGAATAAATTACTATTAAGAGAAATTAGAGGCACTTGAACTTTAGAACAAGCATGCTAGAAAGCCACAATGGCTCTAGGAAGGTTCAATCACTGCAGGATAAAAGTAAATACATGAAATGAGCAGAAAGTCACAGTGGGGATGCTTTGTTTTAAAAACATGAAGATGTAGATTTTGCTTTGAGTCCAAAGTCTGGTCTTACAAGCTCTCTGCTGCACCAAGGGAGTGCCAAAACAACTTTCTAGGCAAGTGCATTATATTTAAATGTAATATTGATTGAGGCAAAAGTTTTGTCTCATCCTCTCTCCTGCTTCATTGATGGAATGGAGACTCTGAAGTAACTCACGATATTTCAATTAATCAGAATCAAGATAAAAGCACTACTGGAAAGAGTACAGGAAACACTAAATCAAATAAAAAAATATTCCTAGTATGTGTAGTATGCTGCATAGAACTTCTCAGAAATATCAGTGAGATAAAAAAATTTAGGAGGATGGCCCCTATTGTAACAAAAGGCCAGGACATGCTCCAGTCACTGCCCATCCATGCCTGCATGGCAAGACATTACAAACACCTTTAGTGCCAGGAAAGGCAAATTTAACTGCAGGAGGCTGAAGTTTTATAATTTCACATTAACAGGAGTATTTCAGCAGTGAGGATCTGAAATGAATGAGAGAGTCAGGAAAGGCTGTTTGAGAATTCAGCTTGATTTCCTCCACTCGAGAGCACACATGCCACATCCCGATCCCACTGTGAGACAGGTCAAGCAGTGACCTGATAACGATGCTGTGGAGCTGTGTGGCAACCGAGACAGGATCTGTGTTATGAATCTTGAATGAAGATACTGTTAACACAGAAAGCTTTACATAACTGTGATCTGTGAATGGAAACTGCAGCAGATAGAAAAGCATGCTAAGAAGAAACATAGAAACAGACACATAAACTCATCCAAAACCCAACACGTAAAAGGTATTGCTTTTTATCCGTGCAAAGAGCTTCAGTTACAAGAAAATCAGCCCTGGAAAGTACAAGGCCCACAGTGTGGTTTCTATTCTATACATGGATGTGAAAAAGCTCCCCCTCAGCAGCCAACCTGAAAAAACCACCGAGGTTGTTTTAGAAGGCGGAGTTGTCAACTTCCCTACCCTCCCTCCCTCTCTATTTAAAAAAAACTTCCCTTACAATTAACGCCAGCTCCTTTTCTGATAGAAGAAACGACTGCTTAGGAATGAAAGAAATCACACAGAAGTCACACCAAGGCAGATAAAAGCCCCACAACAACTCCACAAAACAGGACGGGCACACAGGAGCCGGAGCATAAACAACGGGGCCTAAAGCAGGGCTGCGAGCAGCTCCCTGCCGGCCTGACCCGAGCACTCCAAGGGGGCAGGTGCGATCCCAAACCTCTGCCCTTCCCCGATCCCAAACCCCCGCCAATCCCCAATCCCAAACCTCTGTGACCCCAAACCTCCGCCATCCCCGCGACCCCAAACCTCCGCCATCCCCCCGATCCGCTGCCCCAGCACCCGCAGGAAGGGGCGGCGAGAGGCAGGACACGGCCACCGCCACCCCTCCACCCCTCCGCCCGCCTCAGCTCCCCCGGGCCGGGCAATGCCGTGAGGGGGAGAGGCTCAGGCAGCTCCCGCCTGCCCGCCCTCCGCGGGAGCCGCTCTGGCACCGCTCCCCCGGCCCAGCCCGGCCCGCGAAGGTCACCCGCTGCTCACCCGAAGCGCTGCCGGTGCTGAGGCACCTCATGGGAGGGCGGGAGCGGGAACTGGAGGAAGACGAAGAAGAAGAAGACGAAGAGGAGGAGGAGGAGGAGGAGGAGGGGAGGGCGAAGGGCGGGACGGGGACGGGACGGACGGGACGCGGCTCACGCGCCCATCGCGCTCGCGTTCGGGCGCCCCCTGGCGGCGTGCGTGAGGCGGGCGCGGGCGGGGCCCGGCGCTGCGGGGCCATGGCGGCCGCGGGCTCCGCTCTGGAGGCGCGTCCCGACGGGCGGGAGCCTCTGCTGGGGTCCGCGGGAACCGCGGCGGATGAGGAGGAGGAAGAAGAGAGCAGGTAGGGGCTGGTTCTGCTGTGAGGGGGCGCCGCCGCTGCCGCGGGTGAGCCGAGGAGCCGCCCGTGGGTGCCGGGTCCTTCCCCGCCCCTCCCGGGCAGCCCGGGCCGGGGGGCGCTGCCCGGCCGCGCGTCCCGCCCCAGCCGCCGTCCCCAGCGCTCTGGAGCTCGGAGCTCGAGTCTCGGACCGCGCCGGGCCCGGCTGTGGGAGCGGGCCGGGGACTGCTTCCCTCTGCGGGAAAACACAAACGCACTGCCTTGGGAAATCCCTAAAAAACGCCCAACGGGATTAATGTGCGGCTGAAGTCTGGGCGTTTAATAGCAGCCTTCATGTGTGGGCAGCTTGGGGTTTTCCCCCACTTCTGACAGCAAAACAAGTGTCTTGAATTTAAAATCGCAGATATGCCTAAGTCTAGGTACGACTTGCATAAACAGCGTTTTGTAAACTATGTTTAGGAATCTATATCCATAACCTGAGTCTACATCATCTGAATAAACATTACTTTGTAACTTAGTTTGTAACTTCTGTTTTAATTTTTTTTCAGCCGTTCCTATCAACAGCAGTATCTTTTACACACAACTTTTACGTTGTATGTTGTTGTTTTCTCATCATAAAAACAGACTGGCTGTAGCTTTTAGTCAAATCAGGAGTTGTTCAGGTTTGTGGTTCTTTTAAGGTTACAGCTGTGAGGGGTTTAACACCCACTTTTTAAAGATTTTATATGATCTGTGATGCTCTAAAGTGTCTATACAAAGAGTTTGCAGAACCGAAGAACACCTCCCTAGATCTGTGTGACATTTGGTGTGTGATAGCATTTCTGTTCTATTGTTTGATTTGTCAATCTAGTATTTTTCCAGCAAAAAATAAGTTCTTTGTAGTCTTTGCTATGAAGCGGAAATCCACTCCTGCTTAACAAGTTACACAATTGCATTGAGAGATTGGTGAAAAAATGTTTGCAGTGCCATGTGGGAGCAACTAGAAGAGGATCTGATAATGATTTCTTTCTCCCTCTTGCTTTTTGTTTGAAAACCAGGGATGTTGTGGAATCACAGGAGCACTATAAGAGCAGGTGGCGATCCATCTGGATCATGTACCTGACAATGTTTCTCAGTAGTGTAGGTGAGTAAATACATGTGGAATTGGATGTTATTTGTTTAATTAATAGACTTTGGTTTGAAAATGACAGGGCTTTCTAAATTCCAACTAGAGAGCTTCTTTAATGCTACTGCTCTAACCTCAAAAAGGGTGCATTGTTTGATTCTTCAAAAGAGAATGTCTGAATCTTAGCAAATCAAACAGAAAGTTCCATCTGATGAGAAAAGTAATAAAACTGCTTTTACACAAAGTGATGGATTACATAAGTCAGTGGCTTATGACTCCCTAATAGTTTGGTAGTGGCAAGGGAAGGGTATTGCTCAGAACCAAACAAAACAAAGGTTGCACTTTTATCATCCAGAGTAAAACTTCTAGGGAATGAAAACAGAAATAACATGGCATTCTTAAGAGGTAAGATCTTTATGGGAATGTATGCTGTCTATTTCAAAACATGTATCAAAACTTGTTTTATCCTATTGGGTTTTGCATCTCCATTGCAGGACAAATTGAAATTTTATTCCTAAATAACTCCCCCCAGAAACAAGAATTGATTTTTGACCTTTGATGATTTTCTGTGGGCCTAGAAATTATCTTGAATTTGATAGGATACTTCAGTAACTCATTTTTTTATTATTATTAATTAAAATCTCTGTGACTAATGAATACATATATGTCAGTATATCAAGAAATTCTTTTTACTTTGGGAACCTTGTTTTCTTTCTATTGGAAGGACAACATAGGAGGTTTTTTGTTTAGTGTGTATTCACCTATAAAATGAACTTTTGAAGATCGTTCCTCCTGATAGGAGGAATTAGCACTCCTTAAAAGAAGCAGGAAATGCACAGGTTTATTCTATAATACATTTAGAGGCATAAAAA
Source organism: Agelaius tricolor (assembly GCF_023055355.1). Taxonomy (NCBI): domain Eukaryota; kingdom Metazoa; phylum Chordata; class Aves; order Passeriformes; family Icteridae; genus Agelaius; species Agelaius tricolor. The sequence continues at coordinate 6,316,377 of NW_027269294.1, read as the reverse complement.
TAGACTTGTAATAACTGTTTCAGAAAAGAAAATTACTGATAAAAATGGCCAATAAAATAAATTCATTTTTTACTATGTTACAGGTTTCTCTATTGTAATTATGTCTGTGTGGCCGTATCTCCAAAAGGTTTGTAAATATGGGGTGTTTTTTAAAATAATTAAGAACAGAAAACTCCTGCTCAGAAAGTAGATGATAGAAAACCTGACATTTTATATAGGAAAAGAAACAGTAGAGGGAGGTGTTTGGCTTTAAGAGACTTTTATTCTGCCATCCACTTAGACAGCTTCTATTATTTCTTGCAAAATTGATAAAGGTACAAATGCTCAAGGTACATCATAATCCAGAAATGTTTAGTTTTCCAATATCATGATTTCCTGGAGAGCAAATCAATAGAAGTCTTGTTATTAAAACCTAGTAGACAAGACTTGGCTGTGTTTTGGAAAAAATAAATAAATTACAGAGGAAACTGAAGGTAGAAGTTGCTCCGTAGATATCACATTGTTGCACAGAGATCTTGGTATTCCTAACAGGAGATAGCCATTGTTCCTGTGATTTTAGTTTATTTGGGGGTCTTAGATCTTAGATTTAAGATCTTAGTTCTTAAACCTCTTAGATCTTAAAAACAGCATAAAAAGTCCCTAAAACCTCAGTTGAATCTGTGCTAGGATTTTAGTGCCCCTGGAACTGCAGAAGGCAGTTTTCAAATGCAAATTTGGGAGAGTATAACCTGGGCAGGGACCTAGAGGTGTCATTGAAGGTGAGGCTGATGCTGTATTCTTGCAGAAAACAAGAAAATGCATTACCAGCTATTACTATAGGATACGAAACAACATGACATGCACACACTGTTGTTTTTAAGGTGAAAAAAATGGAAGTTTATTTTTTGATTTTAACACTTCTAGATTTTTAAAAGTGACAGTGGATTGGAGGGTGAAAGTGCCACCTCTCCAATGACACTGGACAAACTAACAGTTTATCAAATTTCTTTTCTTCTATAAAAGAATGCAAACAATAAGTTATTTACAAAAAGTATGTGGGAAAGTTCGTTACAAGAATGTAAGCATCAGAAGGTTTAGAAAATCTTAAAAAATCAGAGTGACAACCAGCCCTGTAAATCAGGACAGATTCAGGCATGTGCAGAGACAGTGGAAGTGACTCCTTGTTGCTGGCATGGAAGGTGCCTGCCATGCTGCTCAAGTTCTGGCCCAGAACATCAAAATCTCCTGGAATTTGCTGCAAGTGAGCCATTCCCAGGAAGCAAAGAGGGTTTTATTGGTTGGGTGCATTGCTGGAGGGAGTGAGGCAAGGTTTATTACCTCAGAGGAAGCATGACAGTGCAGGGTCCTTGGTGTGCCAGGTACTCATTCTCAAAGGGTGCTGCTGGTAATATCAAACTCTGCAGTGCTTTGCCCACAGATCTGACTCATGTGTTCCTGCAGATTGATCCAACAGCAGATGCCAGTTTCCTGGGCTGGATTATAGCTTCATACAGCATTGGCCAAATGGTTGCTTCTCCCCTCTTTGGCCTGTGGTCCAACTACAGGCCCAGGAGAGAGCCTCTGGTCATTTCCACTGCTATTTCAGTAGCTGCTAATTGTCTCTATGCCTACGTCCACGTGCCCCGTGCCCACAACAAGTACTACATGCTGACTGCCCGTGCTCTCGTGGGGTTTGGAGCAGGTAAACACAGCAGGATTTACATTTCTGGAAATTGTTACATTCTGTGTCTCGTGTAAGATGGTTAACATTAAGTTTTAATACCAGATTTACCATTATGTGAATGAGAACTTAGTATTTAACAAAGCAAAGGGTTGGCCTGTAGCGGTTTGTAACAAAATTGTGTAATTGTGCTGTTGTGTAAAAATACTGGAGGGAGTGCTGGCTTGTATTACCTTGCAAAATCAGAAACCAACCCCTAAAATAAATGTCACTCAACAGTTTAGCAATATGAGCATGGTACTTACATGAACACTTGCTTGGTTTGGGGTTTTTTCGAAGGCAATGTGGCCGTAGTTCAATCATATATTGCGGGTGCCACTTCTCTGATGGAAAGAATGACTGCCATGGCCAATACCAGTGCCTGCCAAGCAAACAAACCCCTAAAATAAATGTCACTCAACACTTTAACAATATGAACTTGATATTTACATGAACACTTGCTTGGTTTGGGGCTTTTTTTGAAGGCAATGTGGCTGTAGTTCGATCGTATATTGCGGGTGCCACTTCTCTGAGGGAAAGAACGAGCGCCATGGCCAATACCAGTGCCTGCCAAGCAGTTGGCTTCATATTAGGCCCAGGTAAAGCAAAATCTTCTTTCCTCACTTCTCTTACTAGGTTGAAATTGGGCATTGGAAGTAGGAATCCTCAGCAGCTATATGCAGGGGATTTTAAGACATAGTTTGTCAGTGATATCGCGATTGAATAAATGGGGTCCACTAATCTGTACTTCTCTAAGCCAATATAAATGAAGCATTCTTGTCCAATTGCTCTGCACCAATCTAAAATTTAATTTAAACCCCCCCACTGCATCTTTTCTCTCTAGTTTGCCCATAGCACAAGGGATAATCCAGTCCCAGGACCAATGTTTTCCACTAAGAGCAAGAGGAAAAAAAAATAAATCATCTATTGGCCAGGAAAATTAACTATTGGTACAGTCAGAATTCAGTTCTATAAGTGTCATGATGCTGTTTATACTGTTTATTTTATGTAATCAAGTACTTTCCTGGCTAGCTGAGATCCCACTGGTATCCATTTTGTTTATTTAGAGTAGAAGTCTCAAAGTGTAAAAGGCTTGACAGGTATAATACTTAAATTTTACTTGGCAGTTAGAACAACTTTTCTTATGTGTTCTAATGTTTTCTTAATGATTCTCAAGATTTTCACAGTACATTGATGTTCTTAAGTTTTTCAGACATGTTTTACACTTATTGGAGAAGAAGGAGTAACGTGGAAATTCCTTTGTCTTCAGCTGAACATGTACACAACACCTGTGTTATTTGGAGCTCTCTTAGGAGTTATTAATATTATTCTCATCTTTGCCATATTCAGGTAATCAAGTAAAAAAAAAACCTTATAAATACCTCACCTTGTTTTTGTGGGTGACTTGGAGCAAATAATATGCTGCTCAGCTGGAGGAGTAATAAACCTGCTAAAACTATAAGTTGTTATTCATTTTTAAAGTGTTTCTACCTTCTTGAATACCTGTATTTTTCTGATGCTCATAAAGGGATCTTGGTGATGTTATCGTTAGAATGTAAACTGATTTTTAAAAAGTTAAAGATACTGGACTATTAGGCTTGATATAGCTTAATATTGGTAGTTGCTGCCCATGTATTTTCTCTAAGGAGAAATTAGGTTGTCTGCAGGGATCTCAGTGTCTGTGTCTTTCCTTTAAGATTCTCAGGGGACATTTTTTTTCATTATCCCACTGGTGCAAATGCATATGGATATCCAATATGCTCCCACTAGACTATTTCCTTTCTTGAATAGTGTTCACTGCAGTCAGGTGCCAGCTTTGTAGATGATGTTTAATGGAGCTGCAAATAATTATCCTATAGATGATAGCATTTACATTTATTTTGATAGAAACTTGACTCAATAGTAGATCAAATAAATGTGTGTATTAATGAAAAAAGTTTTACATTTCTAGGGAGCATCGAGTGGATGACATGGGACGGCAGTACAAAAGTATCAATTCTGATGGAGAAGGTACCAGTGTTTCTTTGAAAACTCATTCTGTGATTATAATTTTGAAGTACTCTCTTATTACATAGAAGCGTTTAGAAGTATTCTAAAGTTTGATGCACTGGGAAGTTGATGTGCAAAATAGGCTACATCTCTCCCTAGCTGGTCCAGAAATTGCTTCATTTATCATGTTGTGCCCATAGTGCTGTCTGGTAGCAAAGAAGGAAAAAAAAATTGTATGGATCCTTCCATATTTTCACCCTGAGAATCCTGCTATGTAATTTTGACCTTTGAAGAGAATATTTTGGTTTCTATTGTTCAGATATTTCAAGAAGTTTGCTTATTTTGCTGTCACTCAAGATTCATTGGGAAAACAGACCATGTAACCAGTTTGGAAATAATTTTCTCTAATTGACAGTGGAATTGAAATTTCAACAACTCCATTTTGATGTAAGAACTTTATAATTTGAGTATCAAAGTATAACTGCCTAGCTGTCCACCAACTTACATGCTAAATACTAGGAAGACCAAAGAAATCATTGCTGTTTGTAATTTGTGATGGCGTAAGAAAAAGCTCAGTGTGCAGTTCAGGTAATTCTTTTGTGTTGCTGCAGGAAGTGACGTTCTGGATCAGAACACAGAAGGAAGCATTGACCACGTTGCTGTGGTAGCACTCAACGTTCTCTTCTTTGTCATCCTGTTTGTGTTTGCTGTCTTTGAAACGTAAGTTTGTCTATTTTCTCTCAAAATATTCGGACATGTAGAGTAATCAGAGTGGGGATGCATGTAAAGGCTTTTCTCTTCCACTCATCTTCCTAAGTAGAAGTCCAAAACCACAGGCAATCAAGCTGATGTGTACTGATAAGGTATCAAAGGTCAGTGATAACTAAAGTAATGAATTAAAGGTCAGCAATAACTAAAGATATGTACAGAACAGTACATATCTTTACCATAGCTACCATATTTGTGGTAGAGAAATCATTAATGTAAAAGCTTTTCAATAGAGGCAAACCCATATCCTCAACTTTTTAAGTATTGAAAAAAAAAAAAAAGCTTGTGTTCAAAAAAAACATGTGTTCATTTGAGTACCTTATTCTTTATATTTTGTTTTAGTTTTGTGTGATTTCTTAGTATGATTCTGATTATCTCCAAAAGCTTCAGTGCATCTTTTATTTCAGTAATGATTAAAACAGTTGTATAGTAGAGTTGATACAGTTGTATTCTGAAATACACTGTTCTATATGACTGGGATTTTTTTAGCTTTAAGAGGTATGTTATTTACTCCCAAATTTTCTGTCTGTAAGAAAAAAAGTAAAACATAGCATAATTGTCTCAGGCTCAAGTGTGTACTTCATTTTTTTAACTTAGGAGATACTTTGAGTACATATGATTTATTCTGCAAGTTTTTTGAGCTCTATTGTAGTTAAAATTTATTTTACAATTTGGCTCTGTCATGAGTTGCATTATTTTTAGAAAACTGAGGTTTCAGAGACTGGTTGGTTGCTAAAATTTAAACATTATCAAAAATTTATTATTTTTGTTCTCACAGGGTCTGATTTTTTTTTGTGTCTCTATTACCCTTGCTTGGTTTTCAACTCCAACATTGTTTCATGTTTCAGAAATAGATTAATGATGCTTCAGAGTATATTTGGTGTATACCAGATATATGCATGGACACTAATGTATGGAAGAAGCTTTTTATGATTACTGTATTTTTCTTCTGTCATTCCAGTATAGCTACTCCACTGACAATGGATATGTATTCCTGGACCAGGAAAGAAGCTGTTTTTTATAATGGAATAATCCTTAGTGTGATTGGCATTGAATCAGTTATTGTTTTCATGGTGGTTAAAACACTGTCAAAAAAGTAAGTTTTTGGGATTTTGTTTCTTATGTTGGCTGAATGTGAAAAGCTTTATGGCAGGGCCAAATCTCTTACTCAAGTCTTTTACTGGTAATGAGTCTGGGTTTACTATGACAATGAAATACTTCCAGTTTTGGCACAGTCTTGATGTTGTGGTGGTTCTTTATTCTGTTAACATAACCCCCTATTATTTGACTGTGTTTTACCCTTGAATCACAAGAAATGCTGATTTTAAGTTACTGTGATTTTGTAACTTTTCTTGCCAGTGTTTTGGTCAGATATCATTTCCACAAACTAATGGGCTGTGTCATTAGCAGCTACCTAAATTTTACATGAATTAAATGATACATTTAACTGCAATTTCATTGTTTGGCAGGACTGGTGAGCGTGCCATACTCCATGCAGGCTTACTGATTGTCTTGATTGGATTCTTTATCTTACTGCCTTGGGGGAAGAAACTACCAAATATCCAGTGGCAAGGTAAAGTTCAAGTCTTAACTGTACCACCTTCTTTTGAAAGCCTTTCATTGCACTTGTGTTCTTCATGATATGAGTAACTTATTTTTACAGAAATAAAGAACAACTCCATTCCCAGAACAGCCCCCAGTGAAATGTTAGCACCTTTCTGGAGTTTGCCAGAGCTGCAGCCGCCATCCAACCACACAGCAGAACCCGTGGGCTGCCCTGTCACGCAGTCCTGGTGCCTGAACACTCCCATGATCTACCTGGCCCAGTACATCAGCTCTGATGTGCTCATAGGCTTGGGCTATCCTGTTTGCAATGTCATGTCCTACACTCTATACTCAAAAGTCCTAGGACCAAAGCCTCAGGTAAGCACCATCCCTAAAAGGTTTGTTTCATTTGCTGTGCACTCTCTTTATTAGAATGAGAGGTCTGGTTAAAATTCCTTTTGTGATCAGCCAAATAATAAGCAGGGCAGAACTTTGCAAGGCAGAATAATAAGTGTTTTAAGCAGGGCAGAACTTTGCAGGAGCTCCAATCTTTTTCAAAATCCAAGGCAAGTCTCTAGGGGAATTGGAAAGCAAGGCTTGTGCTACTTATGCAAATCTTACAATGTGAAAATTTCATGACTGTTCTGGCAGACTGGCAGAGTCCTTTTTGTAAATACCAATTACATATTTGGAATACCACATGGAATAATGTCTCTTACTAAGTTTATTATATAAAGACTACAAATAGGCTACTGTAAAGACTACTACTAGACCCCCAGTATGGGCATTTTTTAGTAGTGAAACACTCTAGCAAACTTACATTATTGCTTAACAAAAAATTTTATTCCCCCTTGGCCCATTTTTTCCTGTTATATTTTGGTGCAAGAGACTTAATGCTTTGAGCCAGAACACAGCCAGAACTTGTTTTTTGTTAGAAAGCAGCAGAGTACCTATGAGTGGAGCCTTGGAATGAAAGCTTGGAGAGGCTGAGCAGTACTCTTGGAAACAAAGTAATCAGTGTCTTAATGAGTTAAGAAAGATAAGTGGTTGTTTAAATCCTTGTACATTTTCTAGTCAGGCTAATGGGTTGGAATTAATAGCAAGCTAAATAATGCCTGTATCACTGACATAAGCTTTTGATCTGCTGTAGGGTGTCTACATGGGATGGTTGACTGCCTCTGGAAGTGGAGCAAGGATCCTTGGGCCTGTTTTTGTGAGCCAAATCTACACTCACCTGGGGCCACGCTGGGCATTCAGCTTGATCTGTGGAGTAGTTGTAGTCTCTCTCTTACTCTTGGAGATAGTATACAAGAGACTAATTGCATTTTCTGTCAGATATGGGAGGATGCAGGAAGAGAATTGTTAAATACGTATTTTAAAGAAACCCAAACAGTAAAACCAAGCAGAAGTAATATTTAGTTTATTTCTGCTTTTGAATGAGGAGTACCTAACCACTGACCTTGTTGGATGTGGGTTAACAACTGTACACCTGTACTTACACACTGACAGAACATTTAACTTGGTCATACCCCAATACCTGGTTAGCCCTGCTGCAGCTGGCTTCTGTGTCCTGCTTTTCTGGCAGCAGAGGAAGGAAGGTGATGGGTCAGAGCAATACCATGGCACATCTGAAGTGTGTACAGTTTATGTGATGTACGTGTGCACTGAGTGCAGCTGTGAAGGTCACAGGTTATGTGCATCCTTTCCAGAAAGAAGTAAATGAAATATTATCTTGATTCTGTGAATCAGGATTGGTAACTCTTTTGTAACTAAAAGATTAGTTGAGCTGCATGCACTTTGTATGGAAACACCACTACTTGAGCAAACCTTCTGATGTTGATTTTGTTGGCTTGTAAGCACTGGTTAATACAGCCCACCTGGTTCTGGAACCTGTTACATCTCCTCCAGGATTCCAAATGACAGGTGACAGAAACATAGAGGAAGAGAGGTGCCCTCCACACAGGTACTTGATGTGGGATTTGGGTCTTTCAGTTGACCAAGAGCCATTGAAAATCAGTTTCAGCAGCTGTTACTTGAACTACAGTGAACCAAATGTGCAATTTTTCCTCTACTACTTTGCTGAATGCCTTTTTATAGCAAGAAGGATAACCTGCAGCATTGAAATATGCACAGCTTTTCTTAACTACAAGAAAAAAATCTAAGTACAATAGTTTACACTTTTGTGCTTGGTGAGAATGAATACACTGTGCTGAGCAGTGGTGGTTAATTAAGTGAAAGGAGAAAACTGGCTCCTGGGTGTTCACTATTATCTGCAGACTTTGATTTCTTCTGATATTAGGGTACAAGAAACAGGAATTTACACTGTTTTAGTCATTCAGGCTTTATTTTAAAAAGTGAGACTCTAATTTTCCTTCATAATGGGGCCTAAGCTCATCTGTATGGGTTTGTTTAGCTGTTTTAATGCTACTGGGGGAAAACCTCTGGAGTAACTCCAGTATGAGAGTTGTGGCTGCTGTCTAATGTCTCTACTATGTGAATTTAATAAATGTGATTATTATTCCTGTGTACTCAATTGTTCAAACACTAAGAAACTACTGAATTAAAAGATGATTTTTTCAATACTAACTGAAGAGGATAGAGGAGTTTTATTCTTATGGGCTTTACTGCTACAGAATCACAAAATGTTGTGAAGAAGGACTTTTTTATAAGCTAATTCAATAGTAAGTGCTACTTGTATATTGTTCTGAAATGTTCCTAGTACTAAATTCTTTATTTGCAAGCTAGTACCTTGATTTGGACATGACAAAGCAACCAAAGTTCTGTCTCTTAAACAGCACCTGAACAAGGAGAACTGGCTTGAAGCAGTTCAGCTGAGCTGTGCTTGCACACAGCCAGCACCAGCTCCTCTGAAACTCTTCATGCTCCCCCCTCCAACATCATTTTGGATTTAAGATCTTTTCCTGCCTGATAAGGAAGTCATAGAGTAGTTAAGTATAAATACAAGCACCATCAGGAGTGTTAGCACACTTGAAGCCAAATGTTTGGGAGAAAAGCTACTGTTAATGCTACTTCAGTTGCTCTAAGTATTACTCAATGTGTAAAACAAGGTAAAACCACCTAAAGTTCTTAACTCTTCTCCTTTAACCATTACTTGACCATGAAACAAATAAATAAATCCAGGCAATTACCACTGCATTTATTTTTTTTTCTGTATAACATGCTTGTGCAGGGAAGTTTTAAGCTGCTGCTACAAAAAATAAAAACAGACTTATAAAACATATACATATTTACATATATTACTTGTAAGACATAAAAATATAAGTTATTTACAAATACAAGTACTTGAATAGCACAGATGCATTTTCCTTGATTGTTGGCACTGAGGAAGCAGTGGAGTAAAAAAAAAAAAATACAACAGATTCAGATTATTTCCCAAGACTTAACACAGTCAAGAACTAAGTTTCTCAAAGCTTGGCTTGAGTGAGTTTATCCATCACTTTAATGAAAAATATGTTTTGTATGAGACTTCACACACAATTTGCTACACATAAAGAGAGCAACCCTCCCCTTCCTAGCTTTTCACCAGATTATGGAAGAATCTCTGCATAAGCTGAGTGAGATCAGTCACTTTACTGGGAAGTCAGTGAGTGAGTTTATTAAGCTCTTGTGCCATGACACCTGGTTTCCTTGAATCAGTGAGGACCAGCTGGATTGGTAAACATTACAAGAATAGAAGACAGACAGTGCAGCTTCTCTTTGATGTATTCTGGCAACTTATCATCTTCTCCATACCTAGAGTGGCAAAGCAGCATAGAAAAATTGAGATGCTTAAATAATTTATTTCATGACAATATAATTATTTCAAAACACTACTTTCCTCAGCTTCCCTGTTTTTAATACTACACATGAATAGTGGCTGTACTCTGGAGAGCAAGTAGATGCATTCCCAGCTTGTTTTAGTCATTTGTTATTCAGATAACAAATGAATATTTATTTGTTATCAGTAGGCTATGGGTGCTTCTCTTTATTTAATAAGCTTACATAAGCTAACCAACTGTGAAGTGATGGCAGTGCTAAGGTTTAAAATTTCCAAACCAGAGTCAGGAGCAGCTATGAAGTTACCTGATGTACAGCAGCCTTGTACTGAGTTAGCTGGATGTTTTTATGGCAGGAAGACTCACCTGCTTGTCTGGCCCTCTGGAGAAGTGTAAGTGATGGAGGAGACACCTGCTTGGGCTACCAGCTGGGATCCATCATTGAACTGAACCCATACTGCTCCACTGGTCAGCTGATGAGAGAAGTTACATTGTGGTTCGAGGATACAAAATACAAAATTACAAACCTAGAACTCTTCTAATAGTGGAAACTGAAAGCTTTTCAAAATTGCTGAAGGGACTTAGGTATTTTGTCAGTCTTTTAAAGAAAAAGATGGCATGGATATTACTTTGGAGGAAGTAGTCTCATGCTGACTTTCTCAGGTTTCAGATGCTTGGCTTTAGATATCCTTGTCAATACCAGATAAATGAAGAATTACCTTTAGCTTAACCACTCCTAAAGAAATCTTATGAAGGGCCAAACACTAAAAAGAGGCCCATTTGTGAGAGTTTACAGCTATACACAATTTAACCTTCATATATAATCAAGAGAGCTTTTTCTGTTAGAGGAAGCTTACTTTATCTGGACAGCCAAGAATAATGTTTTAAACCTAAAGCTTATCCAACAGAAAAGCAGAGGGAAGATGGCTTTGCAAGGAAACAGCTTTTCCTGCTATAGAGGAAAATACATTTCTCTTGCACAGATCTGGTCTGTAGCTATTAAAAACTCTGTCATGACACCTTTGCATCTATATTAGTGAACAGAGAAGTTAAACAGTTTCAGTTTTTTACTAGAGTCAAATTTAAAAGAGAAAGGACACTGAAACAGGCAGTAATAGCCACAGGAAAACTGTGGTAACTGAGATACTGAACTATTATTTGGGTTTCTTCTAGTTATGTAGTTCACCATGGTTTTTATCTAAGACACTTTTTTAAAAGTATCTTTATGCATACAAATTTTAGACTTAAACTGTAGCACACAACTGAATGATTCCTCACAAATCAAGTTTCAATAAAAATAGATATCTCAAACTAGTAGGAAAAAGAACAGACCTGCCTCCTTTATTAATTTCTCACCTGAGAAGCCCAACCAACATTTTTCACAAAAACAGACTTGACAAGTTGGGCTGAATTTGGGCTGCATTCCGTTGGATGACCAGAGGAGCAGGTCTTTTCAACAGTGTTAGTCAGAAATGTAGGCTTTTCACAGGGCACCACCTAAAACCCAGAGATGCACAGAATCAACAGCCTTGGCATTAATCCTCCTGATGAGCTGCAGTGGTCAGTTGCCACCTGTTCATGTATGCAGACAGATTGAGCCTCCATGCTTCATTTCACAGCATTACAGTATAAAAACCCCACAGGGACACAGCTTTTTGTTGTCAGTTCACTTCAGTCAGGTGGAAATGTACAGGATTCTGTACTAGGAACATGAACTGCACAATCAAACAGATGCAGATCCTACAAATGTAGATTGATGTATATTCAACAAAGCTCACAATAAAACTCAGTGTGCCAAGACCCCAGTATAATTCAGTCAGCTAAGGAAGTTTTATCAGGAACCAAAGCTGGGTGGGCCTTTTAAACAAGCCAGATGAAATTGCTCACAAAGCCTTATTGGCTACACATATATTCACACTTACCTTTTTCTTATATACACACTAACACTTGATGATTTCAGAACAACAAGTGCCAATACCCTTTGTGACACCATTTGTTATACAGCACTGAGGGCACATCAGAGCTTTCAAACTGAAGACTGTGCTGTCTAACACAAGTAAGCAATTTTCAAACTCTGTTCCCAGGAGGCATTTGTGGTAAAGTTTTGGAGTGTTCTGATTTTTCAGATGCTCTTAAACCCAGGTATCAAAATCTGCTTATTCTAGTCAGTATGCTCACAACAGGCTAACAAAAGCCTGTGGCCATACAAATGTAATTCCATTAATTGAAGTAAAACAGCAACATGGGAGACTGGTCTCCATGGCACATCCTTCTGTACTTACAGGAGCACAGTTTGGAGTCTGAACTGGAGTAGAACTGGCAGCTTGATTTCTATCCACTGCCACAGCTTCTTTTGAATAGTTTGTCTTGTCCAACAGTGGAGGTGCTACAGCCAGTGGTGATTCAGTATTACCAGGTTTTCTGGAAAAGTAATGAGAAAAGCAGGGAAAAGGTCTGTCCAAAAGGGATTAAAGAAACAAGTGAGGAGACATAGTTCTTCCTTCATTTTACCACGGACTGTCCAAAGCACCTGATGGCAGGAGTCTTCTGCAGAAATGTTTTTCAGTTCAAATACATAAGTATGCAATAAATAGTCAATAAATACATAAATATTCAAATACATCAGTATTTTGAACTGAAAGATATTACCTTCCAACAATTATTGGAAAAAATGGAGCACTTCCACTCCTTTTCTCTTCTTCCAAAACAGCACATTCCAGTGCAAGGCATATACGATGTCCCTGAAATGAGGAGTTTATTCAAGTTTTAAATTGAGACTTGTATAACTATTTCATACACATTTAGTGTGGCAAGTGAGGCCACCTAAGGAAACTTCAACAGCTCTGAATTTTTCAAGTTGTATAAAGCAGCTTCATTTGTTTGTTTAATCCTTTTACCAGACAGGCAAACCTGCTTTACACACTAGGAAGAATTTCCCCTCAGTCTTGCTTGTGAGGGATTGTAACCATTACCTCACCCTCCCTCCTCAACAGTGTAATGAAAAACATGGAGAGCACCACAGGAAGCACATTTGTGAAAGGGAAGGTGAATTTTCAGGAAGATGCTTGGAAAAGGCCTGTGTAAAACACCTTACCTCATTTGCATGATCCATATAAGCCTGGATTTCCTTCTTCAACCCTGCTTCGCTTTCTCCTTTCAAAGTGAAGGATTTCCCTGACTTTTCAATCACACGAGTTAAACCAGCTGTCTTATGGATCTTTGCTCCTGCAAGAAAATGTGAACACTTTCAGTGTGAGCTGTATAAAACAACAGTTCAACCATGGAAAGAAGAGCTCATGAATAAAACCAAAGTATAATTCAAATAACACTTTAATAACATGTACTTCCTCAGGAAGATATCACTAAGGAATTAAAGAATCAACTAAATCTACAAGTGCTAAAATAAAGGCAGGGTGTCCAAAAAACTGCTTATAGTGCAGTATTTTCTTCAAACTGGAGTGGAGGTTGTTTAGTGTTAGGTAATATTTTAGTGCAGCCCTAAAATCATGATTTAGCTATTTGCATAACTACCAAAATGAATACATACCATCATAAAAACAAATTTCAACATCTGCAGGGGGTGAATTTTCCATCAACATGCACTTGGCATATCTTGTATAAAACGTCACTTTGGGGGTTTTTGTTCTCACCAACTGCACAAACTTAGCTGCATACTGGTATTTTTTCCAGTACTTTTCTAAAAAAGAAAATTTAAAAAAAAATTAGAATTTAGCAGATCAAACACTGTGCATCAGCTTGAAGAGAAGTAATTTAAATTATGTATTTGATAGCTGAAAGCTGTGAGTAGTTTTAAGTACTTGACAGGCATGTTTAGAGAAACTGACTTATTTCCACCAACAGCTCCTGGTACGAATGAGGAAAATATTAAAAGAGTTTTAATTTTAATCCCATTGTAAAGGGGAGACTTCTTAAAGCTTCCATATAAAAGGAATCAAAACCCATGGGTTACACTTGCTTGTGAAGTTTCAAAACATTTTACAGTTAAACTGGAAATTTGAATATAATTCTGAAAGGAATTTTACTTCGGAGTTATCTGAAAAGTAATAGATAAAAGCTATAAAGTCACAAGATTCACTTAAAATATCACATTAAGCATCGTAATTTTAAAGTAAATTTCAGGTTACCTGGCAAGTTGTCAAAATTATATGTGCAGATGCCTTCAGGAGGAGGAGGAGGTCTGTCATCAAGAAGGAAACCTCTTCCTTCATTTGGATGATAAACTGCAATCTACAAAAAGGGAACAAAAATTGTGTGTAGTTGCAACTTAGTACAGCACTGGGCACTTTTAACAGGTATGGAAATAACTCACATTTTAATTACTATGATTCACCATGAAAGTGAAGATGTAGATTTAGTTGATTCTTTAAATTCACTATTACTCTAAGTAATTATTTAACAGCAGCACTTCTTCACCAATACTTCACCTATTCCAAAAGCCAAGTCCAATTTTTTCTCTCAAATAATTGCTTGCTCCCTATATTTATATGGCTTTATTATGGAGGGGCAGAGTTTACAGCTGTGCATATATAAACAGTGGATTTCAAAAGAAATAATCACTTAAAAAGAAAAAAAACAGCTCTGAATGAACTCCAAGCATCATAAAACAGTGAAGAAATCAAAAATGTACTCACCACATTTCCATCACAAGATATTCTGAGAACTTCTTTCACAAGTTCCTGCGAGCGGTGTTCTTTCAGAAACTCCATACACACTTCCCCAGTATCTAGAATGCTCACCTAAAATATATTAAACATGAATTGACTTTCTGCAAAAGGTAAGATACCACTTTTTTTCCCCCACAAATACTTTAATAAATGCTTTTCTTTTTCCTTAAATGCACTTCAAACAGATAAATGCTTCTTATAGTAACTTTTGTTATTAGTGCTATTTTTTTAAAAGCAGAGCACTTCAAGATGACTGAAGGGTATCAGCCTGGTAACTGAGGGTGAGGCTTCTTAAAAGCAAACACAGACAGGTCTGCTCTATTATGCTTTAAGTATTCTCTATACAAAAGCTAAGATGCATCTTACTACTATGATTTTAAATTAAATTATCCTAGATTCAGTTTCCTAAAAACATATATAGGATATAATATATATAATATATATATAGGATAATTTAGCATTAAATTATCCTATGATTTGAAATTAAATTATCCTAGATTCAGTTTCCTAAAACCATATATTTCTCTTTTACCAAGTGATTTTTAAGAGGCAGTCACACCATATTAAGCACTCCAATTGTTCCCATTTTCAGAACTGATACTTACCACTGCATTTTTGGTTTTCTGCCTGATGGGTTTCAGCCTGTGAGCAGTGAGAGGTGACACAACACTTCTCAGTGTAGGTTTCTGGTGTGCTGATGGTTCTTGGCCACAAGTTTGGTTTTGCTCTGGAGCTGACCAAAGGCCACATGTCATTCTGGAGTTCAGCCAGAGACCAGGCTGAATTTTCTCATTTTTGCAGACGACTCCAGGGATGCATTGCTTTGGGTTTCTCTGGTTTAAAGAATGTGGACAGTCCCCAGAGGCTCCATGATTCCTTATGTCTTTTAAGGTGTTCCATGCATTCCTTGGTGCATCCTGCTGCACATCCAGGTGGTACCGAAAGCCTCCCTGGGCGTTACTCTTGCCACTCAGGTCTGCGGGAAGTCCCAGAGCGTCTGAAAGCACCACAAAGGGACATTGCAGATTCAAAGAGTCAGAGCCAGAAGGAAAAAATTCTAGTATAGCTTAAAAGCTTTTTAAAGGATTGTCTTAGAAGGCTTATTTAAGGGAAGAATGGGATTTCTTTAATTCTCAGTCCAAATCATCAGGCCTTTTAGTACCATCAATACCAATGCTAGCAAAATTCCAGTGCTACTTTAAGCTGTTCCTACATTGCAGTTAAGATGGTCTTCAGTTTTTATACATGAAATAATTTTAAAGAATTTATAAACAAAATACTAGGACTTCAAATAGATTCTTATACAAGAATTAGTTTAATTTGTTGAAAAACAGCTTATTTACCATTCAGATAACCACTAGTAGCAAATTTCATATAAGCTGCAGTTTATCTAACTAGTGTTTTACCATCTCCCAGAGGTTTTAATACTCAAAATGTTAAATGCATACTATAAAACCCTTGTTTTATTTTCAAAATTCTTGTATTTATTTCTTTTAAACATCTGTTTTGATATTTAACCTTCCTATAATTCCTTCCCTAGTTTTGATATTTAAGTCCTTGATCAACTTTCACCTCACCCACATCATTATTGTGCTCCTTCTGTTGTGTGGCTGAACAGTTGAGAAGGGACCAAAAATTAAATAGGATTATTCAGACCATATGTTCTCTGATGCCAATTCCCTGTAGACAGGAAGGGAAGGAGTCCAGTAATATCAAACCACAAAAGGCCAGAATGGATTTATGGTTTCTTCTTATGATTAAATTACTTTATTTGCAAATGATGTAATATAATATGATGCACAACAAAGAACACCTCCTTCCCTTCTGTGTCTTTGTCCTTTCCTCCACCCATCCTTCTGCAGCTTTATTATCTTTCTCATTCATTGAGGTCCCATCGTCTCTTATTTAATTGTAATTGCACAACTAAATTAACAGGGCTTTCAAGTCACCTGCTAGTATTTTGTCATATATTTACTCTGACATATTTACACAACTGAGTAATTATGTCAGGGTCTAAAATTCTCATTTCCTCTTTGTTTTGAGTTTTGGTGGTTTTTTTTTTTTTGCTAAAATACTAGTAGAAAATAACAAGCTTGTTTTAGGAAACTATATATTCAAATTCAGTGTACAAAGAAAGAAAAGAATAATAGAAAATCCCACTGAAACTATTACAAGTCTTTAACTTGACTGCAAAAATACAGAAGTGATGAGTAACACACCATTTGTTTGCATGCTTCCAAGCCACTGCTGCATTGTCTCAGCCTGGGACTTCTGCTCTAACAAACCAACCTGGGGCTTCACTGGGCACAGATAATTTGGGCTACAAAATAAAAGTTACACACATAATCAAGTTTGCATCAAAGACACTTGCACAACAAAAAATAGAATGCTACAGCTGCAGAAACCACAACACTTGGAACATTTAGGAAATGCAAGTGGCATTTTGTAGCTCTAGGCAGCATAGAAAGTGCTTCTTATTATTTTATTTTCAAATAAAATAGTTTCCCAATGGAATGAAAAGTGATGATAATGCTGCCAGCAGTAGCTGTTCTTACATCTAGCACTTAATTCACAGCCTTGGAGAAGGCCCAGTGATGACATGACACCCTTGAGCCCCCTGTGTCTCACTCAGCATAACAAACATGCAGCTCAAAGATGCCAATCTTACCACCCAAAATCATTTGAATTTGTATAAAATACATCCAAACCCAGAAATTATAATGATTTTTTACCAGTTTTTTAGATGATCACATATATAGATCACATGATAGAATCCATGTGTTGAAGGATAAAGAACACACACAAAACCAGTTACTGCAGAGTCACTGATCTGCTGTAAATTCACATTAAGCTCCTGTGAGGTTTTGTTATCTCCATAGCCTGAACCTGTCTGCACTCTCTTGAGTGATGATGACTACTTCACCATTGGCAAGGGCTCATTTACCAGCAAAACAACCCCAAAACCACAGAATATAAACCATCTAATTCAAGTCTCAGGACTTGCATTTAAGATTTTGCTGTGCGAGCTAACTACAGGTGTAAGAGGCTTTCCTATAATGGATTATTATTAAAAAGTTGTAACCATTAAGTTAATCCCCACACTCACATTAACATCCTCTCATGTTTACATTCAGCATGGCTTTGTGAAGTCATGGGGAACAAAAGAAAGCATTACAGTAACATTACAGTATAAACTTTTGATTTATCGAAAATTTCTCAAACTAGAAAGAATGCACATGCCCACTGAACTTTGCTTATGTCAAACACCTGAGAACAGTCAAAAAAACTTCTTACTCCACTTACTTTTCTTACAGGGAAAAGTGCTTGTTTGCCTTTTCCTTGAACTGATTTACAAAGAGAAAACATAGGAAATTATGCCAGTTCTTAATGTGGAGAGAAATGCAGGAACTAAGATATGGAAGACCTTATATTAAAACAGAAAATTATTCTTTTGATATTCTTCTCATAAAAAGTCTATAGAAAAGGAGCCAGGATTTTCCCAAAGAAGTTACAAATAAGTACAGGACTCAATTTCAGATAATTATCTATGGTTGATACTTTCCTTCTGGCACACCATCTTTATAATCTATTGCCTAATCTTTACAAAATGTTTGTTTTATCCTCTCTAAGCATAAGAAAAAATCACCCCAAGAGACCAACAAGTAAAAATGTTGATAACTGCACTTTGAATGCCATCTCCCTTCATCTGCCTCTTCTACAAAGAACAATCAGCAAGGCTCTCTACTACAATTACTGTGGGGAAAGAAATCATCAGCTTGCTGCCAGTGGAAAGAAGACAATAAAGGAATAAAAAATCTGATTCTTACTGTGGCTGGTCTTTTACAGGTGGAGATATCTGCTCTTCAAAAGAACCAGAAGTACTAGAAGTCTTCTCCTTAAATATTTCTCCTATATCAGTATAGCTGTTGGCAGGTGAAAAGTATTCTGTGTTCTCCCTTGTTCCTATTTTAGGCTTGGAAAGCACTTCCAAGGAGTGACATCGATCCATGATGTTGGATATGCCCTGAGTGTGGCTGTGGGATGTGCCAGACCTGTCTGAGGAGTGGGCTCTTCGGAGGTAGCGGGAATGTGGCCTCTCCTCAGCAGGCTGAGTGCTTCTTCCCCTGCCACTTACTCCAGTTTCCTTTCCCTGAATTCCCCACTGTTGGAAAGAACCACTTCCATCTCCTGATGAATTATTACTGGAATTCTTGTTTGTAGGAAAAAAAGTAATTTTATTTGGGAGCGGCTGTCCAACTAACAGCTTCTTCTTTTCCTTCAAGCTACCGCTGGTACTGATGCTGGAAGAGCCCATGAAGGTCGTAGAGATGGTGGCATTTCCACTGTCCATGGAATCTTCTGAGCTTCCCAGATCTCTGCTCCGTGCAGAGCCCCCCCTGGCCATAAAAGGATGATCCAAGACGGAGGAAAGGCTCAAGCGATCCGCGGGGTTTTTGCGCAGTAGCCTGTGAATGAGGTCCTGGGCCTCTCTGGACAAGAAGGCCGGCATCTCATAATCTGCCAGCACCACTTTGTTCAGCGTGTTCCTCACCGTGTCCGTGTCAAACGGCGGCTTGCCAATGAGCAGGGTGTAAAACATGCAGCCCAGAGACCACACGTCCGACTCCAGCCCGTGCGGGCTCCTCGTGGCGATCTCCGGGGAGATGTAATTGGGAGTCCCACACATGGTGTAATGCTTCTCATGAGGCATCTTCAGCTGAGTGGCCAAGCCAAAATCAGCAATCTTGACGTTCATGTTGCTGGTGAGTAAGATATTGGAGAGGGTGAGGTCCCGGTGCAGTATTCCGTGGGAATGGAGGTACAGCATGCCCGTGATAATCTGGTGCAGGAAGTGTCGCGCTGTCAAAACAAAACCAGATGTTGCACTCTTAGATTTGAAATCCTAGCTCTGAAGATAACTCAGCTTTAAGCCTGCTATTCATCTTACTTATGCTTTTTCTTACGAGGCTGTGCAGGTGTCAGACTAGTGAAACTGGAATCACCTTTCTGCTTTAAGCAAAATGGCACAACGTTGTTCTTTATGTAACACAGGAAACAGGACTGGAAATACTTTCAATTGGCCCAAACTTTCTCAAATTAGATTCTCAAGAATTAAAGCCAGATACAAGTTAAACTAATGATGCCTTTATAGCAATACCCCATAAATCCAGTCCTGTGGCCTAGGTCCCAAAAAATCCCTATCTATAGCAGAATCACGGAATTAAGTTAGAAACTGATAGAGAAGCAGGTAAGCAGGAAACTTCTTAAGCAGGTAAGAAGTTCCTCTTCTCAGTAAGAAGAACTGAGTGAGAGGTGAGCAGTGAGATGAGCCTGGAAGCAGTAAAGGCAGAAGTTGCCAATTTTCCTGTTCTTCTTCTTTCCTCTTCCAGTCTTAACCTACATTTCAACAGGATTTTAAGTACAAAGGTAAGCTGTACTTTCTCTCTATTTCTGCCTTCTAAAATCATAATGTTTTTATACTCTAAATAGCACAAAAAGAAAAAAATGTTCTGTTCTTCTTTCCTCTTCCCTGTCTTAACCCACATTTCAATGGAATTTTAAGTACAAAGGTAAGCTCTACTTTGCCTTCTAAGATCATCGTGTTTTTATACTCCAAATAGCACAAACAGAAACAAATGTATATAGAAATGCAAGTGAATATATGCACAGTAATAATCAATCTCTAGATTATCACTTACCACAAGATTTTAAGGTATAGAAACTTTGATGGCAGGTTTAAACACTCTTCCTCTAGAATTTAATATTAATAATTAGTAACGCAGACGGTTCCACAGACCAAAAAAAAATCTCACCTTCATCTTCTGAAAAGGGTTTCTTTCTGTTCTTTATGTATCTGCTCATTTCTCCATTGTGACATATCTCAAGTATCAAGTACACATAGTTGCTATCTTCAAAATAGTTATAAAGCTGGAAAAAAAAACCCAAAGAAAAAATGAAATTCTGTTTTGTAGACCCTGCAGCAAGTCACATATATAGCCCTCTCTACAAACCCCAAGGTTCTTACCTCGAGTATAGATGGATGCTTTAGCTGACAATGTATTTTCACCTCATTCTGAACCCTCTGTACCATTCCAACTTTGTGCATGGCTTTTTTGTCTATCTGTAAGTGGATCACAGCATAACTTAAGAGGTTCAGTGCCTGTTTGCCTGACAAGTTTTAAATATAAAGTTTTCACATAGTTTAACTTAATGTACTCTTTTAATGAACAAGTCTTATAGATAATTGGAGGAACACCACAACTGAAAGCAGTCAAGTGTTAACATTATCAACACTAACAATTATTAACATATTTTCTGAAATACTTAAGCAGAGAAACCTACATCTCATTTTGCTATGCAGACAGGCTAAAGATAGTCAACACTAAAAAGCATTTCTATTGGTTACTAAGTCTATTTAGCTATGGTGCATCTCTCAGGATCGAGTCGCGATCTTACGTCCGTTATTTACAAACATTCAACCCAAACATCAGTGACCAACTGCATCACCCATTCGGTCTCTAAGGAGACGGATACTTTGTGGCCGCCTGCCTTACCATTTTGATGGCCACTTCCAGGCCGGTTTTCAGGGACACTGCTCTGTAGACCCCCGCGAAGGAGCCCTTCCCCAGGAGGTTCCCCACCTTGAAATCCTGCAAGACCAACAAACCGCGCTCGTTAACCTGGGGCTTTGTCACTCAGGCCTCGCAGCGCCCCTCCCGACGCGGACCCTCCAGGGAGTCCCCGCACCCCCGAGATCCGGACAGACCCGTGGCGGCCAGGGGCTACCTGCAGGGAGCTCTCCGGGGCGCGGCGGCGGCGGGGCCCGGCCGGCCCGCACAGCCACCCCCGCCGCATCCTCCTGCCGGCACCGTGCTGCCGCTGCCCGGGGCGGCGCGGCCTTCCCGCCGCCTCTCCCGCCGCGGCTCCCGGGACGCGGGATACACCCGCCCCCGGCTGCCATGGCAGCACCGCGGAGCCGCCGCTCCCCGCCGACACGTGGGGCCGAGGCGAAGGCGCGGGAGGAATGGCGCTCCCACCAACCCCCGCCGGCAGCGGGACGAGCCCGCGCCCGGCCCCTCCGCGCCCCGAAGGGCTGCGCGCCGCACCTCTATCCTCTCGCCGATGCAGGTCGCCATGGCGCCGGCCGTTCTCCCTCGGGTCCCGCTACCGGTCGTGCCGAGAGCCTGGGAGCGCGGTTAACCCATCAGGGCGCCCCGGGCCGCCCGCCGCGGCGCAGCCCCGCTCGCTCCCGGGCCCGGGGGCGGCCGCTCCGCGCCCCCCCCGCCGACATTTTGAAAAGTCGCGCCGTTACCCCCCGGCCCCGCCCCGACCCGGGACGAGGCTGCGTCTGACGCAAGCGCGTCACGCAGCGGCCGGGCTGGGAGGAGGAGGAGGAGGAGGAGGAGCCGCCGCGCGTGCGCGGGGAGGGGCGTGCCCGGGCAGCCGTTAGGGCGCGTGCGCCGTGAGGGGAGCGCGCAGACCCTCAGCGTTGGGCGTCCCGCAATGAGGGAGTCCTGGAAAATTTTGGGGTTGTCCTGAAGATCCTCTGGTCATAATCCGCGCTTCCAGGGCCAGGGACACACCCCCTAGATCGAGTTGTTGGAATTGGTTTGGGTTGGGGAAAAGATTTTTATTTTTGTTGGTTTCTATTTGCCCCTTGAATTATCCCGCCTCATGAACATCTTGTTGTCTCCTGGAGCAGGGGAATGCTCCCGATGTTTTTTTCGCCACGGCAGGCATCCAGGATGAAAGGAGTGATTTAGCACTTCAGTTTCTCCCAGTGTTTGCCAGCTTGTGGCCGTAAACTCAAGCACTTCCTTCACGACCAGTCAAATTTCATTGTTGAAATAAAATACAGCTAAGATCAAGCTGCACTTTCTCCTTCACGCACTCCTTAATGGTTTTAAAGTGGATTGTGGATAAGCGTTTGTGTCAATCTCTGAGAGTCCTTACAGATAAACCAGGAGCTGTGTGAATTAACATCACTGGCTTGAGTAACTAGGGTGGAAGATTAGTGAAAAAGAGACTGAATTTAATTTCAAGACCAGATTATTTCCCTGAAGAGTGATGAAGGTGCACCTCCATTGATTGTCCAGCCTGAAACGTGCAGTGAAATGATGCTTTCCTCTGTTTCATTAAAAAGGAACTCGAATCACTCCTCTGTTGTTGGGTTGCATTTATGTCTGCAGGGGTCAGCATCTGCTGTGAGCAGAGCTTGTGAGACAAACCAACCGTGTAACAAAGCCTTTGCTGACACTTTTTATCAGAGAGCACAGATACCTAATCTTGTTCTCAGGGCTTAAGCATTGAAAGAAATGCTATCATAAAGTCTTCTTTGAAGAAGAGTTTTAGGAGAGTAATAGCACTCCCTTAAAATAGGGCATGCAAGCCTTCCTTCAACTTTATTGCATGACCAAAATGTAAAGATTTAGGACATACTGCATCAAGTGGAGAAGTCTGATGGGCAACAACAGTAAAAAAGAGCTGAGTAGGAAGGATGATAAAAAGCAAAAGGCGGCATGAAGTTACATTTTACCAATCTTAATACATCATCATTTGTTGCTCTGCAGCTTTGCTTGTGTCTTGGCCACAAGGTTCATATATTGCACTTACTTCCCATAGGTATATTTCTTTCTTATTGCTGCTTTTCACAGACACAGGGCAGCTTTCTCAGATGTATTTCATGGTGCCAGTCTAGACAACAGAAGCTGAATCTTGGAAACATCGCTGATGTGTCCTTAATAAATGATGAGTTGTGAGCATGTAATGATCCATCAGTCCTGGCATCTGTTTGACCACTAGGACTTAAAAAAAACAACAGTTAATACATCAAATATATTAGCTTTGATGTGTTAACCTTGTATTCTAAATATTCAAGTAAATGGTGCCTTGCCTTCCCCAGCATGTGCCCAAGAGATGGCTGTGACAGGGTGTGTGTTTCAGTGCCACTGGGGCAGCACAGCAGGATGAGCACCCAGCAGCCCTCCGAGCCTGCCAGGGTGTGTCAGCAACGTGAGACACTCAGTGCAATTGTTGCCAACTCCTCATGTCAAGAACAATTTATTTTTAAAAATTGCACTTTGTAGTTGTACAGTCACGAAACTTCAGTGGGATATTTTCATGCCCAACACCACTTGAAATGCATGTTCCTGTTTATCATGACCACCCTGTGAAAGAGGAGCCCATTCCAGGTGCTTTCTTCCGCGTTATTCATTCTGGAGGGTAATGCTAGAAAACTTAGGGAAAGAGAGATTTACCCAAACCAAAATTGAACCAAATCCAGGTTATGTTTGCAGTGGGTTTATTGAGTATTTTTTGTTAATTTACTTTATTAAAGGGAAACTATGTGATCATGGAGACTTGGCTGCTTCTGTCTCTTTTTCACTAAGTTGAATTCTGTGTTTCTACAAAGAATAGAAAATTTTATCAAATGAGAATTTGCTTTGATTTTGTGCCCACCCATACAAATGCTCTTGGAGCTCACCTTTCAGCTTTGCTTTCAGAGATGAGAAACCCTACTCTTGTCATTTAGAATCACCTGTCTGATTAAAACTTGAGTGCTGAAAAGCAAAATTTCTGTCAATAACAATTCATTTCCAGGCACTTGTTTCAGTCTGGTATTTCAGCAGTTTGATCAGTAATTTTGAAACATATTTGCTGGGTGTTCACTGTTTACAGTGGTCTGCAGTCTTCATACCCTGCTTCTTAGTCATAATTGCAATAAGTACGTTTTACAGATGAGCAGAAAAAGGGATTTCCACTCACATACTTGATCTTAAAATGCACTGGGCCAAAATTTGTGAGAACACAACCTCTCTGTCTTGATTATGCTGAAGCTTGAAGTAAAACTCATTAAAAGTTTTGACTCTGACTATGCTCCATTAGGAGTATATGACCAATTCCTTATGGGTATTATCCACACCTTCACTGTCTGTAAATTTATTTTGTGCTCTAAGTTACAATCTAGCCAAATAATTTAGTGTTCTTCTATGACTCAGAAGATAACATGGGAACAAAACAAACCAAACCAAAAAATGCTTATGCAAGGCACATTCCACCTCAGACTTAATCTGAGCTGAATTCAGCCTGGAAAAATGAGAAGACTGCAGCATCAATTTGTTGCCTATGCATTTTATTCATGTTAAGTCTTCACTCTACTATTTCTCTCTCTTTCCATTTGAGCATCACAATATCCAGAGGTGGTGCTGGTTTCCAGTTTATCCTCAGGTGCAATGTTACCTGTGTGTCCCCTGCTCTGTAAACCTTTTCTCCTGTGTTTCTTTGCCTTTTCTCTTGGCAGCTGAGAGCTACAGTCACTGGAAATGCAGCCCTGCAGATAGGCACTGGGTGAGGGGTGCACTCAGTGCGGTTTGGTGTCTGAGGATTTGCTGCTCTGCTGTTTTTATCCTTGCCCAATGCCAGCATTGTTTCCACCTTCCTAAGAGTTTATTTAGGTGTTGGGTGGAGTTTTCCTTGGTCTCCCTTGATTCAATTGCCAGCTGTGGGTGTAGCTGCCAGTGTTGACAGCTAGTCTTACATGCAAAGGTGGACTGCTCCCTTAGGCACAATTCCTTTGTTAATGGTGTTTCCAAGCCATATCAAACTGTGCAACAGTCATGAGAGCAATTACTGTCTTATATTTTAATCCTTTTTTAAATTAGCATTTCTTCTTATATATGTTTCCAGAACTCAGGGATTACCACTTCCCTGTACGCTGAGCTTACTGTGAGCACATGAATTTTGTCTGTATTTCACAGAATGCAAAAAGACCTCTGAATAAAAAACAACCGGTTTTGAATGGCACTTTATTGCCTCCATGCAGGAAGATACAGTAAGAAACAGTTTTTATATTAAATACATTGAGCATTCATATCTCAACAGTCTTTTAGAGTTAAAAAGCCCAGATCTTATTGAGTACAGATCTTCTTTTAAGACATCCTGTGTAAAAAGATTGAGTTAATCTGCCTTGGTAGAACTGTTTATTCCTTCTTCTGTCAGAAGAGAATGAATGGATTTACTCATTGTGCTTCACACAAGCAGCAAAGGAGGGATCATCTGTACCTGTCACAGGCAGCACAGTATGAGGTGTATTTATTTGTGCTGTGAGTATGCAGGATTATTCACTCAGCCATCAGGCATTACCTTGTGTCACATGAAGCACAGAAGCTCTGTTGTGGCAATGAGCAAGCTCAAGTGACCATTGCTGTATTCCTGGGATCCCAGACAACCTGTGACATTTATGTAGCTGCTGGGCCATAACAACCTCAGCTTCCTCTTCCTCTAAAATAAGAGGAGCTTAGGAAAAGAGAATGAGATTTCTGTCAGTTTTAGCAATAGAACCAATCACTAACTAAATGAATGTGGTTATTTGCCATCATCTTGGCTGAAAATAAATTTGAAGTGCCTGCTTAGACCATGCAGCTCCTCTGAAGCAATCATAGGACAGCATTTTCCAAGGACAGAAACTGTAGTGGACTATTTTCAGCTGTAAACATAAGCAGCTGTAGTTCTGTTGAAATTGGAGAAGTTATACAGCTTTGTACAAAGGTGCAATTTGTTTCCTAGTTGGGATTTACATTTTTCAAAAGCAGGGATGTTATATTTCTTCTGTGACATTTGCACCTCAATAGTGAACAGCCTTGCTCATATTGAATAGGAGGCAAAATCAGAATAAGGGGGGGTTTTCCCCCCAGTGAAATTCACATTTGGTTTGTTTGGGTTTTTTTTCCTGCATGCTCCATTCTCAGAAGTACTTTGAGTTAATTGCTTCACATCTGTGTCACTTCCATGCCTGGTTTTACTGGAGCCAGAGGCTGGCCCTGTGTTTGAGGATTAAGTAGCCTGTGCTGAGCTTTGTGCTGCTGTGGCTGCACTAGGACTCAAACAAGGTGGTTTCAACCTGCCAGGGGTATTTTTGCAATGTGCCTCAAGTTTGGAGGTACATGAAGCAGTGTGTTCAAAGCTTAGCTTTGAAACTCCTTTCTTAGCCAAAAGCCTGTGCTCAGCTTTAATTATTGAGCTCTTAGTTCTCCTCCCTGATATTCTCTCCTGCCAGGAAGACCGGACTGGTTTCCTTGAGAACTTTCCATGACATGTTTATTGCTTAAGTCTGACTAACAGTAGCATAGCTACACTGCAGTACAGTCTCTATTTTCACTTGCAGTAGCCCAGGTTTTGGTTGTTTTTTTTAAAACTTTCTCCACTTCAAATTCCTCATGTGTCTGCTTGTAGCCGCATCTCTCTTCACAGAGAAAAGGAAAGCACAACTTCCCAAGGATATTTTCTGAGGTTCACATTCTCTGAGCTTCAGAGAAGGAAAAAACAATTCTTAGCTCAATTGCTGCTCCTCTTGTTGTTCACGAGTGGAATACATTGTAGAAGATTGTTTGTCTAAAAGAAATTGGTAATTAGAGTCTAGTGTGAGTGTTTTGATTCGTTAACCAATTGAATCCATATGTGTGTTGTTGGGACAATCAGCAGACAGCTCACGAAATTCTGAGCAGTGGAATGAGGTTGAGTGCTTGTACAAATTCCGTTTAAATGTAGTGTAATATAGTATCGAATAATATAATATAATAAAGTAATTAATTAACCTTCTAATATCCATGGAGTCCTCCTCGTCATTCCTCCCCTTTGCTGGGGTGCCCTAATTTACAATAGCTGCTCAAGAGAATGACATTTCTCTCTTCAGCATGCTCAGAGGAAGCGTGAATTCAGATGGCAGAATCTTTGTGTTGAGACAGGGAGCTGAACAAATATCTTGAGACCTGGATCACTTTTGATGCTTAGCCTCACACAGGAAAGGGCTGCAGCTCTCATCTGTCTGTATGATGGCGAGTTCTCCAGAGGGAACATGTTCCAGCCAGAAAAAAAGAACTGAAAACTTCTTCCTCCTGGAACTGACTGTGCCACTGCTGTGCTGATTGAGAAAAAAGATGTGGAAAAATTTGTTTCCTCACCTCCCCTACTTCTTTGGTAGTGAAATTCAGTTTATTTCAGAGAAGGAATTTTTTATTTAAATCTGTATCTTTAAGAAACAAGTCAAACTTGTTAGCCATGTGATTTAGTTTACTCATCTGTAAAAGTGACAACATGTTTCATCCTAGGCTGAAGGGAAATCATTTGTAATATAAGTGAAGAAAAAAAAAGTTTGTTGAAAGAATGATTCTGAGAAGCTGGTTATTAAATATAATCTGTTTTGAGTAAAATGCTTGGTGTGGCAGAAGGCTTTGTTGTACTGACTAACACATTTTTATGGACATTCCAACTTTGAACCCTCCTATGGAGTTACTGGCCTTAAGCCTATGCTACAGGAATTACTGTGCTGCTTGTGTTAGTGCTGTCAAAGGCAGGTGGTTATTTTGTTTTTACTGATTGTGTTGGACTATACCGGCAGCATTTGGTAGCCCAGTGGGACTTTACCATTTATGCCAGCATAAGCTTTTCACCCCTCAGATCTTCTGTCCATCTTAGTGAAGTTAGAGAATTTGTGACTGTGTGGTACAGTGGAGCTTCTCTCTGTGGATACCAGGGGTGAGCTTAGGCAGTGCCTGAGCAGCAGAGCCAGGCTGACATCATGCCTGTGTTATGGAAACAATGAGGTCGTTGGAATGATTTGCTCATTTGGCTGATGCCTCTCTTGGAGGTGTCTGTGTTTGTTGCCGTATGGAACACAAGCCCAGATTGTGTCCTGTCCCTCAGCAGGACATGAACCACTCTGCAGGTTTTTCCAGATGCCTTTTCTGTGATTCTTTTGATTGTACTGCACTTGTGAGCACTAAGTGATAGCTTCTAATAGAGAAAACTTTTGCAAGTCAAAATAAATTCCATGAAAAAGGGTGGTCTCAGTATTTGACCTGTTTATTAAGACCTAGCTTGGTCTGGAATTATCATTAAATCCATCACACAGTCTGCACACTTTCCATCTCCACTCTGTATGCTAAAATCACCATGTAAGAGTATTTTGTCCTGCCTTGATATTGTAGACAAGGCAGTGCAGGTAGATGATGGACTAGGTGGGGAATATTTATTGCAACAGGAGCATTTGAAAGATGTGAAAAGAGTAAGTACAGTGGGAAAGGTTATTTTTGGTTGCGAAAGGAAACTTCTTGGGCCACATCATCCTGTAGTATTGTCAAGACAAATGTTTCCTGTTTTGTTTTGTCATTTTATTTTCCAGGAGTTGTTCTGCTGGTTGCTGCCATGCTTCACAGGAGGAATTCAAAGCTCTGGCTAGGATTTTTGTGCTGGTGTGTTGCCTTTCTGGTGGTGTTGGCTCCTTTTCTGAAAATGTAGCATGTTTTTCCCCTGCAGTAGATATTTTGTGACTTGAATGGATCATTTAATTTCACTGTCCTTCAGAGGCATAATTAGTAACCCACATTTACTTTTGTCTTTTCAATGCTTATAAAATGCTCAGTTTTATTCATGGAGTGTTCTCTCATGTGAGGATAAGACTATTTTCTGAAGAAATTTGCAAGCAAAATGCTCTTGACCAGTAGTTTTTAAACGTGTTTGCTGTAGAAGGTGTCATTTTCTTCTTTGTAATTGTAAATGCTTCAGCACCACTGAAAATCTAATTAACCTTATAAAAGGAAGAGCACATTGATATTTGCAGGGAGAATGAAGAATGTAGGACAGAGTGAAGCTGAGAAAGTAAAGGATAATATTTAGTTGCAACCATGGTAATGATCACGGGGACACTCTTGTTTCAGAAGCTCTGTGACAAACACTGTCCCTGTGAATAAATTATTTTTATTCTGCAAGCAGCTCTTTCCTCCCTGAAACTGCACCCAGCCAGCTCCTTGAGGCAGTGTTAGGATATGACAGTTCAGAGAAGCTGGTTTTCAGGCAAATTTGAAATTTAGGGCCTCACAATGTACTTAAGCATTTTGATGGAAATACATTTAGCCTTACATCATGGCTGTGTTTTTAATTCCTTGAGAGTTTTAGCTGGCTACCTTCCGCTGACAGGACCCGAGGGAATGGCTTGAGGCTCTGTCAGGGGAGGGTTAGGTTGGGTAATAGGACAAGGTTCTTCACCCAGAGGGTGTCTGGGCACTGAACAAGCTCCCCATGGAAGTGGCCACAGCACCAATCCTGACAGAGTTCAAGCAGCATTGGGACAATGCTCTAGGTGGGAATGCTGGCGTGTCCTGTTCAGGGCCAGGAGCTGGGACTTGGATGATCCTTGTGGGTCCCTTTCAACTCAGGATATTCTGTCATTCTTTCAACATTCACCTTGTTTTGCTGTGTAACAGTGGGATACAACATCCTTGCACAGCTGGTAAATATTGGAGTGTGAAGGAGCTGATTGAGTGGTGTGAGATGCTGAGAAAGCAGAGTAGGTTAAGGGCAGTATTTTCCCCTGTACTGATAAGGGGAAGTTGATTTCTAGTGTAGATTTTTACACTTACACTATATATGTGCATATACACAGTTCTTTCAATAGGAAGGACCTTTCCCCACCCCAAAATTCCAAACCTGTCCTATGAAATTAATATAGCTGAAATATTTTATTATTTATTGAGCTCTAAGGATGCAAAGCCTGGATGAAATGCAGACTTTGAGGAGCTTTTAAAGTGTAGCAAGGAAGATGGATATAAAAATGTTGAATTATGTTGTTTTGGTGCTTTTGTGTTGGTTATGCAGAATTCTACAGTCATTGCATCCTGGTGGAGGACACAGGGATTCCTGTTACACTGCTAGGACATGGAAAAATTGCTGGAGGAATGCCACAGGTTGCTGCTCTGCATCTGCTCAGAGAATCAGCTGTGCTCAAAGCTATCAATTTCACTTCAAGGCACAATACCTGGAACTTGTATGCTGCAGTAAGTCATTCATGAATTACTGGGAACTTGGGAATTTGTGTTTATCCTAACACAGAGATGTGATGGCAGCTGTGAAAATGACTGCAGTTCCCCAGAGGCAAAGCAGTGCTGTGTTTGAGCTGCAGCAGCCTGGGCCAGAGAAGGTGAGAGAAACAACACCAGGACAGGTCAGGCACCAAAAATGCCTTTATCTTACCTGTGGCCTTTTGGACAAACTCCAGTTGTATCAACCCACAACATCAGACAAAAGCTGCTTTAAGAACACTGATGCAAAAATGAGGTCTTGGGTGGCCATTTCTGGTTCAAGTAGCTGTTTATATATTTATTATAATTATACACAACCTTGACAATCTGTATTGCCATTCAAAAATAAATCCAAGTCTTGTCAATTTGCACATGATCTGTCACTACTAAGGATCCCATTTACATACATGGTAAACATTTTCCATACTTAAACACTGCTTGAAATTCTGATGCTCCCATCTCCTCCCCCCCCATCCCCTGGAGTTAGACTATGGAAAGAAACTTTTCCAAGCACTGCAACATTCAGGGACTACCACCTTTTCTGATCAATTTAATTAAACTATTTCAACACTTGGTAGAGGTGGCTGGTGGGTATAGCTCTTAATTGCATTTTTGTTAAAAATTATTCTTGATGGATTTCATTGCAATGATTCCTGGTTTTCATTGCTTGACATGCTTCCTTCTGACCAGGAAAGAAGGAAACCAAAGTTTAGCAGCTGTATCAAGTAAGTCACATCAAGCACATTCCTGGTTTAATATTCTGCAGTGCCAACAGTCACATTTAGTTGTTTTCACTGTTATTGACATGTGTAGTAAGTGGTTGAAGTCTTCAACTTTCAACTGCAGAAAATGAAGAATTCAGCTAGGAGTCAGCCACCACACACTTTTAAGAGCTTGTGTTTATACTCCAACTGCTATCTTGGGAGCTGAAATTATTATTTATGAGGCATTAATGACTTTTGTTAAGCAACATGTTTTTTACCACCTCTTTTGAGTGTTTCTGTCTCCTTGTGCCCAGAAGATGAAAAAACCTAAGAGTAGCAGAAGTGTAAGAGGCAAGAAAATATTCCTCCATCCAGTTAATAACCTAACAGCTAGTAGCAATTAATATAAGCATCCTTAGGGCAGGGAGACCTTACACCAGCCCACAACTCAAGTTTGGGCATCTGAGCTTCACTTGAGAAGGGCTCCCAGAAGTGTGGAAGTATTACAGTGTGATTACACAGCAATGAGAAGTCCTATTTTGAGGAATGAGCTTCGTGATGTCTGAATCTATGGGAATTGAATTTAGCTTCTTTTCCTACAGCAGCCGGGCAGGTGCTTTGAACCAGCAAACACAGCATGTTTGCACCATGGCTTTGTGTTTTGGATGCTAGCATTGGTTAACTGACAGGCATGGAAAACCAAGAGCTCTGACAAGTGTAGATTCCAACTTTTGTTAAGGCTGTTCATTTTTCACACTGGTGTCAAAAAATAATTGGGAAGAAAATCCTGCCAGCTCCTTGCTTGTTTCCTGAAACTACATTTACACAATCCTGACATGAAAACCCCCACTTAAATATGGAGTATTTGAGAACTGTTATTAGCCATCTGTAGGAGAGACTGGAGTTCAGCACACAGAGATGTTGCAAAACATTAGGGAATTTCAAATGTTGAAGATACAAAGAAATCCCATCAACACACAGATTGGATGCTTTACCTTAAACCACCCCAAGGGGTCCCAAACGCTGGAGCTGCACTGCAGACACTGCACTGCTTCCCTCCATGCTCTGCCCTGGGGCCTTGGCAGGGAACACAGCTTGTGGAATACAGGTTGGGTGTTTCCCAGCTGCCCCTGAGCAGCCAGGACCAGCTGCTCACTGCTCTGCAAACATGCCCCAAAGGCAGTGTTTGAGCAGTGCAAGGACACTGCCAGAAGCCAGCAAGGGAGAGGAGTCTTAGTTCAAATTCAGACATACAAAAATCAAATCCTTCATTCACAATCAAGGGGTATTTTGTCATGAAGCAGCAGCTTCAAGAAAGAGCATAAAACCCGAACTTGAGTGTTTATGTTACATCTGAAGCTCAAAGGAACTCCTTGGAGTCTAAAGTACCGTAATAATAAAAGTGGAAAGGAACTCATTAATCAGTTCTAGACTAAACTCAGTTTAGTAAAGAAAATTAAAACAAATAAATTGTGAAGTCCTTTCTTGAGCAAGTCCATTAATGCTCCACACAGGAGACAATGAGTCCTCTTCAAAGGAAAGAAGGAAGCTCTTACTGGTAAAATGAACCAATGTATCTATGGTTTCTGTATAGAAAATGAACCAATGTATCTGGTTTCTAACTAAATCTCTACATGACACTTCAGAACCCAATTTACAAAACTTTTGTTTTTTAAACAAACTCTACTGCCTTTACAAAGATAGTGTTGCTTCCTTTTTTTCTTTTTGTGAGACATGGAGGGAACATTTTCAAATATTAGAAATGTATCCTGCCCTCAGCGGAAAGTTTCAAGTAAGACATAATCAACAAATACCTGCTGTTATAATATACAAGATGCAGAGCAGCAGACTGCTGCTGGTTCCCTACCAAAACTTGGTGTTGCCAAGACACACTCTGGGGCTGTCAGGGGAGGCAGAGGGACCTTGCTCATTGAGTCTGACACACAAAACCACAAGTTGTGCCTAGTGTGTAAGTACTTAAATCTGTCATGGTGAAATCTCCTCTTTGTAACAGGAACCAGATTCCATTTGAGCAAGTCATACATTAATGTGAACCTCGCTGTGAAAGATCAACTCTGCCATCCCAAATGGGATTCCTAACACGGACCTCAGAGCCAGCTTCTGTGGGCTGCATTCCTCTTCAGGGGGATCTAGAGACAGACCAGATGCACAGCAGGAAAACCTCTTATTCTAGTAAGAAAACTTGACTACAACTGTTTGTCTGAACCATATCTGCTTTTAAGCGTGCAGAATTACTCTAGCCTTTATCCTAAGCACTGCTTCAGATATCTGTGATGTGGTATTAAGCATCTGATGGCCATGAGCAGAGGACACTCAGTTCTTGCACATGAGCCTTTAGCTACTGGAGAACTGACACTGGAGATTTCTGCAGTTTTGTGCTCTTCTACCACAGGTACCGAGAAGTCTACCTAGACAAATTATTGTGTAGCTGGATTTTAGGAAGCCAGTACTTGAGAATGCTGCTCATTACACTGCTGTGGTAAAAGCCATTAGGATATAAATGGTGTTAAAGCCTACAAGACCCAAGCCAGCCCAGGCTGACTGATGCTGCAGTACTGTCACACCTCAGTACCAGAGGAGTGACAACCGTGGCAGAACTCAGGACTGAGGTCACAGAGGAGCTGAGCTGCAGAACAGCTCTCCTCAAAGTCACTCAGTTTTTGCTCAAGGACATTAAACATGTAAACTTACAGTGTCAGACCACCCACTCTGACTGCATGGAAGAGAGAAAAGTAGATGCATCTCAGTCACTTGAAGTCAGTCATGAAGATGCAATTCCAGCACTTGAACTAGTCTGGCAGATTTCTGTACAGCCATGAATGACGCTTCCATTTTCTGTGAAGGTATGAGAGAGTTGAATTCACCTCGCCCAGGGGTCATGAGTTACTTTCTGGCATGAGCAGTGGTAGAAGATGAATGGCATGGCTGAAGATAAATGGCTGTCAAAGCCAGAAACAAGACTGTGGTTCTTCACTTGTTTACAACAGCAACACCTCCTACGGGAGAACTGCTGTAGGAGTGCCTGGTTAACATCTGAATTTGTTTCTGGGACAGACTTCAAGTCACTGCAGCATTACACTGCAACTTATTTTAGCTTCTTATGCTAGGTAAAAAAAACACTTTTCATACTTAGACTAGCCCACTGCCATTCTGGTAACAGAAGAGTTTTGAAGTCAATAGTGACTGGCTTTAGCAAGTGGAGCAGCACCTCAGTGACTGACAGAAGCATTTGGAATATATTTGGGACATAGACTGGACCTTGACAACATTTAAGATGTATCAAGGAAAACAGTGATTTTCTACTGTGTAATACATTGTATACACTTTCATTAGAGAGCTAAATGACCAAAGCTAAGTGGTAAACTATGCAAATTCATCAGGTAGATTCCACCTTTGGGGTAATAATATCCAGTTTTTAAGCTCTTTTGTTTTGGTCCTTGACCAAAAAATTTATGTGCTGAGCATCAAGGCTTAAAGAAGCTCTCAGCACTTCTTCCAAGTTTGCACCAAACAGCATCTAAGCCACCTCAAAATCAGGGTGCTGACACCCAGTTTGCACAGCACTGCTGCTGTTGTTTCTCCTCCCCAGGATGAGATACAATCAGATGGAAATGGAATTCAAAACAAAAGAAGCGTTAATAGTTCCACGTGCAATGAGACATTTTCAAGGGAAAGCTATGCAGCAGGCCTTGAACGTTCTCCCCTCTCGTGCTGTTCTCACCAGCATCACCCTGTCCTAGGCTCAGTAGGGTATGTACAGCAACGTGCAGAGACCAGGGATTCCAGCACCCAGCAGAGCCACGGTGCTGGAGCAGTCTGCAGTGAAGACTGGTAGTGGGATGGGAACCCAAAAAACGCCAAAAAGCTCCGATTATTCAGTTCCTATGAAAAAGACCGTACAATTCTCATGGTACATCAACAAGATGGACTGGTATGCCAACTAACCTCTATTTTAATATTTAAATTATAACAATACAATAACTAGAAAAGGTCAGTGCTTCAAGTGACAGGTTTTGCCACTTCAATTCCAATATTTTTCCAAAATAAAGATGCGATTAGATCTACACTTGAGCATCAGTAGTGCAATACAGTATCCTTTCCTGAATAAAGGAGCTGAGGTTTATCCACAATAAAAGCTTTAAATAAGGTAGATTGTTGCCATTTATATATCAATTCTGTATGTTTGATATAAAATATATTGGGGAAGCTTCAACTGACTTATACAATCTACATTTGGCTAAAGCTCCACATAAGCAGCATCAGTGGAAATGAACATCAGAGGTGTACTTAATATAAAACACTTTCAAAACTACTCAGCAACAAATGACAGAAGTTTGGCTAAGAATAACTGAACATCTGAGGTGTGTACCAGACAAAAAGAATGGACCCTGTGGTTACTTGCACTATTTTAATGAAGTAAAAGAAATGCAAGGTTTAGTCCACTTCCATTTCTCCAGGGGGTTTGGTCTGCTGGGGGTTGTCCTTGGCTGGTTCGGGCTTTGTTTCAGCAGCGCTCTGTCCGTTCACGGGCCCGTTGTGCTCCCCGTTAGCTTTGGCCTGCCCCTCACTGGGAGCTTCTATCTTCGGCTTGGGCTTGGACAGAATGGGGTTACAGAAGCTATCCAATTCCTGGTTGTGACACAAGTGAGACAGCAAGGTCATTTGGGGGCACAGCAACTGCACCCAACTACACTGCCTCTCATTTGTACTGTCCCTAACTGTCACCGTGGTACTTTATGAAAAAATCCCTTCGCCAGGATTTTTTCTCCTGGGAAGCTGGGAAGCTTCAGCTTCTCCATGTTTTGCTCCTCTGGAATGTGATTTGGAGAATTATTTACCCAGCATGTGAATTGTTTTAATTATTGGCCAATCACACCAGCTCTGTTGGACTCTGAGTCAGTCACGGGTTTTTATTATCATTCTTGTCTAGCCTTCTGATGTCTCCTTTCTCTTTCTTTAGTATAGTTTTAGTATATCATTTTCTTTTAATATAATATAATAAGTCAGCCTTCTGAGAACTTGGAGTCAATTCTCATCTCTCACCTCGTCCTGGGGATCCTCACAACACTGCAATACCTAATGGCCTGGAATGTCGTTGTCAAGGACCAGACTTCTCTATTCTGCAAAGTCTAGAAACTTAAAAAAAAACTTTTCACCACCTGAGGAGCCTCTGATTTGCTACAAACCTGTATGTGACAGCCCATTCTGTAGAAACCTGGTGCTGTAAATCCAGGGTATTGTGCACAGGTACTACTGTAAATCAAGAGCCAGCACTGAAGAGTGCTCTAACTGCTGCCCTCTCTGTATAAGACCTTTCAACAGCTTTAAAATCTCTGCAGATGTGTAATTCTAGCTCAGATCTAGGCTAAAATCTGGTTCAGGAAAAACTGATTAGAATGCAACAAGTACAATTATTATTTTTTACCTTAGATTTTGCTAGTATTTCTGCCACTTTGACAACTGGATCCTGAGTTAGACTGAGTTTGTTCTGGGCATTCATTTTGCTGTTCAACCAATTCATAGCCTCATTAATGTATTTTTCAACTTTCTCCATCTCAGCAGGATCTAAGTGGTCGTATTTTTCATCCTAAGGAGAGAGAGAGAGGTATTTGTATCACCAATTAAAATATGCTGCCCACCCAATTAAGTTAATCTTTGAAGTTACAGAAACACTGGTAACAGCTGTTAAGTTCAGAGATCCATTTCAGGTGGTACCAGCCACCACAAAAACCACAGGAATCTCTGATTTATGTTCTCAAGAAGCAGCTCTTTCTGCTGGCAATAATGAACAAGTTTAAAGTTCTCAGGGGCAGAAGTACAACAGCCCTTCTAAAGCAGTGCAAGAGGTAACTTTACAGGATTTATTTAAACACGAAAAACTCTACAGGCAAACTCCAAACACCTACAATCATTTAACAACTAAATCATTTGCCTTTACCTTATTTTTGTATGCTTCTACTGCTTTCATAAGGAGCTGAATCTTCTTCCCCAGTTCATTTAGAACTTTTGGTCTCTCTTCATGTTCCATGCATCTTTCCTGGATAGGCTGTCCAAATTTCTGGAATAATAAGCATGAACATCTTGACAAAACACGTATTTCCTTTAGTCTGCTCTAAGAATACAATGCAGCATGGGAAGGAAGGCTGCCTTAAACTCCTTTTCTCATCCCTCCAAAGGGCCAAGTCTTTGCATATTGCTTTAGTCCAACAACAAAAAAAAGCAGAAGGTTAAACACAGGAATAGTGACTGTTCTTTCTAGGGTTGGTATTTTGCTGGTTTTTTGCAAAAAGAGCATTTGGAACAGAAACCAGTGAGGCTTTAAGAGATGCTTTAATTTTTAAGTAGTTAATCTGAAAACATCTAATTTTATCCACTGTTTGCTTTTTCCTTCTCTTGAATCCAGGCAGTTGCCTGGATCTACACTGCTGTTTCCATCAATTATTCCTCCCCTTGAGGAAATGTGACTGGAGAGTAAACAGCTGGAACCCAAGGGCTAGACACATGCTTCAACTTCCAATAAAGTAGGTAGTTATTCATCAGAACTCGTATTTTCCCCATTAGATCCTTAAAATCTGAAGCATTTGTCATCAATAAACAAATGATACAATGGAAGTTACTGTTAAAGCACCCCAGAGCCTTTATTGTTGGATATTAGACCCAAAAGTTGGTCTTACTGTACATCTAAAGAAGATCACTGAGAACAGGGAAAACAGAATGTATATTCTGGAACATAATTCTCATTACCCAGGAGTGCAGTCAAACTACTCAGAAGTCTGACAGAAAATTCCCAGAGCAATTAAATCTATTACCAGTAGTGACAGTCTGCTTCATTTCAACCATCTTCAAATTAGGAACACAACTCACATTAAACTGTATTTCTAGTTCTAAATATGAGTTTTCTAGAGAACAACTTAAAACCTTACTTTTAATTCCTGAAGCTTATCCATGTATACTTGTTTTGGCTGGTCCTCTCCATCTTCATAAAGCCAGTTTTCTGTGTCCTCCAACATCAAGGTCAGCTTGTTTGAGTCCTACAAAGCAAATTATGGACACTCCAAGTCAGAAAGGAACACATCAAATGAGACTTCTCTCCCTGGCACAAACCCACCCTACTCAAAAAAGGACTGCTTCATCAGCTTAAAATAAATATTCCAAGTGAGAGTGAAGGAAAACAGTAATTAACAGACTTCAAAGCCAAGATTTTACAGTGATGAGAGAGGCAGGACAACCCTACTCATGTAATTTGCAGGTGAAGTTTACCAGAGTTATAAAATCAGTCCTGAGGCTATTTAAGGCAGTCCATGCACCTCTGAAAAGTGTTCCATATTATCTGTTCATTTCCTTTTTCTTCCTACCCAGTCATGCCATTCAGAGCCTACTTTCCTGTGCTGACCATGGGGTTTTCCTTCACTTTCTGCCTGTATCCCTGACCCTTCCTTGCCACTGAGGAGCTTCTCAGGCAGTCAAGAACTCTGCAAGTCAAATGTCAGGTGTCAACATTAACCTGAACTTCACTGAAACCATCTCCTATTCCAAAACTAGTCCAAGAGACCCCTGCAGCCTCCACAGAACACACACACACAAAATTTATCAACACAAAGGAACTTCTCCCAACAGCTGAAATGTATAAACAGGTCTTACTTCTTCAGTGATGAATTTCTCAAAGGCTCCACACAGCTTGTCTCTGAATTCATACACATATTCCTCAACAGCATTCTTAGCATCATTTCGTTCCTTCTCCAGCTTGTCTTGCATCATCATCTTCCCCTAGGGTGGAGAAAGGCACACTGAAAACTGAAAGCATTTTTAAGTGTCAAGCTTAGTGACTACACTTCAAACTGTACCAGAGAAGATGGCAAAGGCCTGATAATTCACAATTACTGATAAAAGTGTTCATCTCTGTGTAAGTCATCACTACAAGCACAACCAGAATGGGCTAAAGTCCAGAGAAACTGAGTCATTTCAACAAAAACCCAAACCACAACCAAAACCTGTTACAATTATGGGCAACTTTCTAAAGAATTCTAAATTAGCTAAGTCAATGATTGCAACTATTTTTTAGATACTTATTTCCAGTGACATTAATTTGAGCAGTCACCTCTTTATGCTGCTTACCTCATTTTCTATGTAGGAATTGATCAGATCTTGTCCCAGCTGCCTACAGAGGCTTGCCTGTATAGGGAGGTCAATACTCTTAACTTTTGTTTTAGCCTTTGGCTGGGAGGGATGATCTTGCTTTTCTCCAGAAGCAGCCTATGAAAAGAGTGACACCACTAAGAAACTTGCAGGAATTTTAAGTATTACTACATTTACGACCAAAAAAGAAAGACAGATGAAACTAGTTAAGACAGCTACAAATAATTATTATGTAAATTAAGCACCTAATTATTTCTCTATATTCAAAATCACCATTACCTTAGTTCGGATCCAAACAGGTGAAATTAATTTCTTTAAAGAACTGTTAAGTAAACTTGTTCAAAAGCTTAAAGCACTGCATATTATTCTTCACAGTGTTTCCCAATCTCCCTAAATTCTATCTTCATTATAAAACCAGGTTAAACAGCAGAAACCTGCTTCAAAGTCTTAATCATGCTATGTTGAAAATTAAAGTGCTATGGAAAGATTCCCTACTTATCCTCTAAACACAGTCCCATGTTTTCCAACTAGCAAAATCAGTTGAGTGTGAGAATACTGGGCTAAAAATGTCCTATCAATACTGAACACAAACCTTTGTTTCAGTTCCAGCATTTTCAGTTTCCTCATCTGCCTGGTTCTGTTGTTCAGCTTGACTTTTCTGCACACCTTCTTCTTGATCAACCTGCATTTTATCCTGCAGAGAGTTAGATAACTGAATGCAAAGGTTTGCTGTAAGATTGAGGACTGATATCAATTGCAGTAAATCCCAGACAACACACAAACTTCACAATCAATCTTGAAAATTTATGGTTCACCATGTTTAAACAGGCATTTTGATGTAGTATTTGTAGTATTTTTATTTATAACTTGCAAATTAAATGAAAATTCTACTCTACTGCTTGATATTGCTGTCTGTCCCCATTACATAATTACACTAAGCCTTGTGAATACTCACTTGAAATTAGAAACAAATACATATAAAATGGAACCAAAGAACATTCTAGCAACACACCACCAACACAGGAAACAACAATGGATTCTCTATGGAACAGCCAGAACTTTGACCTCCTGTCATTTCTGACTTAAACTTTAAAGGTTGCAACCCAAAGCAGAAGTCATTTAATCACTGCAGTTAATTACCTGCATCTGTCTCAAAAGGCAGTGAAATCAATAAAAATCAGCTTCTGTAGTGGTAACCTCTTGGGAGTACATGAGCAACTTATCTTCCCTCCATGCCACCCAAAATAAAGAGAGCCTCACTTCAATTTTTCAGTAAGTTTATCACTTTTGCCTTATTCTAACTTTAACAATCTGACTGGTAAATTACCAGTGCAGATCATTTGGTTTAAGTAATATAGTTCCATGTCATCACCCAAAAACACTTCTAATGACACAGTAATGGGTAAGCCTGGTGTTTTCAGGATGATTCTAATACTCAGTGATCCAGAGCATTAATAACTAACAAGCTGTAGCTGAGATCTGAAAGGCCCAAGACTGCCTCCATGACAAGGAATTAATATTTCTGGATTCACAAACTACATATGAATGGAGAATAATTTACTACTAGTTCTGCAAAACAATAAGAACAATTGTTGAAGATTTCAAACTCTATCACAGGTGCCTATGTTGCAGTTCAAAGTGGAGAACAGGAAGACTACTTCTACCAAATTTCAAATTTTGTCACCTGAGAGTAGGAAAAGAGTAATATCTAAATCCTCACTTGCTGTTCTTACTGTTCACACAGAAAAGCCAACAGCTGGAAGGAACTGCTTTGCCTACAGGAAACAGCTAGAGAGGGGATAACAGGACACACAGACAAGACAAACCTCCTCCTCAGAGTCGAGGGCATGATCCTCAATACTGAAAGGTAATTGCTGACAAGCACCATGGTGAAACAGAAGATGTGTTAGTGCTACAAATGGAAAGCCTGAGCATGGAAGCAGCTACTCTCACACTGAATTCAGCACACTCCCAGTAAGCTCCACGTGCCTCTTACACTAAAGGCCAGCTCCAGCACTTCCAACCTTTGCTCACTTCATCACCAACATCATGTATGGAGCTGCACCATGCTCAGCATTTCAAATATGCCCACATTCCTGGAAAGCAGTGTAGTCTTTAAGAAGTTGCTTATACCAATTATGTAATGCTAGTTGTGTAGCCATTTGCTCTAATTCCTGTAGAATATCCAACTAAGGTGGGAGAAGCTAAGGCCAAATCCTAGGAGAAAGGCTGTCAGGGCCAGTGTTGGTGTTGCTGTTTCCAGCTCCAAAGTGGCACCCAGTCCTCAACTCTGCACTGCAAAGGGGCACCTCACTGGCAGCTACTTTCAGGAGGAAGTGCAGTTTTCCATGTATAGAGAAATGCCATATACTTTTTACTCAGTGAAAATATACTTTGTGAGGAAAAACCTTTAGAATTAATTTGTCAGCAGATCTCATTAAATACTCTGCCTTTTGCTAACAACACTAGATAATGCCAAGACTAGTAGAGAGATGATAAAGAACAATGAAAAAACTACTTTATGACTTTTTTAGAATCCCATTCTTTGTTCTTATTGCCACACTCAAGCAATAAACATGAAGAAACATGTTACATAACCAAAGAAGTAATTTAAGGGTGGAGAAGCAGTAACCACCAGAAGCCAAGCAGGGCCATTCACCCTGCAATTATCGGCTCTCATTGTTGCCACAATGACAGTGAAGACGTTTACAAGCTTTACATACCAGCTCCTCATCTCTGCCTTGGTTCTTACTTGCTGACTCGGTGTCCATGGGGGTGTCGTTGTGCTCCCCCTCCACGCTCAGCTTCTCGATGATGGACGCGCTGGCCACGCTGAACAGCCCGTGGATGTTGACTCGCACTTTCACCTTCACCTTGGAGTTGTCGCCGTCGTGCTGGGGACTCACGTTCTGAATGGTGAAACGCCCTTGGGAACGACAGAAATGGCTTTAATTGTTGTCCCAAAACGCAGAGGAAGGGCGGGAAAACCCCAAACACATTCCTTAAAGGGTGTTAATTTAAACAGCAAGTTCACTGTTTGGAAACTTTCTACTTAGCTGACAATCCTACAATGTAAGCTGCAGGTAGATAAACTAAAAGCTGGTTCCCCAATTATTATCAGCTCACTGATAAATTTGCTTTATCTGTATTTATAAAAAATAGACAATACTTTACTAGGTGTTCTACTTCTCTGTTGCCTTCTGTAACCACCACACTAGAGAAACTACTCTGATTTCATCTCAAATGGTTTCTTTTGTCCACGTAACTCAAACTTCACACTGAAAAATAAAACGTTAACAGAGATAAAATATTCTGCTTAAATTTCATAACATGCCTGCACTACACTTTCTGGAAAATGAATAGTGCTTAGCAAAGTTTCTGAAAGCAGTGGGGCTGCTACTTTATTTTGCAACTTGCAGAAAATTTAAGTGTAGATGATGTGCATATGTAAAGGAGAATGTTTCTTCCTCAGGACCACAGACTTCTTGCATAGACAGCCAAACAGATAGCAAATTTGTACCTGATTCATGAATCAGTGAATAAACAATGAATTAAAGAAGTGTACTAATAACTGCAAAAAAGTAGCATTAGCTAACAAGAAACTTATTTATGCCGTCTAATTCTTCAGACTTTACTACAGATGCTTATATTTCATATTCTCAGATTAACAGAAAGAGACATGACAGCATGAGACAAGTTATCTGTCCAGACAGGCAACAGCTCCTTTGATCCAATTTTTTTGAAAAATACAGGCTGGCAGGCACATAAGATCCTAATCAATTTTATAGAATCTAAAAGAACCAGGCAATAGAGCACTAAACTCTTTGTGCCTACTTCTTTTGAAGCATTCAGCAACTGTAAAGATAGAGAGAAGGATGAATGCAGAATTTTTTTAGGCATGTCAAATAGAGATGTCAACATGGTTTGCTCACTATACTTAAATCAAGAAGCCTGTGCTGAGCCTTCCTAAAGGAACTAAGCTTTTCAGTAAGCTAGAAAATATGGAAGTAACATATCTCACAGGAGAGAAGAACCACTTTTTCCTGTATCAAAAGGAGCTAGGGATGGGGGTTTTATTCCCATGTCCTTACCTATTCTGGAATCAGGATAAGGCACTTCGTGTGGATGGGTATAATAAGCTTCCAAGTCAAAAGGCTCTTTCTTGTGGAAGGTAATTACTTTTGAGAATGGAGCAGCATGGTTCTTACTGAAGACTTCACACTCCCTACAGCAATAAACATTAGATATCATTAAATCTCTGAGCATAACTTGATGGATAATCAAAGTCAAGGTAATGTTAACAATCAGCAGCCCTGCTGACCAAGCAACTGAGTAATTTGGTTTAAGTCAGTTTTTAACAAGAGTTGGAGGTTGAAGGCCTCTAGGTCTCAAAGCTGGACTCTGCATTTTATGTCACACTTATTAAAAATTAGGCAACTTCAACCCAACATTCTAATTAACTGTATTTCCAATTGTTGAGCAGTAACTGGAACCCAAAAGGTAAAATGCTAAAAAAGAAAATTAGACTTTCAACATTTTTCTTTATATCTAAACACACACTGTTTTGTTGGCACTGTACAACTTACCCTGTTCCTTCTTCATAAGATGATTTCCATCTCAATGTTATGGAGTAAGGAACAACATCTGTGATGGAAAACTCACGCACTTTAAAAGCTGGAGAAAGAATTGCACACTAGGGGAAAAAAAGAGACCACAAATTTATTATATCCATGTGGTCAAATAAATAGCAAGTACAAGAATTAATACTTATCATATAGGTCATATGGAGGTCCTGCTTATCACAGACTTTTTTTTTTAAAAACAGAAACTTCCTAGAGTTAACTGAACTGAAAGACTTAACTAAATTAATAGGTATTATTTCTTCAGTGATTTTCAGCGAAGGTTCCAATGACAAAACAGAAGTGGAACAGCAGAATTTAGGTTCTCAAATTTAACAGGTCTTTTCAACAAGCCCGTCCCTCTAACATGACACAGCAAATTAATGAATGTAACAGAATTCCAATTAGTGCAAGAACAAGTAAGACTCTACATCTTGTCTCAGCTGCAGTACCTTTTGCTTGTGATTAGCTGGATTTCATTAGTACATTTTGTTAAAGAAGCAATATTGAAGTTTTATTTCAGGAACTATACCTGCAAGGCACAGCCTCTTGCAACAGCTTCATCAGCATTTAGGGTGGTGCTTATCTCTTTACAGAAAAAGTTAGAGATCTGTTCCTTCACTGCTGGAATTCTAGTAGCCCCACCTAC
Organism: Agelaius tricolor; assembly: GCF_023055355.1. Classification (NCBI taxonomy): domain Eukaryota; kingdom Metazoa; phylum Chordata; class Aves; order Passeriformes; family Icteridae; genus Agelaius; species Agelaius tricolor. The sequence continues at coordinate 6,271,932 of NW_027269294.1, read as the reverse complement.
TATTTCTATACTGTAGATATCTTCACGCTGAAGTTCTAGAAAAGAGAGTGCATGCCCTTAAGTTATCATCAAGGTATCAGAAAGCTATCTTTGGACAAAAAAAAAAGAAGAGAAAAAAATAAAAGCTCTCTTATTATCTAGACACTGTGACAAGTGCTGAATGTATTTCATGGCTGAAAAGATCTTTAAAACTCTTTGTCCCTCCTGTAGGCTACAAGGTTTTGTAGTTGCACAAACCTGGGAAATGCAGAAGCCAAGCATCAATGAGAACAGCTGTTCTTTAAAGTGTGCTGTCCATGTGCATCCCCTTTCTGCTCTGCATGAACTCAGAAAGGTGAAACTGGGTCTTCTGCACTACTGGACAGTATCTCACCTCTCCCAAAAAAAACCCAACAAAATGAAACCCAAATAGATCTCATTTTAATATTTGGCCGAATTTTGCTTGCCAAAAGAGAAAAGAAAACCTTTAAAGCCAATATATGTAAAAAATAGCACATTGTGCTTGAAGGTTAACTTTTTGATTCTGGAATCAGGATATGTGTATGAAGTAATCTCAAACAATTGTCAGTCCTTGAACAGCTCTGCTCAGCAGTTACTCAGGTTTTTAATTCCTGGATTTGCTATTGAGCCAAGTCACAAGATCAGCAGAATTCTTCCCTTTCAGTTGAAGGTGATGGAATTGGGGGTAAAACCTTCCCTGTTAAAGTCTACTTCTCTCCTTTACACTACATTAGCCAAAAAAAAAAGAAAAAAAGAATTACTTTGTTATTGGCACATGCTTTAGGTAATTCAATTTACGAGTATACTGCCAAATTACCAGGTCAGTGAGGACATGTAAGTACCACATGGAACAGGCTGGCCAGAAGGTTGCAGTAAAGAATAGTATCTTTTACCATCATCATTTTGGTTTGGTTATTTGGTGGTTTTTTAAAATAAATTCAGAGTGCCAACCTTTTCCATGACAAAGGGTGAATGAGGGTCAATAACCAAGGTTGCAGAGCAGCATGTGCACTAAATGAGGCGGGAATGGGATCATGCATTCATGGCAAGCATATGAATGGAACTTACATTTAACTTTTCAGTATTTAGCTTTGCAATTCTAATAAATACAAAAATACATTGAAAAGATAATCATTAAAGAGATCAGGAACGACTGGATTACTAGCAGCACCTCAAGTAACTTCTACTTACTGGCTTGATCCATGGCTGCTCTTAGGGGAGGCTCCACTCTGGCCAGAAGGGCAGCACACAGCTGCTCGAACTGAGCTCTGCAGGGCAGGGAGAGACTTGGTGTTACCAGGCTGCTCAGAGACCACAAGCCCTGGCCCAGAGTGGGAACAACACCCAGTACCTGTTCATCTTACTGGAGACATCCAGGTCGTTCATGAAGCACTCGATGTTGAGGGGAAGGTCGGAGGCGTTGGCGCTCATCAGCTTCTTGAGCTTCTCACATTCCTGATACAATCGCAGCAGGGCTCGGGGGTTCTCTTTTACATTCAGCTTGTATTTTGTCCTAAATTCTTCAGAGAAGTAATCTACCAAAGCCTCATCAAAATTCCTGCCACCTACGAAAGGGTCAAAGGTAGTGGCCAAGACCTGGCAGAAGTCAAAGAATGAGATCAGAAGTTATCAGACAAGGTTTGTGCTGTGTCATTTACTCAGCAAAGCAAGAAGTGCCATCATTGCCTTCCACACAGCTTCAGAGGGCATTTGGCTACCAGAGACAGGCCCACAAGAGCATTCAGCCTTTAGTAGGTCACAGACAAAAGAGTCTCCGAACCAGGAGGCAAAGATTGTGCAGCTTTGCTTCACATCCCACTGGATTTAGACTTTGAACTGTCGTGGATGGCACAAAAAAAAACCCCAACATCTCACAGTGACTCAAGACAGTTCAAGAGTCGCCCATAAGTGAGTCAGTTGCACAAGTGCAACACTTAAGAAGCTCCCTGAATATGCAAATATTTCAGGGATATGACACAAAAACTGTGCAGTGTCCTTAATGATCGAGCACTTTGCAAAACACACTTCAGGATGCTACACTTCTGCATTTTACAAAAACTGACTTGATGAAATAGCCAAAATGTAACAGAAAGGTTCTGTATACCCCATTTAAAAAATATTTTCTACAGACATTTATTTTTAAAAAAACTAATCTTTCCACAGAGCAGTATTTTGAGTTTTAAATGCTTCAGGCTTTTAATGTACAACTTCAAAGATTACCTTCAGTTTTCCCTTGTTAAAAGCACAGATGGAAACCTGATATGCAGAATGCCCCATATCTACAAAGACCACATTTCTTGGCTTCTCTTCCAAGGCTGGCAGATCTTGCTTGTATATTCCATAGGCTAATGCAACTGGAAAACACCAACCCATGGAAGGTAAGGGGAAGGCACACACAGCTGCAGACCATGCATTAAAAGCACTACCAAGAGACAGACACTGCCCATGTTCACCCTTTCTAAAGACCTTCATAATCCTTATTAAAAAGTCAAAATTGTGTTGAAAACACATTTTTCACTGACAAGAGAAAAAGATGTCAAGTGAAAGCTTAGCACTAACAAAGAATCCCCCTGTATTTCAATTCTGCTTGTAGCCAAATGAACACTGCAATCTGTGAAACTGCACAGATTAAGACTCATGCTTACAGCTCTCCCTTGAAATGCCTTAGCTTTGAAAAATTCAAGCATGCCCAAGAGATAAAGGAAATGCTTTGGAAAATTCGTTTACACAAATCTATGCTTTCACAACCAGCACTCATTTGGAAAGCTTTTTCAACTTTCTAAAAGCAAAGAGAATCAAGAAAAATAAAAATTACAGATTTAATCAGATCCAACTTTGGTCCCCATGAAGTGTTAGGCATTTCAATGCTCTACCTCAGAATTCACCAGAACCAGAAGAAGGGAGTAAACTACTTTATAGAAACAGTTGTGCCATTGCTGCAGCTGACAGGACTGCCACAACTTGAAGCACAGATGCCAGGTTTATTTCCAAAGCTATTCCCAAGTGTGAGTGTGCTCAGGTTAGCAAACCCCAGCTCTCATGGTGCCTCCCAAGTGCTGCACGCCACGCCACTGCTGTGTTTCCAGTTCCCAAACTGGAATGGGCACTACTAGCCTGGACAGCTCTCTCCCAAGCTCCCAATTGTGTAAGAGCAGGGTGTCATCACCCTGACATTCAACAGCCTCAAAGGACAAAAAAAAAAGTCCTGGCCCTTTACCTGCTGTAGTTTCATTCATCAGCTTCAGACAATTTAATCCTGCAATCTGTGCAGCTGCCATTACAGACCTTCTTTCAGCATCAGTGAAGAAACTGGGGACCTGTTTCCAAAAATAATGACATTGGATATTATAGGATATGGATTTTTTCATTTAGAGTAGTCAGACTTGCCCATCAAGCTATCCTATAAATGTCATTACCACAAGAAACTGTTATAAGCTAACCTCAAATTATTAAAGCTGTCTGAATAAATCAGCGAGCTAATTCGTTTCAGTGCATATTTTAATTAAAAATTCAAAATATGCCAAAAATGAAGTTGCATCCAGGGTTGTTTTAAATAAAGCAGATTTTAACATGCAAAACAAAAAAATCCTGAAAACGTTTTCTTAGATTGAGTTTGAATGAGTCTTTCACCTCAAAATTATCACCAGTTTCTGGAAACACTTGTGCAGGACAAAAAAAAAAAAAACCAAAACCCAACAAATATTCACACAGAGCCCCACAGTAAGTCACTGGCAGAAGCACTGGAATCCAGCTTGAACCTGCATCCCTTTTCCAGCTATCACTGCCAGCTTACAGTGTGCTGCAAGGTTCAGTGCCACCAAAAATAGCCACAGCACCATCAGAGCCCATTTAGGATCTGGCTGCAATCAGCTGGCACCTCTTCAGCAGCCTCTCGAGCAGAACTCCATTTTGTTTGTCTGTTTTGTTGGCCACCACTGTGGGGCACTGCCAAGGATGCCTGGGTGTGTGGGAGGTATTCTCCCAGCTTAAGGAAGCAAGAAAAAAGATCAAAGCAGGTTTTGAAGAGCTCAAGAACACAGCTTTCCAGTTCCCATGGCTGTGCCTGACAGAGAAGGGATAACTGCAAACCTTCGTGCCCAAACTTCCCACCAGGGCCAGTAAACAAACACCATGCCAAAAGCAGACACAGGACTGTGGATCCAACAAAATAAAAAGACTTTTTCAAACAAAGCCAAGTAGTTTGGGTGTGTCACACTATCAGCATGACCCTCAGAGCCCTAAATTCAGGCAACTCTCAAGTGCATTACAACAGTGTTCACCCATGCAACAAGAAAGAAACTTCACAAGAATTTAGGAAGGTTCTTTGGAAGCAAGGAGGATGTGCTTACACCTAGGACAGCTCCCATCTGTAACAAGAACTACAGTAATCAGAAATCCTGTCTGTAGCCCTTGGAGACAGACAGACTGCATCAGCTGAAGCACTGTGTCCTTTCTGAAAATACACTCTGGATTCAACAACCTTTTCATCTCCTCAAACATGCTTCAAGAAGGATTCTCATCTGGAAAACCTGCCACAAAGGCCCATTTTTGGGGATATGATTTCCATCTGCTACTTGAACCTCTTACCATGGTATAAATGGCCCTGGCTGGCATAATTCTGCAATAAATATACACAACTTACTGAAATCACACAGTCAGCCACTGGTTTCTTCAAAGCACTTTCTGAAGTCTCCTTCAGCTTGGCCAGCAGCATTCCTGTGATCTGTTCCACTGCAAACAGTCTCTCTTCATCCAGGTACCTCACCTGGAACAGAGAATTGGGATTCTGTGATCAATCATCCCAACCTTGCTCTCAAGATGTGCAACTTCATAACAATTATTATGAATTATTAATTCATAATCACGGATTATTATTCATAATGTTGAGCATTGAGACCCACTGAACACCAGGCTCTAGACACAAGTAACTACCTTTCTATTGATCTGTGCTCCCTACAACAAATCTTCAACAGTTCAGTTTGGGGTTTTTCTTTTTCATTTTTTTTCTTTTTTTTTTTTGGGAAGCTTCACACCTCAGTTATCTCAAGGGACTATTCACAATGATACAGTATTTCTGCTCCTTGTGTATTTTGAAAAAGCAGCAAAAAAAAAAAGAGCATAATGTAAGTAGGATCACATTGTGCTATAACACAGGCTAAAAATAAAAGTTTTGGAGCAATCCCAAGGAACATGTGCTTCCTGCAACAGTCACCCAAGCACAGGAGGCAGGGAAGGTGTAAACCAGGCAATTCCAGCACTCCTGCCCTGCTCAGGAAACGTGGTTGAATCCTCAGCCTCCATGGGAGGTTCTGTGTCCTGAATTCCTAACCAGCTATCATCTCTCCAGCAATCCCAAGCACATTTAGTTTGGAAGCCAATTAAAGCTAACTTGTCCAAATTTCATATTCAGAGCATTATGTTGTTTTCCTGACACTTGGCCTCTGCATGTCTGATGGGAACTAATAATCTCACACTGTAATTACAAAGATTTGAAGATAAATCTAGTAAGGCCAAGTGCAAAGCTAATGTGACTAAGGAAAATTATTATGATTGATAAGAAGCCTCAATGGACATCTTGGAGAAAGTACAGACTTATTAAGAGACACAGCAATTTCCTAAATTTCTAAATTTTCACATTTCTAAATTTCAGATTTTCTAAAGGAAAATGCAAGTGACCACAGAGGAAGTGAAGTGACAAGGGCCCAAAGTGCTCATCTCTACCATCAGAGAGATTCCACCCAAAGCTCTCGCTCACCTTTACTCCTACAGAGCCATTTGGCATCTTCTGAAGCTCATAGGGAAGTTTGGCCCTCTCAGCTTGGATGTAAGGATCTTCAAATGCTCTTCCATGCAGTTTTTTGAAGCCATGGACTGCATTTTTTACATTTGTGATGATCTGTGGCAAAGATACTTCCATTACCCATAACATCCTGATAAAGAGGACTGTGCAGAAAGGAATTTTTCATGTTGGGTTTAATGCACACACTGACCTGTGTCAAGCCCCACACATTCACTGAAAAGCAAAGTGTGAGGAGTGTGAAAGATTCATCTACTTTTTAATCTATGGCCCCTATTAGAAAAATTCATATGTACTTCTCTCTGTAATATCCATTAACTTGCTGCCATCAATTTTCACTGTACTTTTTATTTTAGAGGAGCTTTCTGATACAGCATAAAATATTTAAGATCCTATATTGTTGCAGTGGCTGCCTGCAGGAACTAATGAAGTTATTACCTACATTAACCTTAAATGAACCTTCAACAAATTAACACATTTCCCTTCCTTTAAAGTTCTCCTCTAATTCAGATCCCATCTGGATGTAAAGCCTCCCCACACCTGTTCTCTCATCAGTGTTTTAACCTAGTCATTTTCAGGACAGCCTTTTAACCAAAGAAAGAACCAAAACAAACAAATCCCAGGGAACACAATACTTCAACCTATTACAGGACATTCTTCTCCAAGATCAACTTGTTTACAGGTCAAAAAAAGTTTTTGATCCATTTACCTGGCTCTTTGCTGCATTCCCAATGGCTCGGGTCTTGGATCCTAAAGATATACATGCTCTAAGCAAAAAAAAAAAAAAAAAAAAAAAAAAAAAAAAAAAAAAAAAAAAAGGAATAAAATAAAATTCAGCTTTAAAAGAAAACATCATAAAATATTTCTGTGGTATTTTAGAACACCTACAAAAATTCAAGCAGCAGGACATGGATGTGTTAAATAACAGCATTACTGCATGAAGCACCAGAAGCTGAAGTGGAATTCTAGTTATTTTGTCCTTTGTAAATTAGCTTAGAAACAGCAAACAACTGCAACTGTTGCCATTTTAACTGCATTTAAGGAATTCTGAGAAAGCTGAAACGTTCCACAGTTCTTATCACGAAGGAAAGGCACTGATAGCTCCTTCTGGCTCACAGGTTAAAACCTCAGAAGCCTGAGAGAGCTCATCCAAACCCCTGAACTTTACCAGTCAGGATCTCTCAGCTCTACAACCCCTGAGTCTCACAGGGCCACATTCACACTCTAAAAGGCCTCAGCAACAACCCTAAGACAACAATTAAATCCCCACAAACCAAGGGAGCTGAACGAGCTGTGAAACGCTTCCAGAGCCGAGCACTACCAGGTCCCTCCTGCGAACGGGCACCGAGGGAGGGAGAGAGGGACCTGGGGGCAGCTCCCTCGCAGGCACTGCTCTAATCCACAGCTCCCTGCAGCTTCCTGGCTACCAGGAACACCCCGGGATCAGCAAAGGCTGCCTCAAACCCCAGCCACCAGCTGGCCTCTCAGCACTGCCTTTGGAAATGTTCTGTTCTATTCTGGAAGGTACCAACACTGTTATCTTCACATCACCTGAAATACAACTCTGCCCCAAAAGGCAGCTCTGGCCAGGACCATTCAGGAGGAACAGAGAAACTCGGATTTCACACAGCTCAATGTAATTGTTTAATGCAGGCATAAAGGTCACTCCAGCACCCTGCTTCCCCTCCATCACTGAGGGCACTGCAATTTGGCAGGATTTTCTAGCAACTTCTTCTCTGTGACATCCAAAACCTTCACCAGATTTAACTGCTGCAAACACACGAGGCATTTCCCTACATTTTCAAAGAGGCAGCTCAGCTTGCACAAACAACTTTTATAATTCTACAGTTCCCCAATTCCTCCTTGTGATAATTAGGGGAAATCAGATAAACGAGCAATTTCCAAGGCAAGCAAATGATTTACAAACGAATGCTATTGCATCACACCTTTCCAGTGCAGGAATCTGCCTCTGCTCACAGCCAGCACAACTCCTGCCACGGGTCATTTCAATTAATTCCAGCACAGGGGGATGGATGGCTTTTCCCTCCTGCAGCTGGGAAGCAAAGATGCCAAAAAAATAAATGTGCCCTCCTTGGCTTCAAAAAATTCAGTCGTTTCCAAGATTCCTTATTACATCACCTTAATTACAGCATGTGATCACATTAATCACACCTGGTGTGAAGTAAGTTATGAGCTATCAGCAACGGCCTTGTTTTCCCACAAAACCACAGTGGGTGAGGCAGAGCACCTGAAAGGACCATTTGCCACGAGCTTAACGTGCCAGAAGCACTGGAAATGTGCTCAACAGCCCTGCTGAAGTTCCCAGGTCAGGAGAAATCAAGTGTCAGTTTTCCAAGAGATACAGGGCCAAAAGCCAGGAAATATCCAGGTTCTTGGCAGGATCTTTTCCCCCTTCTTTCTAAAGTGCTTGTGCTAAAGCTTCAAGGATGATACATGGCTCTTGTGACGCTGGATTACAGAATGTAATTAACTAAAGCACCTGCATGATGTGAGCACCTCCATAGGAGTAAGTTCATTTAAATAAGTCCACATTCAAATAAGTTCATTTACTGTGCTGGTGTGTGCAATAAGGGAAGTTCTGATGACTGAAGAATTAGATCTGTCTGCATCACTCGAATCCCACTTAAAGTAAAGATTTAGCTACTATGGGAAACTTACATAACAGTAATAACCTGTTACATTTCTATTTACCTTTGGTTGATTTCTTTTGAGACAGTAACACTAGAAAAAATGTTTTGCGAGGTCTCCTGTATTAACCCATTTTGAGATAGAAAAGGTCAATGAAAATGTCACTTAAAGTATGACAGGTACTGCCTTTAAGTGTATGTGCACCCCAGATGCTGTAATTGCTGAACTGAAACTCTTTCATAATCACTTTCCAAGTATCTTGAAAGTACAGTTAATCAGACATTAGTGTGAAAAACATCGAATGCAGGTAAGCCTAACTGCACAGAACACACCCCAAAAAGAGCTAAAAAACAGAAGTGCTCTTCATCACAAGGGAGAAGGAAACTGCAGCTGCCTGAGGATTCTCTGGGCAACAATTTCATGGGATACTTTGCATTTGAAAGGCCAGAGAATTTCAGTTCTCACTGCATATCTGGTGCACAAGGATAATTACTTCCTGAGAGCTCACATGAGAAGCATATTATTCTAAATAGCAAAAAGAATTTTCAAGAGTATTCCCATTAAAACAGACGGCATGCTCTTCGGCCATCAACTTCTTTGTACTTTTAAAAACCAACTTTTTAGAAAGCAAACCTACATTTCCCCGAGACCAGGGCAGCAGCGCTGAACTTACTACAGTCTCGCACAGCAGGAACAGCTTTCTCTGTTGGCTCCGAGCCCCTTTGTAAAAAGAGAAGCACCATCCAACCCCCGATTTTCCTGAGTGTTACACGAATCCCTGAATCCTCCTTCAAAATTATGCACAGATGGAGCTCTAAAAAATCCTAGACGTATCCCATAGAAACAGAGGAGCAATATCTCCACCTACTCTTGCGTCTCCCATCATCACGGACGCTGCCCGGTGCCCCCCCCGTTCCCCGCCAGACCTCGCTATTCCAGGGCCGGCAGATGCGCTGCGAGCACGAACAGGTTCAAAGAAAGGGAACTCATCGCGCCGTGAATCAACCTCCTCCTCCTCCTCCTCCTCCTCAGTCTCGCCACCACTCGTGTAATTGCTAATGGGAACGCTCCCAGCCCTGGCAGCCGATCCGGAGCCGGGCAAACACGCTCACTCCAGGGGTATCCCTAGCTACCCGAGAGCCCTGCGAGGAGCGCACCGCCCCGGGCTCCTCCGGCGGCGCAGCGCGGGATTTCAAGGGCACGCCGGTACCGCCGGGAAACCGGCACACACCCCGTACACCCCGCTGTTCCCGGCACACGCGTTCCCGGCAAGGCGCTCTCCGCCACCTCCCGGCTCTGCCGGCACCGCCGCGCCGGGGATCCCGCGGGGGGACGCCGGCGGGCGGGGCCCGGGCGCGCCGCTACTCACGGCGTGCAGCGGTCGCTGTACTCGTTGGCGATGGTCTCGATGCCGCCGCTCCGCGCCACGCCGATGTAGCAGTTGAGGAAGCCGAGGTCGATGCCCACCACGGACATGGCTGCGCCCGGCGCTGGCTCTGGCGCTGGGACCGGCACTGGGGCTCCGCGCCCGCCGCTCCCCCACTGCGGAGCGCCGGCACCAACCGGCAGCGGGCCCGCCGTGCGCAGGCGCCGCCGGCGGGGAGCCCGCCCGGCCCCGGCGCCGCCTCGGCTCTTTCCGGCAGGGCTCGGGCGGCGCTGCCCTTCCAGAAGGATCTGGAACGGGAGGGATGCGGGCGAACGGGGCGGGAGCGGCGCCGCCCAGAGCGGCAGAGCGTCAGCGCTGCGCTGGGACCGCCCCGGCCGCCTTAAAGGCTCCGGGCAGCGCGGCTGGCTCGGGGCTGTCGGTGCCACACGGGCCGAGTTAATGAGATTATAACAATCCCCAGCAATTAGTGCAGAGCGGCCATGGGGCCATTGGCGCGGCCGCTCTGAGGAGGGGACAGCCCCTCACGGAGAGCCCCAGAGGGCTGAGGTGCAGGGCGAGCCCTGCGCTGTGTGAAAAACGCGTGTTTTATGACTGGCTTTTCGCAAATATTAAAAGGAATAGCATATGTGTTATGTTAGGAAGTTATGCTGTATTAATTTTTTTATTGGCGCGGCCGCTCTGAGGAGCCGCCCTGAGGAGGGGACAGCCCCTCACGGAGAGCCCCAGAGGGCTGAGGTGCAGGGCGAGCCCTGCGCTGTGTGAAAAACGCGTGTTTTATTTTCGCAAATATTAAAAGGAATATCATATGTATCAAGATAGGAAGTTATGTTGTATTAATTTTTTAAAAAATCTCTTATCCGAAGAAACGAACTTCTTCCTGCCTCGCTCAGCCTTGAAGACGCCATTAGAATTAAGAGAAAGAAAGTGACACTGACCAGACAGAATACTGTGTTTGATGGAATTTATGTATCATGTATGAGGTGTATGAATATGCACCAGGTCATTGTTTTTAAGGGTTAGTCCTCTGGTAATGTGTGTCCTTTTTCGGGCTTATTTTGCCCAGAAAGAGGTACCCGGACCATCTGTAACTCTGTTTTTTATTGTCTCATATTATCCTAATCAAAATGGTTCCAATTTTTATTACTCTAATTCTATTACTATTTTTATAACGGTTTTATTACTATTAAACTTGTACAATTTTAAAACCAAGCGACTGGCGTTTTTCACAGGTGGAAGCTGTGTCTGCCACAGAGGTGGGCACAGCTCTGGGTGCCTCCTGGGCCAGGGCCAGGCAGAGTTTGGCCCCTCTGCTCCCTCAATTCCACCCATTGCCAACACCTTTGGAAGAGACATCCCCAGCTGGGCTTGGGCTCTATTTCCAGAAACAGCCCTGTCTGTTTTCTTTCCTTGGGGAAAAAAGTCAACAAGAACCCCAAGTTCTCTGCTTACCCCGCGTTTTGGGTAAGCAAAAATTTCAAAACATAAATATCTGATAGGTATCAGATATTTATGTTTTGAAATATCTGATAGGTATCAGATATTTATGTTGTGAAACTCCACAAAATAAACCTGCAGGCTGCAAAAGTTCCCCAAGTATTTATTTGCTTCTAAAAATGACACTGTTTCACACAGCAATATGACGTCTTTGTGACACAGGATGTGACACTGCATTGCACGGTTCTGTTCCACTGGAGAGATTAAAAATAAGCACAAAATGACTAAACTAGTTTAACATCCCTGTCAAGAGGCTTGATTATCTCTGCCATTTATCACAGTCTCAATGGTCTCCTAAACAACGAGAATTTTCCTAATGAAAACATGTTCTTTTCCTCTAAAACCTCCAGAGGCAAGAGAAACCACTGTTACACAGAATTATTTGTAACACAACTACTCCACCTGCCTTGATGATCGCATTTTTACTTGCTAGGATGGGGATCAGAAAGGCAAACCAGGTCCATCCCAGCTACAGTAGCCAGGAAAGGCAGATCCCCAACTCCAATTCCAGTTCTGCTCTTTCCATCCCTGTTAGGAAAAAAGTGGTTCAAGGCATGGCAGCAGCACTTGAGGCTGACTCTGAATAGAAGCCTCGGGGGCAAAGAGATTAAATGCAAATGCTCCTGTGTGCTTGTGCAACCCCAGCCAGCTGGTTTGAAGCTGCTCCGGGGAGCAGCAGACTTGTGCAAACACTCCTGACAGCCACCAGAAAGTGCCAATGGACTTTTTTATTTGCTTTGTGCAGAGTTGGGGATGAGAGTACAAGCAGGGTAAGCCAAACTCTTGGAGGCGTTTCCTCAAAGTCATCTGTGTGCTTCAGTGTCACGCTGATGTCCAGCCTGTGAGTGTGAACAAAACTCACTCCAGATTTACCTGAGCACAGCCCCCCTTCTCATCATGGACTGCCACTGGAGCAATCCTGGGACTGAGATTGCCCCAGTCTTTCCAGTTCTTGGCCTGTGGATCACCTCTGGTATTTTAGCAGCTAAAAAAAACCCCATTTCTACAAATTCCATGAGCCAAGGGTTTCATGTCAAACTTAATGGCTGGGGTGAAATCTTAGGAACAGTGCTGGGCTTAATTTCTGTGAAACAAGACATTTAAATGCCTCCTAAATGCTTCTTTTATCCTAAGTTATCAATACTCCACAAGGTTTGGTCTTTCCTCCTTGAAAATTACTACCTCAGAAATAAGAGTTTTCTCATTAATATACATGCTAAGATTTACCCCCAATACTGAGAAGGATCCTCAGCCATTCTAAATTTTCTCAAGAAATACTGTACTAAGTGTTCTAGGCCTCTATATGCTTGGCTTTTTAATATTTTTAGGATGTGTTTTGGCTTTAAATGCTGCCAGCCAGGTAAAAACCTTTTCAATGTTGTTTTAGTATGAGCAAAATGGAAACATTGAGAATTTCAAACAAGAAGCAAGTAAGGATTTTCTTGGATTCCTTGGTCTTTCTGTAGTAAAGAACACTAAGGAACTTTTTTCTCCTAATGGATCACTCCAAGGGAGGATCTTTTGACCATTAAATATTTATCTGGTGTCACACTCTGTGTTAGCTGGTACCAATGGCTAAATTTAGAAAAGCTGTGATCCTTCTTCTGATGCTTTTTTTAAGCTCTACTGGGCAAGTAGAAGGCTTAGGAATTAAATGAGGTCACTCCCATCCTAAGGGTGCTCTGAATTCTTTCAGTGCTGTTAAAACTTGCACAGCTCATTTTTTTCCTTCTTTAGTAGGAGTGAAATAGTTTTTTTACCAAGTAGATTGCAGTTCATTAGTGATCAATAGAGTCCTCTAAAATATTTTAAGGGCTGTATTAGGAACTAGCACTGTTTTTTTTGTCTTCACTAGCAAAAACCATGCACACATTTTTTTGGGAGAGACAAATCCAAATCCCTAATTATATTGGAGAGAAGACACTTTTTAAAAATTAATATTGATTAAGTACATCTGAAATCAAATCCACTTGCAATGTCAAGGTGAGGTTCTAGGTCCTCCATAATGACAGAAAGACAATTTTGTCTAATTCAGGCCACTGATACTCACATATTAAATACATGTTCACAATAAATATAAATGTTTATCTTCATCAATATAAGTAACTGTCATAACCTAGCTAAAAAGCATTTAGCATATTTTGTTTTGGATCCACATGAATATACACAAATGAGAGGCTATTTGATAATGGTTGTTGCTGCTTAGCTGACAGAAACCAGTTTTGCTGAAAGCAGCAATTGTAGTTCCAGAGAGTTATCCTATCTGGAAAACACAGTCTTAACTGGAGAAATAACAGGTGATAGATTTAATTCAAGGCCTCCACCTGATGAGGATAAGCAGCATGGTAAGAAGTTGTTACAATCATACCAATCAGCTTCATTTGTACCTTCAGAACAACATGAATGAAACAAGGATCACTCACAAAATACATTTGTACACCCACAACGCATATAAATCTTCTCATTCTCATATTTTGTGCTACTAAACCCATTACCTTACTCTAAATTATTATAATTTGTGTTTTTAGTAATCTTGATTGTTTTCTCTGTCCTAGTGGTAAGTTAATGACCAGAAGCAGAGGCAGTTCTTTGCAAAGCCTCAAGAGGCACAGCACTTTGAAATTAAAACCAGCATGAACTGCAGGCCTGCTGCTCAGATAAAGCATAAAACACTGAAATTACCTTTAGTCTGAAAGGAAGACATCAATAGTACTTATGGGGTAAGCTTCAAGGTTTGTGATATTTAGGACAGATTACCAGAGGTATGCAGGGCATTATGTAAGAATTTAAGAATCCCTGGTATTTTCTGAAATGACCTAAGCAATTTCTATGCCAACATTTATTCAGATTTTATTTTGACTTCCTGGAATACCAAGAGAGGAGATCCTTGAAACAAAACACTTGAGAACTAACAACTCCTGTTACCAGGTGGCAAAACTTCCTCAGGGATACAGGGAATAAACTCCTGCTTTCTCAAGAGCATTTTCATGGTTTTTTTAAGAATTACTTATTTGAAGATAATCTTCACAGCAAGAATTAGTATTATTAAATGTACTTCAAATGCTACTGAACAACCTGGTAAAATTATTCTATCCACAAACCTGCCCTACCCCAAATACCCAGCTCTGAGTAGGAAAAGGAAAACCAGTCCTAGTTTTCTACTAAAAGCTTTCACCAAGCTGTGAACTGAATATAATTCTACAAAACAAAGGTAGAAGCCAGTACAAGTTCTGTAAAATTCACATCAAATCCAGTAGATAAAAAAATGTAATTTTGATCGATTTCTGCTACTGTAGAATGGCTTGGCTCTTCAGCAATAGTCTGTCAGGCACAAATAACTGCAAATGGAAAAGCTGTTGCTAACAGCCTCATGAATTCTTAATAAATGTGATGATAAAGATTTAAAAGGTGTTCATTCCTGTGTGTAAAAGCCACCTTAGTGGTGTCCATAACATCCAAAACTGAAGGCCTGGTGCCCAACAATTCCCTGTACTGAACTACCCATTCCCTGCAGAGGCCAGGCAGCCCATCTGTATTTGTAATTTTAATAATCCAGTCCCCAGTTCCTGGAACTGTTGCTCAGCAGCACCTAATAGAAAAGATATTTATGCACATTGTTATGCATGCAGACACTCTGCTTTTCAGCACAGACTGCCTGCAGAGCTGAGCCACTTGAACAGAGGAGATCACTGCTTTGTCTCATTTCTACCAAAGCATAGAGACCTGGAGGGGTGAAGACAGGGTATTCAAACAGGTAGTGACTTCCATTTGCTGAAACACTTCCCAGCTCAAACAACTGCCATTCCAATGCTGCTGTCCTCCAGCAGAATCCTTATGGATCAAATTCTCTGCCCTTTCTCTGCCAAGATCTTTTTTTCTATGGAATACCAAGCTTTCACTTCCTCCCCACATATTCTTGCTCAGATCTATAAGAAACATTACTTGTTTCAGCTTTTCCCTATAGTGGAGCAAACATTAAAAAACCTGTGTGGCAAAGATAAAAAAGTTAAAATTTTATGTGTGGGATTTTTAATCTGTTTTCCAGCTCTTGGGATTCTCTACAGGTGAAAACACGGCAGGCAATAAACCAACCTTTGAAGGAAGAACTCCAAACTGTGCACCTTCTTATAAAGGCATCACAAAATTATTAATTCAGCCCAAGTAAAAGGCACAGGGAACAACAGGTGAAGCAAAGCAGCCAATTCCTGGGATAACCTTGCACCGAAAAGAACCAGAGTTAAGTTGTCCACTGCAGGCAAATCAGGAAAGGCAACAGCCCCAGAGACAGCAGAGATTTCTTTCTGTATTGCAAACCCTTCCAGACATGCGTTTCAGGAAATTAATTTTACCTATTTGAATGAATGAAATATATCTAGAGACATAAACTACCCAGAAATCTCCAGTTGAGAAAATCTTCAGTTGATATTCTTGATACAGAGCAAGGATGGTCATTCATTCTTTAAATGACACCCCATAACACCTTAAGTCAGGAAAAACCAAACTCCTCTGGTTTCTGCACCCAAAGTTGGCCAAATTCAGTTAAAATGTTTCCCTACAGAATCTAAACAAATGCAAAACTGACAGCTGTGCTCCGCACTACTTCCAGAGAAATTTATTTCACTCTGCTTCATCCTCCCCTTTAAAGATTGTGCATTTCTTATTACTTTTATGCTTCTAATTGCACATTGGTAAATTTATAGGGAACAGGAAGGATTCTAATAGTACTGTGCATTGGTCTGCCTCTAGAATGAAGTAAATATAACACCTGAGGCACATTTTTAAAAATCCATTTCTTTGGTAAGGTAAAGCTGGCACCGCCACTGCAGAGGTTTCACTGCCTTCCCCAGTAGGAGCAGCAGCCTCTGGCAACTGAGCTGATCTCAGTGGATCTGGCTCCTGCTGCTCTGCCAGCAGCCAGGTTTGCCAGAATGCCCTTCCCAAACTGAAACACAAAGATTGCTGCATACACCTATGAAAACACAGCACTACCATATTAGAACACTGACCTTTGTACTAAATGAAACTTCAGAGCACCAAGAAGAGGATCTATCCAAAACACTGTATTTACAAAATCATCAGGAAACATGGCAGTTTCAGAGCAATTCCTACAATGAGGTTTTTTTTATCTTTTCACTGATATAAGCTGATCCCAGTAGGAGAAACATTTTCCATAACTTTTTACAGCTCTGACATAGCTATGCTGCCTATAACTGCATCAGGGGCACATCTTGTACAGTAAATGCAGACCATGTGGATGTACCCAAAATCACTTGTTATTTACCAGTTTGGGAACAACTCTGCAGCTGTAGTATCCCATTTCCTGACCTGAACAGAACATCTAAGACAGCTTCCAAAGACCCTGAGCTTCAACAGTGGATATGGCACTTGGCTGAATATTGTACTCCTAAGGAAATTAATGTTGAGTGTTATTCATGGAATGTTTCTAAAATTTGAGTCTCGAGCTCACATACACATGTGAGCCATCTGGAAGCACTTCCAGGAGATGGAAGGGAGATTTTAAGAACTATAAACAGTATTATTTACACAATGCCCGTTTCACTTTTTTCCACTGGAAGTAAAGAAAGAAAACAACCTTAAAACTCTATATACAAAATGACTGTAATTGAAAAAGAACTGCTTAAGAGTTAGCATGTGATATCAGGAGATTAATCAAACTTCAGTGACGGACAGAATTCCTCCTGGTCAGCACTACCAGCAAAGCCTGGGGCAAGGAAATTTTCTGGCACTGTAGTAAAGAACTGTCAACAAGAGAAAACACAGAACACTGGATTTTTGTTTACATTATCAAAACCTAATCAAAGAAATCCTGAAAGAGATAACTTAAGACAGAGACAAATGAAGCAGATTTTCCATCTATTTTCACATTAAACAAACCAGATATGAATAATTTATTTTCCATTCTGCTGATATGAATGAATTTTATGCAATTTGCCAAATGCCAGTATCAACACTTCATATTCCAAGACCAAGATTCCTTGTCATTAATTCCACGGGTGTTGGCCTGTGTGCCTTTCAAGAATCCATGTGAATGGAGGGACATTTGCAGGCACCTCACAAAGTCATTAATAATTTAAGATCAAACCCAAATTTTATTGCTGTAACAATAGGCTACACAGGAAACCTGCCTCTTTCTACCACCACTCATTACCAGCCATGCTGAGGGAAAGAAGTGCACAGCTCTTGACCAGATCTATTTTATTTATTAAAAATTAATATACAAAAGATTATTTTTATCTGTTTTCCTTTATCCCCTTTGGACATAAAAATATGTTTGCATTTGTCCTTAAAAGCAACCTCTAGAGCCTGTGTTGGGAAATAGTGTGTCACATTTGCCAAACAGTGCCAGAGATGCTACAGAGAAAGAAATGGATTTTTAAAAACAACTAGAGATTTTGAAATTTCCAAAGTTTATACTACACCAAGGATATTATACAATTATCTCTTCCATTTGGTATGAGCTGCAACCAAGGCCAACACTCTTCCTTTTCAGGTCCTTTCTTTTTCAAGCACTTCTTTTTGGAGAAATGGATTTATTTTGAAACTTACCAACAGCATATGAATTTGGTGTTAGCTCTAGAAGATCTCAAACTATGAGTGAAACACCAGGAATATGAGAAACAGTTCAGATTTTCAACTTCCTTACTTCAGCCATTTCTAGGGCTAGGGATAGCAATGGGAAGTGCAGGAGAGCAGAGTATTTACAGGGCTGTGCAGACATTGCTCTCCTGCAGCAGCCTCCCCGTGCATTTTGGCTGACAGACAGGGTGCTCAAACTCCATCTTAAAGCAATGCCTGACAGCTGATACAGGTATCAGACACTTGGTGGCACTTTTAGAATGACATTATTCTTCTAAATTCAAGAAAGGGTTCTCCAGGACATGAAGATAAACAGCTAAAAGCACTGCAGCAAGCTTCCTTTTCTCCACGTTCCTTCTTCCATCCACCAGGAAATGTAATGCCCAAACCTCAGACATTTTAGACTTTTGAGAGGTGTAGCATCACTTGATTTATACACGGGGAACAGAGCTAACAGACTGCTGCTGTGATTTGCAGGCCTCAGACTGAAATACTGCTGCTCATCTGCTAGGAACCATAAATCCTGGAGGAAAGCTGATTAGCCAAGTCCTCAATCACAGCTTGCACTTCAGGCCCAAGACTTCTGCTGCTTGGAACTGAAGCAAACTGTTGAGTGATGAAGACAAGCTGTGAATCACCCTGTGAGCACTGCAAGCATTTGATTGACTGTTTTAGGACTACCCCAAACTGTGTCATTTACTACTGAGAACAAGATCTAAACATTTGGCCATGAGAACCCATGGAATTCAATTTGCTTTCCTGAACAGTTAAAACTTTCTGATCCCGTGGTTTAAAATGCAATCCTAGTTATGCATTTTCTGAAAAGCACTCATGAATAAAATAATAGAATAAAATAATAAAACAAGAGAAAACACATTAAGTAAAAAAAGAATAAAAAATGCTTTACTGTTCTTGAACAACTATACATTTTTATTATGAAATTATGAATATAAAATAAGCCAAGTCCACGCACATCTTAAAACCACCCTGCCCGCCCCTGGTTTTTTTTGTGTCTTCAAAATGGCATTTGAACAAATTTAAGCATTATTTATAGTTAAAACTCACGGAGTCAAGTAAAACATCAACCACACTACAGTCCTTGAAGTGTGCAGGAGAGCAAAAATAGTAAACCATCAGTTTTGTGAGGCTTAGTGCCAGGAATTGTCTAAAAGATTTGTCTCTGTTTTGATTAACACAATGCTACTGAAAACATTTAGTGTTTCTCAGGCCTTCAGAGGTGCAAAATTTTAAGTAACTGGGGAAACATTTTTTTCCTCTACCACCAATTTCTATGTTCATGGAGTACTTTGAAGATCAGCTTACCATTTTATGTTGCATATTGAACACTGAACAGCAGTGAACAAACAAAGGATCTGGCATTTTCATATAATAAAGTTATGACCAGCATAAAAAAAAAGTGACAGCATATAAAAATAAGAACTTTGGTTCTCTGAAAATTAGCATTCAATTGATGAGTTCATCAGAAGCACCACTGAAGTTTTAACTGTGTCATACCACAAGGTATTTGATTTTTTTAAAGCATTTCAAAGATGCCCCATGGGTGGCACCCAAATTGAGTTCATTTCCCTTTATATGGGATATTTTAAAGAATGAATACCACCCTGCAGGATGCCTGAGTGTGCAGGAAGCTCAGCTATGCAGCTAAGCCAAAGGACAGTTTAAAGGCCAGCTCCACAGCAGCTTCTGTCACTGAGTCATGGAAACACACGTAACACTCCTGAGGTTTGGGATGGAGAATGAGTCTCCTGGGGAAGAAAAGAAAAGAAGAAAATCATCACAGGTGTTATTTGTTTTTTCTCCCCAAATGGTAGATTCTGGTTGTACTGCAAGGTTTCAGCAGGAAGTTAAAACAAGCTGCTGTGTATGACAGTTGGCAAATTTTGGTGTCTGTCCTGTGTTACTTGACCTCTTTCAACACACTGGATTTTAAAATCAAGTTATTCTCTACTCAGTTTTTTTAAGGCTGTGTAGGGAAAAAACTCGTCAGGTTTTCAGGATCTTCTGGGTCTGCAGCAATCCAAGTCTGTGGGGTAGAAACTGCAATCAAGGTCCTTGGGAGCAAGCCCCAGGATTCACATATTTACTAATTTTTAACTGTAGTAACATCTGGGTAGTTACATTCCCACATATTAATCCAATGAGCTCTCCTAGGGAAAAAGCTAAAATAGAGAAGCTGTTAATACCTGTGCATTGTAATTATTTTTAAAAGGTATCAACGGTAACATGAACATTTTTTCAATGTTTTCATTAAAGATTTTAATTTTTCCACACAAACAGCAGTTATGTACATTCATGTTGGAAACAATTATTTTTCTTCTTTCTCTTTAAACATTTTTCTTCCCAATGAAACAGCCTCTTTTATAATACAACAGTAATTATAACTGTCACCTTATTTATGTCATTGACTCAGCAGCTATTAAAGGTGGAAATTCACATGAATGCAACTTCCCAGTCCCCTTAAATTAAAGCTTCCTCAGTCAGTCAGCTCAAGTATTTCTGTGATGTGCTAAATTTATTTTTAAAGAACACAATGGCATAAGTCCAAATGAAAATGTGGAGGTGAAATTTGTCTTCAAACCTACCCCACAACCCAGTAGTTCATTGTTGGTGGTGGTTTCTTCTGGTCAGTCCAGTTTTCAGGAGAGCACTCAAACAGCAGTCCATGTTCTCTTACCAGCCCTGGGTCCTCAGCTGCCGTACTGAAATCCGCAATCCCACTGCCTGCCTTCTTCTTTTTCTGTAAAACAGCTGGTGAAATGTTAGTAGAGAATGAGACATTTGGACATAAACACAGGCAAATACAAGCATGTGATTTGTTCAGGACTCTCTGATGGATGACTCTGCTGTCAAAAAGCCAGGCTTAGGAGATATAACTGATTTGCTTACATGATTCTTTTCTCCACAGTTTTGTTACTTGGGCATCAAAAGGCTTTTCTATTGTTACACCCCTTAGAATTAGACACATGCTCCCTTTTTTGACTTTTTTTCCTTCTAGCTAAACACTGTTTTTCGAATAAGACATCTGAGTTACTACAGCACTTGAAAAAGTGTGTTACAACAGCTAAAGCTCTCATCTTTTTTCCTCTGTGTGCCTCCCTAATTAAGAACCATGATAGTAAAAGTCCATTGAATAAACTTGGCCAGGCAGGAATTTCTTTTTGCAAATAAACAGCTGAAGCACTTGGCTCAGAGATTTTCTGACTCTTACTCAGTATGAGGGCATAAAAGCATAGAAAATAAAGACATTTTTGTGTCTTCTCAAGCTGTTAGAGCTGTGTTTTGAGAAAAACCTTTGAATAAACCTTGCAAAAGTTCCAGTTCGTCTCTGGATCTGCCAGTGAAACAATTGCTTCAAAGGTCAAAGAAAAGGTGTTTTTAGAAAACAAGGAACTTCTGTCTGCCATATGCAGACAGAGAAACCACACTGTTCAATCTGCCTACAACATTGAAGATGTAGGGACTGAAGATCTAGAAAATGTGCTCAAAACATCTTATTTAAGGGTTTAAGACCACTGAGCTTGTTTTTGCTAAACTTAAGATTTATTCAAGACTCCTGTACGCATTTTAAAAGTTAAATTGTGAATTTTGTGTTCTCAAAAATAGAGGAAAAATTGATTATTGATCAGTTTACAGTAACTTTGCATTACTGGTGCAGCTCTCTAGATCCCAAACTGTAACAATCCTTAGCAGATAACAAAGAACACACAGTATAATAGTACATTTCTATATTTCATTTTTTATCATGTACAATGAACAAGGCAAATTTCTATTTATTCTTTCACATTCTCCTTGTGCCATAATACAGCCTGCCAATTTCAGCATTAATTGCTAGAGCCAATCTGCAAAGACTACAGCAAATTTTGCTGAACGAGACATGTTCATCAGTTATTTCTGGTTCCCAGTTTTTATGGTTTGAACTATAAAATGTCTATTTAATGGCTATAGCCAAAGGCAATTTGATGCTAAGAAATACTCATTTTTTTTCTCTGCTTGCTTTTGGATTTCTATATCTCCCAACAGAAATGCCCAAAATACATGGCTCATTGCCAAAGTCCTACTCAGCCAAACCCCAGTGTCATGTGACCAATCCACCAAATTAACACTATTTTTAACACTTAAAAATTCCTAGAATTACAAGGCACATGGGTCTAGCCAGAAAAAGAAAAGAGAGCCTCAGCAAAAAAGGAAAACGATAATTATCTCATTTGCTTCTCCTGTGTTGTGCTCCCATGTGGAATGTGTTTGGAGATTGTTTACCCACAGGTGATTGTTTCATTGGATTCTGCTGTGAGTTGTTTTCACACATTGGCCAATCAGTGCCAAGCTGTGTCAGGACTCAGAAATTACTTCTTCAGTAACATCAAAGAAACATTAAGAAAAACTATACTGCTATTTATAAACTTGCCTTAATTCAGTCTGTACTGTTATTTCCCCTTTTCTCACTTAACTCACTTGAATTGTCACTGTAGGATCTAAAAAATACAACTGACACTGTTCCACTTTGGTTTAGAGTCTGCAGACATGAAAATACAGCTGCTCGTGAACAACTGAAATAATGAAGTGAAAAGAACCTTGAAATACTGAATTGAGAATGTGATTGGACAAAGAGAAATCCAAATTTCCATACCTCTTTCTTCATGGACTGCTGGAAAATGGAGCGGATTGAAAGACAGCACTGGTAGAAATTCTCAATTAACTGAGGGTGGATGGAGCCACCAAGCTGGGCTACTTCTTTGTGAGTTGGAGTAATAAAGATTCCTTGCATTGTCTCCAAAAACAGATAATGGAAGAGGGTGTTCTCAGGACCAGATGTCAACCTTAAAAACATTGGAGAAGTCATTTAATTCAAATAATTTGCAGCTTTTTTTTCTTAAGGCAGAATTGGTCTTCTAATTACAGTAGGGTACAAAACAGATACAGGCATTCAAAGGTTTCTATCTTCACACCAAGGAAATCCTGCTGATTTTGACTGTAATACTCAATTTAAAAAAGGAACAAATTAAAAAACTGTGCTGCTAGTTAGGCATTGCCACATAAATTTGTGTTCTCAAAAACTGTCTCCAAAAAAGCAAAGTGAAATAAAAGCTTTGTTCATTGCACACCTACCTAGAGATAACATGGAGGCACAAGGTAACTACATGTGTGGTCCAGAAACTCCTGCTTGAAACTCCAAGGTCACACAGATGTGGGACAGGTGTGCACAATACTGACATATTATTCAGAAACAGATGGTTTTTATTGTATTATTTCAAATTTTTATGTTTAATTAAGCTCTCAGTTTAACAGATTCACTTCTGATAATCTTTGCATGGCAAAGCTTTGGTTGGGATAAAATCACAAGGGGACTTTTGTGATCTGTGTATATTTAAAAAACAATCTAAGTATGGCCTAAAAAAAAAATCAAATACTCAATAAAAAGTAGTTTCTTACTTCATAGCATTAGGAAGTTCTGTATCTTTCTCTGAAGAGTTTTTTTTCAGGTTTCCTGAATGAAATGGGTTTGGCAGGGTGTGTTTTTTCCTAGTGGTCTGAAGAACAAGCAGATAGATGAAATAACAGAGAACACACACCTAAAGAAAGACCAGAACCCAACCAAACCAACAGAAAGAAGAGGACAACGTAGCATTTTTAATAAGGCCCACTTATATCAATTTATATAAATGTATTTTATAGCCTATTTTAGACTAAACTTAGAAGCAGTCATACAATTGTACAGCAATTAGTTATGATAGGTTGTTTTGGGGTCATACAACTGTACAGAAATTAGTTGTGATAGGTTATTTTGGGGATAGTCTCCAATTACATCTGCTTTTTTTCAACACAGCTGTGCCCACTTCAGTCATGTGAAATGCCCAAATATTTACAAGCAAAGATAAAACAAAAAAGCATGATGGCTCTGAGGCTGACTCAGTGCTTCCCAAGGCAACAGCATTATTTTATAGGGAATTCAGGGGACTTATTCTCTTATAATGTGCCTTTTGTAAAAGGCACCTTGAGTTGGAATGGGCTGCCCTCTCCCCAAGCCCCCAGAAGCTGTTCAGTTCTGACCTGCTCCAGCAGAGGCTGTGGATTGGTGCTCTCCTCCTCGGCGGGCCCCTCGCTGCCCTGCTCAGCTGCCCCGCTGCTCCTCGGGGTGTGCAGAGTGTCCCCAAAGAGGCTCCTCTTGCTCCCTGCAGTGCTCCCAGCTTTGCAGGAGGAGCTCTGCAGCTTGCTCAGCATTGGGGAGGTGCTCAAGCTCTCCAGTCTGTCCCGTGCTGCAGGAAGGAACCAGTCAGCACAGGCTAAAGGTGGCATGGAGGGAGAATCCAGCCTTTCCTCGATGCTGGCCTCTATTCCTTCCAGCTGGAGAATGGTTGCTTTGACCTGGTCTACATAGATACAGTCTGGCCCTGGGTTCCCAATAGCTCTGGATGCACAGCCCCCTGCCTCCAGCAGGACACACAGGACAAAGTGTCTCTGTAAATACAAACAGAACAGACTGCTTACAAACTCATCAGCTGTTTGTGGCATTGACATTTTCTGGAAAAATCCCTTTGCCCAGGATTTTACTCCTGGGAAGCTGAGAAGCCTCAGAGAAAAAGGAAAACAATTCTGATCTCATTTGCTTCTCCTGTGTAGTGCTCATGTGGAATGTGTCTTTGGGGATTGTTTACCCACAGGTGATGGTTTCATTGGATTCTGCTGTGAGTTGTTTTCACTCATTGGTCAATCGGTGCCAAGCTGTGTCAGGACTCTGGAGAGAGTCATGAATTTTCATTATCATCTTTTTAGCATTCTCTAAGTATCCTTTCTCTATTCTTTAGTTTAGTATGGTATAGTATTCTTTAATATAATATAGTATTGTAAAATAATAAATTAGCCTTCTGAGAACACGGAGTCAGATTCATCATTCCTGCCTTGGTCTGTGGGCAACGCAAATACAATAGCTGTTTGCTTGAAACAAAGTCCACATTAGAAAACCAAATCCAGACATTTCTGATGTGAGCTGTCTGAAAAGACAAGATTATGAAGGTAGAAACATTTTCAACTGAAGTGAAATGGCATAAAAATAATGAGAATTTATATTAAGTTTTGCAAGCTTTGTAGATGTATAAATAATGCTGCTCCCTGGGAAATTCCATCCCATGAAACAGCTACAATTTGAGTATTTTGAAAAAATTACCCAACTATCAGAACAAGATGACCCCTGTGGCAGGGAGAAATGATGAGGAGAACTCCATCTTATCAGAAGGCTAACTAATTACTTTATTATACAATATTATTCTATATTACATCTCCACTGAACCTGCCAAGCACTCAACTCCAACTGCCCAACATCTCGTGACTGTCAGCTGACAGTCCTGAAACACACAAACCTGGATTTAATTGGTCAGTGAATCAAAACACTCACACCACAATCCAATTACCAATTCTCTTCAGGTAAACAATCTTCCACAATGCATTCCACTTGTGAACAAACACAGGCACAGCAAATGAGAGAAGAATTGTTTTTGCTTTCTCTGAGGTTCAGAGAATGTGAAACCCAGGAGGAACTGTGCCTTGCTTTTTTCTGTGAGGAGAAATGTGGTGACACCCAACAAAATGCACGGAAGTGTTGATCTAGTGAACAGACAACTCCCAAGATCAAAAGAGAGGCTCACAGAATGGGCATGCTGCAGCATCAACTCACCAAGCCAACTATGAGTAAGAAGTATCTTGCTTCAGGTTCCCTGTATCCTGTGGAACTCGACTCCTCGCAGGGCTGCAGGTGATGCTGTGGGAACACCTCCCGCCAAATCACCAACTGCCCGATCCTCTGCTCTGCTGCCAGGGATAACAGGCAGTAGTGCTGGCAATAGAAACCCACATCAACAAGGTCTTCCTTGGGCAAGTGATTGCCAATCAAGTAACCCTTAATTCAACACAGAAAAGGAAGTGTGTTCAGTGAGGATACCACGCCACCACACAGCACTTCAGAGTACTTTTCATACAGAGATATCCCTGCTCCACATGCACTGAGCTCTTAAGGTTTCTGGCTACAGACTCTTTTTGGTGTACAGTTGTAACAACATTGAGCTTTTGGGCCACTTCTAAATAATCAAAACACTAAACATAAGCAAATCAACCATCAGCATATATGTGAGTTATCAAAGGTGAGCTGGGCTTTCCCAGCTTGCAAAACAGCTACAGTGTTAAGGTGCTTGAATTCTCATTGAATTCTCTCTCCAAAAATAGTGAGCTTTCACTCACTAATAAAATTATTAAATTTCATAAATTAAAAAAAACTTGGAATTAAGAAAATTTCCAAAGAAAATCTATAGTACAGTGATTCCCACTCCAAGGGCTTTACAGCTGAAGTGCTGTTATGGCAGATACTGTGCAGTTCCACTTCTCTCATGACACTCCCAGCACAAAGAACAATTGCCTGATAAAAGTCTTTAAATGCGAGTTTTCTTAAAGCAAAGGCTGTTACCTTCCTCTTTGTAGTGTTGATTACACTGTCTACATTTACCAAAGAGAAATAAAGTTATGAATGAGGCCAAAGTGAAAAAAGCTGTCAATACATTTTCTCAAGTCTTGGATTTAAAGACAGATTCAAGACAGAGCACCTGCTATTAAAACATAGGAATGAACAAGAGCTCCAATTAAAATATCCTACAATCTCAGTTGAAATGACTCTTACTACTTTCTTATTACTCCCTCTTTCCAATCCTTGGATTGTACACCAACAAATTCCAGTTTTAAAGAAGTATTTTTGTTCTTGCTGTTCACACAGTACATAGCATTTCCCAACACTGATTTTTTTCTGTTATGGTGTTTGAGCTTTAGGTCTGGCACTAGAAATACATGCTTAAATCAGTCATATATTCACTTCAGATTTATGAGATTCTGAAACATTAAATCAGATTTCTAGATACATTTTCCTCATCTTTAGGTCTTAATCATTAATATTACCTTGTAAAAGAGACAAGAGCCCAGGATCACATATAATCTTCTCATGTCATAATAATCTTCAGACTGTTGGGAGGGAAAAAGCATTGTGTAATTTTTAATTCTGCATTTTTATTTTATTTACCAAATGCAAGTGAACTAATTCTGGTCAACCGCAATCAGTACTTTAATACTTACATATTTGACCACATCTTATTACCAGTACAGCAGTTAATACTGAGCATTTCAGAGAAATACCAAATTTTTAGCCTCCATTATTGAATTTTGTGTCATTACAATTTTCTCTAAAAAATTCAGTTTAAAATAACTAGTTTCTATTGAACTGTTACGTGTTCATAAACTATTTTTATTAGGATATGTTCATTCTCACAGTTAACAGCAAAGTAACTTCAGCATAACTACTGACACCAGGGGCCCTCCTAGAGTAAAACAAGTCAAAGCATTTTTTCCAGTCTTGGACATTTTACTCAGAATACTCCCATTCATTCATCTTTTAATACCCAGTGCTCTCCCATTAGCAGCCCTGTTTTAGATAGATAAACTGTATTTTAAATTAAGTAGGTGGAATCAATTTCTGTGCAATAAACTGTGACTTATAAACACTGATTTCTGTAAATAATCACCCAGCTTGGTCAGTGCAGGGATTCTTTAGAATTTTATAGTAACTGTTCTGGAGCTCAAGACAGCTCTTTCATTACAAAGTATAGCTGAAATGTCAATGTGTTTACACTTCGCACAGCTAAGAGTTACATAAGTAAATTATATTATGATTACCTTCTGTAACAGTATTAAAACTAAGCAGAATTTGTAAACTGTAAATTTACAGAATTTTCTGTAAACTGAAAAATTAAATTCTGAGCCATAGATGTTTCCAAGTTTGTTCACAATTGCTTGGGAAGGAGACAGTTATTTACACAAAAAAGAAATGCAACAACAATCACCTCTGTGATTTTTGTAGACATCCCATGGATTTAAATTATATGAAGTCATGGATTTTCATTGACCAGTTCTATAGGATTCTAATATGTGATAATATTAAGCATGGAGAGAAACTCAGGATAAACTGCTTTGACTCCCATTTCATTAAAAGAAGTTGATGGATTTTGAAAATAGCTTTGCTTAAACCACTAAATATGACACCAAGGCAAGGAGATACTGTGCAAAGCAAACAAAACCAAGATGTTTACCAGCTCTGCAAAGTCAGCTGCTTCCAGATCACTCAGTGCTGTGTCAATTTCCATCTGAAATAGTAAAAAAAAAAAACCCTTTTTAATAGAGATTTCCAACACATTAATTTCCAGTAACAGCACATCTTGCTTGTCTCAGACTGGGATTCACAGGCACAAAGTGATTGGATAAAAATCCACATCTATTTTTTATTAGTAACATCAAATATCAAGAATACCTGGGAATACCAGAATTAAGAAAAATCCTTTCTAATTGCTGCCTATTTCCCTGCTCTTTGAACTGTACCGTTTCTCTGCTTGTGTGCCTGCTGAGCCCAGAGTTGGTACAAAGGAGATGTCACCCTTACTTTCAGTGTGCTTTAAAACATGAGGGCTAAAGACAAACCTGGAACACTACTGCATCCAACTGAGTTTGCAGAAAAATCTTTTATCCAATGCATTTAAGTTTTTTGTCTCTATGAAGTCGCCAAAACTCTCTCACACATTTTTGTTCTATTGGAACTACTTGAAGCTTATTTCTGTAACTGCAGGAGCTGTTGGTTAAATCAAGTTTAACTATGTATACTTCTCTTGGTCCAAGGCACTGAAACTCATGACATAAATGTGCTACTTAATGAAAAGAACCTAAATCACATGGTTGCAAACTTCTTGAGCTGTGTTAACAGGCTGCCTCCAATTGAAATACAGCCAGTTTTTAAACAGAGCAATGTCAGCAAGCCTGTTGGCACTCAACAACTAATCATCCTCTCAGCTTTTCCCCAGTCAAAACTTAAATGGCTTTCTGCCTGGAGAACTGACATTTTCAGTTTTATATTCATTATAGAATAGAATAGCTCTTCACCAAAACTCTGACTGGAAATGTCATCTTCTGCAACAACAAAACTTTTCTGGCAAATGGGAATGATCTCAAAGAACTCTGGAAAGTGATGTCTGTATTCTAAGTATCAATGATGCTGTTTTCATAAGTCCTTTTAAAACTTATTATTTTATAAGAAAAAAGCAGCCTGCAAGCTGAAGTGGAGACCAATGCAAAACAGAGCCTCTTTACAGAAACTTGAGAAATAAGAAAAAAGCATGGAAAAACCCCGATGAACAAATTGTAAAAAAGCAGTAAAAAACCTAACGTGCAAGGTGGAAAGAACTAAATAATGATCTGTCTGTGACTAAAGATAAAGGAGGAGACAATTCTCCTTTAAAGGAGAAAAGGGAGAAAGCCACACTAGCAAAGAGAAATCTGTTTGGAAACAATGGCATGGACTAGCATATTTGAAACTGGAGTCACAGATGCTAAAGTAATGAAAGTGAGGTTTACAACTGGCAGCTAAAATGTTATTAATGTTATAATTATTATTATAATTTATATAATTATTAAATGATAAAATTATTTTATTATTTAATTATTAAAATACAATATTATAATTTATATAATTATTAAGTTATAATTAAAATTAAAGTAATTTACTGTGATCTACCTTTTGTCTTACTACTGCTTAAAGCACAACTCAGTTTCTAACATGGAGGTAACGTGAAATTCACAGTGAAATGGTGCAGAAAATCTGTACCTGTCTAGCACCAACAAATGACATGTAGGTACTTATTTTGATTCTGCAACAGCCATTTATAACTCTCCTAAATTATGAGAAGTACATGTGTCACCTTGATTTTTTAAGCTTTTCTAAGCCTCCTGATGTTTATATTCTTGTAACAAACTTTCTCACACACTTTATGTAGATAACTTATTGTTTTGCATTCTTTTATGGAGGAGGAGAAATTTGATAGACTGTTGGTTTGTCCAGTGTCATTGGAGAGGTGGCACTGTCACCCTCCAATCCACTGTCACTTTTGGAAATCTATAAACGTTGGAGTCAGAAATTAAAAAGTCCCTTTTACCTTACAAAGAGCAGTGTGTCTGCATCATGTTCTTTTGTGTCCTATAGTGACATAAACGGGCTTCTAGAATAATATTTCCTGCCTGCCAAAATACTTCAATGGTGAAAATCAAACACAGAGCTACATACCGGGGCTGCTGTCTCTACTCTTCCTAGGTAACTCTAAAGTCACTGAACTAGGCTCACAACAGCAATCCTGTGGGAATCTTGAATATTTTAGGAAAATGGACCATTCTAGGATGGGCAGAGCACTTAGGTCAATCAGTCAGGAAGAGCAGAAGACACCTGCACTGACTTTCTGGCCTGCCATGGCCACTTGTCCTGGAGAGATGTGAAAAGGACATGACCTTGACTTGCTGGGGCAGCGTCAGCCAGCGCAGCCCGGGGAGGCTGCCCGGGAGCAGGGCACTGCAGGGATCCTGGAGCTGGGCACTGGGGCTGCTGCCAGCCTGCAGCCTTGCAGGATGGAGGGCACGCTGGAAGAACAGGTTGAAAAAATGATCCAGGCGAGAAACATTTTCCACCTGGCAAAAAGCACTGGACAAACATGAACTTCAAGTTAGAATAACACTGAGAAATGTGCAGCTTGTTTATATAACCCTCAGTGATACACAAACTTCTTTACAGCATCATGCTACATTTCGATTTTTTTTAAACATGGAAAAAAATGGTTTTTTAATATGGAGAAAACCACTAGGCTGATATGCAGGCAGTACCTACAAAGAAACAAATTAAACCAGTATGGTATTACCACAGAGCAGTGTCACTGACATATTTTATAAAAAATCCTTTTGCTAGGATTTTTTCTCCTGAGAAGCTGAGAGGCCTCAGAAACAATATGAAAACAATGGTTATCTGCTGCTGTGGAATGCAACAGGTGCATCTGTGATTGGTCTCATTAGTTGTTTTAAATTAATGGCCAATCACAGTCCAGCTGTCTCAGACTCTCTGGTCAGTCACGAGATTTTATTATCATTCCTTTCCTTTCAAGCCTTCTGATGAAATCCTTTCTTTTATTCTTTTAGTATAGTTTTAATATATAATTTTCTTTTAATATAATAGATATAATAAAATAATAAATCAGCCTTCTGAAACATGGAGTCAAGATTCTCATCTCTTCCCTCGTCCTGGGACCCCTGTGAACACCACCACAGAGCAGCTTAAGGTGTGTGAAACATCAGCCTCATCCTTTTGGAAACTGAGATTTGTTCTTTTTCCTTCACAATGGCATACACACATTAACCCTGAATTAAATGCAAGAACATGAGTAATCCACCTGGGCAATTTTATTTAGGTAACAGTCATACTGAAAGTCCCCTGGGTGATTTCCAAATGCAGAGAAGACACTCACTCTGCCAGATGGAGTCTGGCACTCCAGACACTCACTCTGGCGAAGTCCAGAGTGTTTACTCTGTTAAAAATGTAACACTGATACATGTATGTTTCACAGACACAGAGGGTAACATTTGCAGAGTGCTGCTGACATCCACAGTGACTTGGATTATGGGAATGATTTAACCTGACCAAGGACAAAACTTCCTGAAGTGACAAAGCCTGCTTAAACACTACCTTACTAATGGTTAAGGCTGAAACCAAAAGGCGAGACCAACAGAATTCTTGTTTTTATACAAGTGTAAAAGAACATGCCAAGAAATTCCCTGGAAACATTAATCCTTATATTTGTGTTTTTCAGTGAGCACCAATGAAAAATGAGTGACTGAAAAGAAAACACTTCTGAAAGAACTCACCTGTCCAAAGAACTGTACATGAATGTCAAGGTCCTGACAACATTCTGAATCATGTTCCTCAGCTGATAAAGTGGCACACTGACAAATAAAAATTAAAACATCTTTATGATGAATGAGCCTCCTAGAATGTGTAAATATGTAATATTACTCTTGTTATTCAGCAGTCTCTGCAAAGAACTTGAGTTTACCAAATCCTAGGGTATTACTGTTTTCTGACTTACAGATATTTCTGGGATCATATTCTCTTCAGAAAAAATGAAAAAGAAATTACAACAATAGGATATATGAAAGATGTGGGTTAAGTCAATCAAAATAGTGAAATCAGACATAAAAACTAATTCCAGTAAAAAGAGTACATTTTAAGCCCTTTCTTAAGGGCTTTTTTGTTAGAGGAGTACACACAGTAAATTTGAGGACACAAAATTTCAAGGAAAACAAAACCTTTCCTTTGAAACTCACTTTTCTTCAGGAAGGCCAATTACGAGCAACTTGTCAGATTCTTTCCAGTAAACAACTTGAACCAGTTTTTCACATAAGAACAGGGAGGAACTAGAAAAATGAAACCAGAAGTCTTTCTGTTAACATTATGAAGTTATAAAGGAGTTGAAAATCATTTCAGCGAACTAAAAATCCTAGTCACTGCTACCCACTACAACAAAACTCCCCCAAATCAATTTACATCCAGGCTGAGCACTCCAACTTCAGGCATGCTGCTGTAGTTAAAGAGTTACTGCCTAAACAGGTTGAGTTGCTCTGGTTTGTCCAGAACTTGATGCATGAGCCATGTTTGCTGTACATGTATGTATAAAATAATAAAAAACAGTAATTACATTTCAAACACTTTTACCTGATAATCTCGGTACCAGTAACACTTTCCAGTATGTCAGACAGTGTGAGAAATATCCCTCTCACACTTTTCAGTTTTTGGGATGCTTCAGATATGGGGTACTGATAAATAATTTCTTGCTGTGAAGAAAGTTAGCTGTTAGTTAAGTAAACCAAAACCAAAACCCCTCCAAAAAATCCCCACAGAAAACAAGATCATGATTTTTTTATTGTGGTAACAATTGGGGTTTTTTAAACATGAGATCTTCTATCATATCCTTTTATAAGACATTGGAACCAGCATTGTGCTGCATGGGCATACTGGAAAGTTCTAAAAGGCACAGGAATGTTTCTACAGTTTGAAATTCTGTATTTTATAGAAAAGCCTGACTTATTTAGATTAATTATTACATGGAGAAATGTAAAATGACAAACAGCATGGCCACTGCAACTTACAGCTTTAAGTACACTGTAACACATCTGATGCCAAGAGAGGGAAAAAAAAATATCTTGATTGGGAGGGTGCTGAGGTCCTCAAATTCTTTACTGTGAGGTTGCCCAGAGAAGCTGTGGATGCCTCATCCCTGGAAGTGTCAGTGCCAGGCTGGATGGGGGTGGAACAGTCTGGTCCAGTGGAAGGTGTCCCTGCCCATGGCTGTAGGGTTGGAACTAGATGATCTTTAACACCCCTTTCCAGCCAAACAATTCTGTCATTCTCTGATGCAAGTATTGGTACAGTTCTTTCAATGTTGAAATTCTGACTTAAACCATCATCAGACACAAAGCTCTTGAAAGCTAACATAGAATATGAAAATTAAAGTCTCTCTGTATAAACCTACCTGGCTGCTTTATGTGGATAGCATAAAAGATAACTGAGGAATATGCTCAAATTTTAAAATACACCACTAAGATTTCTCATGAAACATCTGACCAGATACACTTACACAAGTCATTTGAAACTAAACCTCTATAGAGATAAATATTTGTGAGATATTTTTCTTTTTCTAACCCTTAAAAAAAATCATTCTTTCATTCAAGCACTTTCAAGAATTTTGTATTATTTCAGCAGCTATAAAAATATAGTAATAAGCAAACATGATTGCCCCTCATTTATTGCTTTCTGCCAAATCATGATGGGCCATTATTTTTTTTGCATCTTCTCCACTGCAAAGATTATAGTAAATTATCTTTCTCCACAAACAAATCAAACACTGGCATGATTTATCTCCCTGTTTATGTCACTAATCACATTTAGCCAGTGCCAACACTCATTATGAAATTTTCCTTGACTAAAAGAATGCAAAATTTCATTATAGAAGGACCTGACAAACTCTTCATTTATATCCAATTTAATTAACTCTATTTATAAATACTCATTAGTGACAAGGATCTTTTTTCTGCAATCAATCCCTCAGCTGGAGAAACCCTGCTGTTTTCTAATAGCAGCACTGCAAAGGGCTAGAAAGAGACTTTTTTCTTCCCCTCCCTCCATTATGAACTGGGGCCTTGACACAAAATTTGTTGGAGAATGACCTGAACGTGTTTCCAGGGCAAGAAAAGCCAACTGTAACAAACAGGCAGAACTGTTATCATGTATGGATACAGTGATTCAGCAAGGGCCAGCACATGCCACCAGATCAGCTCTCTCCAAAGCAAGCCCAATGACAATGGAATTAATCAATACAAGCAGCTCATTTCTTCAAGTGTAAATCCTCCCCCAACCCAACCCCCAAACCCGGACAGAGTCTTCCAGTAACAGCAGAAGGAACATGAACATTATTGCTTTTAAGACATGCTATTGCCAAAATCAGGTCATAGACAAAGATGTGAGTGTTGCAGGCTGCTAGAAGTAATGTATAATTGTAATAGCCACCTCAAACTAAAATATAACAAAGGCAGAATTGACCTCACTCACTGAGAAACTGTTACCATAGGGACACCCCCCACAGGCATACACACATCCCAAATGATTGCCAGTACCACTTCCCTGTAGAGCTGAGCAGACAGAGCTTACAAGTCTTAAATTAATTCTATTTTAGGTGCCAAAAGCTCCCAAGTGGAATACTTAATTTCCAAGTTCCAGTTGCCACATTTTACACGGATGTGATCTGCATACTGTGCCTCCCCTGGATATGGGCAAGGCAGCTTCTTAAAGGATCATTACGTTTCTATTGGGCAGGATGGCTTTGGTGTACCATGACTTTATTTAAAGTACAGTTTAAACTAAATCTGGGACAGTACATGCACAGGATAGAAGCTGCCTGAAGTACAGAAAATGAAATTAAAGACAAATGCCTTAGAGAAGGTGGCATTCTTTAGCAAGGAAACGTTATAAAGAGCTTCATTATATCAGCAAAGCATCTCTCAGCATATTTGGGGCTTGCATAAGACTTCTCAGGAAACAATTATTCCATGTTGTGAAGGGACAACAAGGGCATTACAATCCCTCTTTTACCTCTGCTCAGTGTTCAGGATTAATCCATTTCTTGGAAGAACGTAAAGGAACAATGGGGCAAGAAACCAGCACTCAGTTTACTGTGAAGTGCAGAATTGCAATCAGGCTTTTACATGTGTAAGAGAGGAGCCAGAGGCCCTGAAATTTTTTTTTTTTTATAATAAAGTTTAAAGTCTATGTTGTCAAGAAAACACTGGTCTTGGACTAGTACATATTATGATATCATGTAA
This sequence comes from Agelaius tricolor, assembly GCF_023055355.1. Classification (NCBI taxonomy): domain Eukaryota; kingdom Metazoa; phylum Chordata; class Aves; order Passeriformes; family Icteridae; genus Agelaius; species Agelaius tricolor. The sequence goes on along the minus strand of NW_027269294.1, from coordinate 6,236,722 downwards.
TTTTCTAGGGTTCTCCTTCCCAGCCCTGTCCCTAGAAAATAAAATTAAATCCTATTTTTATAACTGTAACACTTTGTCTCTATTACCCACCACCAAGAGAATGTAGATTTGTACCAGTTAAAAAATACTACTTAAAAAAGAGTAAAGGTATCTCAATCTAAGGATAAATTCCAAGGGAGAGAAAGCAAAATGTTTTCTTTCTGCTTCCCACTCCATCACTGTCCTGCCATCTTAGTCCCTGGGCACTGGAAAAACCTGTGCTTTGTTTGATGTCTCCTCAGCACAGATAACACAAGATCACTGAGACACAATGCTAAATTTGAGAATTCACACAAAAGCAGAAGAGTTCTTTCCCAAATGTCTGTTCCTAAGAAGTGCACTTTGTCCCCTTGGCATTTCCAGACTGGGCAAGAGGCCAAGCTCAGCTCTGTGTCCCTGCCTGGAGAGGAATATTTGTAGCTATGGCTACACCCTGAACAACTACACAAACCTACATGCACACTGGCAACATTTTCCCGAGGAACACAATGAGGAAAGAGTGAAAGGAAGCTTTACAGGATAAATAAAAGGTACTTCAGTGGCTCTAAAAGCTGCCCAAGGAAGAATCAGCAGCTGACTGCTACCAGCAGACATGCCAGAGCCCTCTAAGAAAAGGCACATTAGCATTTCAAAACAGGAGAGGCCAGACAGATTATGGATGTGGACTGCCAATAGCTCCTGCAGGGGGATATTTTTTTGACCACCAGGCAGATCCTGGTGTTGAAAACCTCCAGGTGAGCATCACAGAGACAGCTTGGCACTGGGGAATGCACCTTGGCTGCAGAGTCACCACCTGGCTGCTCCTCACCGGAGTTCAAGGCCAGGCAGGAGTTTGCAGCAGTGATTCTGGAATTTCACACCTTATTTCTACCAAAATGGCTATTTTACAGATTATTCCCAACTCCAAACCATTAGGAGTATTTTTTATTTATCCTTTTACATCAAGTGTCCTAGGAGCTGCTGTGGTCAGTGAGCTCAGGGTGATTGAGTCAAGCACATACCTCATCCTTGGATGTTTCAGAGTCCAGTTTGAGTGTGAGGAACATGACAATGTGAGGCACATCCTGCTGAGGCTCCAAAGTGTCCTCTCCCCACAGCAATCGAACCAGGTTGTTCATACCTGACTGTGTTTGTTTGTTCCTTTGCTCACAAGTCCCTTCAGGCTCAAATACCGAGGTCTCAAACGTCAGTTTAACCTATTAAGGTAATGAATGACTGTGAGAATGAGGCTGTACTTCCAATTTTACTTTTTACACTCTACTTCCAATGACTTTGCAGTAGCAGATGAAACAGATGGAGTTTGAGCACTTGAAGAGGTTAGGTTTTGTCAGCCTCAGCTTTACTGAGGAAGATGTAAGCAAACAAAATTCCTGCTGTTTCAAGAAAACCAATTATACATTCAGCATTACATAACCATCTATTACAAAGGACAAAGCCAGCTATTACATGGTCTATCAACCATGTGAGTAAGCATGTGGTTTGCTGTGTTTTCATACTTAATTCTTATGGTTTTGAGAATGGAAAAATATACTTACTGCTCTGGCTTTGTCTGAGCACAAAAACCCATTACTGTGCCTTTGAAACACACACAGTATTTGACTTCTTTCAAAATGTCAGCAGTTTCCTAAGTACATATCCTGAAGGCTCTTTCTTGAGCATTTCTTGGCCATTTTGAGTGCACTGACACATCTGCACAGGGAAATCCATTTACATTTACACTGGACTGCAAAAGCCTGTTAAATTGTAATGGTAGCAATTCTTTCATTTTCAATATGTTAACTTTGCTTTTTTAAACTGTAAAATCAGAAAATAAGAGTTTTGTTGCTGTATTTAACAATTTACACAACTACCAAGTAGCCTAAAAATTGCTTACATCCCTTACTGTGCTATGTCTCCAGAAGAAATAAGATCAGAACACAAACACAACATCCTCTCTTACACAAAACCTTTAAAGCTTAGATGATCAAGCTGATTTTGCCAAAAAATTATATGATGTTTACTGTCCCTTATTTCCCAAATAAGTTTAAATCCAGGCGTTTTAGAATAAATGAGTATTTCCTGACACACAAACAACATATAATCCAAACTTGATGTGGAAACGTTTCAAAATTCGCTATATAGACCTACTTTTTTAAGCCCTGACTTAGAAAAATTATGTTTGTTAGTTGTCTCAGCAGTGCTCAAAGTGATTTTTTTTTCTTTTTTTGTGAATGAACACATTATCCTAAGTATGAAAGGAGGAGATGTGAGAAACACCTATCCCCTTGACTGAGCATAAAAATGCTAGTTCCAAGGAGAAGAAATTAATTTATGTTCTTGGATGAGACCTTATTTTTCATCAAAGTGACTAAAGACATATTTGCACTAAGTTGACATGCTCTCAGTTTCCTCTTTCACATGTTTTTACTCAAGACTCTTTATCTGCCTTGAAATACTATAACATGGCAAGTTCTGAACATAATACATCACAGCAAATCCTGCTTGTTAAAATCAGTGGCAACTTAGCCTGAGGACTGATGCAACAAAATCCATTTTTCTTTTCTCAACTGCAATAAATTTTGAGAAGCCCAAGCAGATAATTTATACATTTAAAGACAGATCATTTTGCAATTGTGTATGTATGTACACAAACTTCAGGAGAGGAGTGCCAGCAAGAAATAATGATGCTTTAAAACACCTACTGCCTGTCAGACTGGCTCAGAGAGAAGTGCCATCATCAGCTCTTACAGCTCCATTTGTCACCAGTTGCCATCTTCCACTTCACTCCCTCTCCCAACACTTCCCATTAAGTTTCCCCTCTCCTATTTGGGCTGCTATCAGACTTTTTTCTCCTTTTCCCTGGTACTGCAGTCAGTCCTGCACCACCTCTTCCTTTTCTGACAGTAACTCATCCCTCACCCACTCCTCACCAGTCCAGTTTGGATTCCTGACAAGGAATCAAACTCTGCTGAGAAGCAGCTGCTTTCATAGACCCAGTAACTTGATAGCTGACAGTTTCAGAAGAGTGTGTTTTCTTCTCCAGCTTTCTGAGACTTGGTTCTGTTTCTCTGTCACGCCATCTACGTATATTTCAGAATATTTCCTCATACCCTGTCTAACTTCTTACAGATTTCCTTAAGGCTCAAGAGTTATTTCTCTCAACTTCTGCTGCATCTTGTCTCTGGACATTTAGTCATGACACTCAGGCTACAGTCTCTACATTAATGACACACAGATGTCATTCTTGCTGCAGTCTACCTTTTAGTCGCTCAATTAAAATAAAAACAAACTTAGTCTGTCTTGTCTTAAAAGACACAGCCATATGATCCTCCAGGGAAGAGCTCAAAACAAACTGAACTGAACAGAGCTTTTACTCTCTCTCCATCTGGAGTCATCCATGCTGCCTCCCACATCACTGTAACAGAAATGGACAAAGAGACTGCATTTCAACATAGCCTAAAAATATATATATATATTTTTTTTTTTTTTTGTGGAGAAGAAATGAATCTTCATCCTGAGCAGTGCACAGGACCTGAATTAATATGACTGGCTCAAGTCCCCTTTTGTAAGTACTGACTGGGAAACCTTCCACAGCTTGGATTCCATTTCTCCTGAGGAAAATCAGTTCAATGCACAACAGAAAACAGAAAAGAAAATGACACCAAGAATGAGCAAAGCATTAATATTCCACTCATATATCATGCTCACATTCTTAATATTTAGAACATTTCTCAAGAAGAATTTAATCAAATGGCAAGAAGGTGACAGGAACAGCAAACTGTGAAGGACATGGATCATCATTTTCTGCTTAGAAAAGGTGACAAAGTGAAGCATGACAGAGCTTTCCATAGCCATGGCAGGGTAAGGCATGAACAATTAACTTCTTCTCAGAACACAGGAACATGGGGTCTGACATGCACTTGGTTAGATGGCAATTTGAAAGCCAGTGATAATTAACACAATACAAAGCAGTCACATAAATCACTGCTCCAGAAAGCTGTGGAGGTCAAAGGAATTCTAAGAAACAAAGGAGAACATAGAAACCTTGAACTGATTTTACAAGTCCTTGCTGGAAGCTGGAAAGTAATGGTTGGAAGGTCACTCTGTATTTAATCTGCTTCTTAATACCATGATACATTTCTCAGTGTAGAAACAGAAAATGTAGCTGTTGTGCCACTGGTCTGCCCCAGAAAGGCATGGTTTCATCTGCAAGAAAGCTGCATGGCTTGGAAGATGGATTTCATTACACACAGAGCTGGGGGCATTGCCTGCCTTTTAAAGGCTGCCTGCTGCTTCCTGTTTCCAGTATCTGTTTGCCATGTGCTTATGGTCTGCACAACTGGAACCCAAAATTTCAGGCTGAAATTTCTGATTCTAGATGTCTGCCTCAGGCTGGATATTTTTAGAAAGCTTTGAGTAAAATGGTTCTGCAACTTCTGAGTATCAGAGTAAAGAAGAGTATATTCCTTCAGCACACCTTCTGTACTCTCTGTCTTCTGGTGCTAGGAAACAACAACTATTTTGATTACAGAAATGTAAAAGAAAGGAGCATTTGGACTTCTACTACTCAGTAAATGCACTAAACTAGTCCTTACAAGCCTAGGTGTAGTTGCCCAAACTGAGGTAAGAAAAACAAAATTCTGGAAATATAATAATGAGGTATGTCACATAGTGCAACTGAATCTAGGTAGTGAAGTTTCTGAAATTAATTCCAGTATTTTTTAACATGAAACCAGAACAACAGGGACTTCACTTACAGAAATAACATATGCCAGTAAAAAGGTTTTAAACTGGGTAATTTTTTATATTCTACAAGGTAAAATGAATGAGAACACAGTAACAATTTTGCTTGTATTAGAACATGTCAGCTACAACAACCCTCTGCTCCTTCAGCAGCATGATTGCAGTGTACTGCATTGCAAAAAGCCCAGAAGTCTGTATTTAGATCTCCACTGGTCTATTCTAGCCACCACTTGTCTGGCTTGACTCAAGCTGCACAGTGGAAAAGGAATAATTGCACTTTAATGAAAGGATTTGGAAAGCCACCATGACCAACTGTTCCACATTTCAAGTAATCTCTGCCTGCTTGACAGATTTACTGACAGAGCAAACACTGACACTGCATCACCAGAACTGCTCTGTCAAGGGCTACGCTGCCTTTGGAACGAGCAATACCCACACCCTCATCTAGAGAGGGTGCAATTACACCCACTGCATCATCCCTGCCTTTTCCACCATTCTCTATTTAATAACAGCTACAGCAACTCTCCAGTTGGTCACAGGTTTTTCTCCCATGGAGCTCTGCCAGTACCTGACCATGACTCCAGCAGCTCAGGGAAACTTCAGGCTGTCAGATATCTTGGAAAGCTTCCTGAACTGACATCCCCACTACTCAATCTCACTGCAGCTGCAGATATACTTCCACAGGAACTTGCATATAGAGCTTTGTGCTCAAGAAAACATAAAATTTCCACTTTGAAAAATCCCTGGACTGTAAAATATGTCTATTATTATCATTACCTCGTATATTCTACCTAAAGGGAAAATTACCAAGAGACACTTTAATTTTTAACCTGCTCCTGCTCATAACTCATACACATAAAAGTTTCAACTTTTATCTTGTCTTCCTGTCCATCAGGAAGTGGTTTTAAGCAGAGTAACTCAAAATATTCCATTTTATGCTAGTAACATCCTAGTAAGTAACATTCCCCTGGCTTAGCTCTGAAATAGCTATCTAATTCTTGATGTCTTATTTAATTCTTCATTAGAGCTCCAAAATTATTCAGCTAGAAGAAAAGATATATGCAGTAGGTTTAGGGGAAAGAAACATCATTCATCAGGTCAGATTTGTTGGAACTGGTTTTTTTGTATCAATTTTTGTTAATGACTTCTATCAGTTTCATCACTGTTGAGTTCTGAAAGCTCTTGAAAGTATTCAATCTAACATCTCTTAGAACCCCAAGAATTAATTTTTGTATTTAAATATTAAACCAGTATCAATTTCACCATTTAAATGTTCTTAAATGTTTTTAATAGCACTCCTTTTGTTAATTCAGGCTTGTTTTTACTCTTGTGGTTTGTGAGTCTTGTTTATATTGATGAAGATATAATTATTCTATTTAAGTATTTTCAGAGCAATTATTACCATTTTAAATACAGTAATTGGCAAAAAAATCCACTACTGTTTTGCTGACATGTTTATTTTTCAGCTAGACATCAGCCCCTACCTATTTTCACAGGATTTTCCTGATTCTGATTTTTATCAGAATTAAAGTCTGAAATTTTGACTCTGACTGAAGTCAAGCAATGCAGTCAAAAGATAACGGACAAAATTTTAAGAAAAAGACCACCTGAACTTTGTTTCCTCAGGGAAAAAAAAAGGCTAGAAGCAGTACTAATTTTTAGAGAGGATTTTTGGAATAAATGTTCAACTGTACTGTATACTGTACCTGCATAGGACCCGGAATGCAAGACAAAACTCTCTCTATGTTTTCAGAATTCACATCGACATCATTTACAGCAACAAGAACATCTCCTGGGGGTGGAACAGACAAGAAATGAGAAATTCAGTTGCTACTGCTTCACAACACAGAGCAAAACAGTGTCTTATTTAAAAAATTAACATGCCATTCAAGCTGTCATAAAAGTCCATTTGTTATATTTAAAGTAGATGTTTGCTACATGCAACATTTACCACTTTTAGTCCTTTACCTCAGTGCTCCTAAGGCCTTATGGCCCCACTCACATCATGTGACAAAAATCATAGAAATATAGAGTACTTTGGGTTGGAACCTTGAAGAACATCTAGTTCCAACCCCTTGCCACCGGCAGGGACACCTTCCACTACACCAGGTTGCTCCAAATGCCATCCAACCTGGCCTAGAACACTTCCAAGGATGGGGCACCCACAGCTTCTCTGGGCAACCCTTTCCAGTGTCCCACCAGCCTCACAGTCAAGAATTTCTTTTCTCATGCCCAATCTAAATCTACTGTCAGTTCAAAGACATTCCCCCTTGTCCTGTCAGTACGTGTCCTTGTACAAAGTGTCTCCCCTTCCTTCCTGTACTCCCTCTCAGGTACTTCAAGGCCACAATTAGGTAACTGTGAAGCTTCTCCAGGTTGAACCATCCCAATTCCCTCAGCCCTTCCTTAGGGGAAGTGTTCCATCCCTCTGATCACCTTGGTGGCCCTCCTGTGTAACAACTCTCCAAGCCTCTCCCCTCCATCCAGGCTTGCATCACTCTTGTTACCTGACCAGAAAAGAGCAAATTTCCCAATTTAGTCCTTTCTCTTCCTCTCCTGGCCCCTGCTGTGGGTTCTCCTCTCCATGTTTTTATCTGTCAGTTTTTCCTGCCTAAAGGCATCTTGTGTTTTCTACATCTTGCACCCTTACCATCACTGGAAATGGGGGGGAAAACCCCTTAGGGTCCCGAAGACAAAGTCATTAACTGCAAGAGAAAAAGGTTTGAAAAATTAAAGGCACCACCTACAAAAGCAAACAGAACTAAATTATAACTTACAAACTTAAAATCCACATTCTAGTTTAAAGTACAAAAATCAAACTGGGATTTCTGAAGTGAAGGAAAATAGTCACAAGAAATATCCCAGTGGTAATTAATTGATAACCTAGGTCTCATCCCCCTCAAAAAGATGAATGTTAAAGCATGGAGTGTGCAAGAGGGATATGAGACCTGTGGAAAAGAAAACCAACTTGTGAAACTAGAAAAGTAAAATGACATCAAGAGCTAAAACTACATAGACCTGTCAAAAAGAATAGAAATTGGAAAGTAAAAATAAAAGGGTTTTTGGCCATTCATTTTTGGCCTTCCCTTGGAATGTAGGTGAGTGATCCCATCCAGAACACTCCTGACAGTCCTATTCACCTGTGCTGAAGAAAAAAGAAATCAAATGAGATCAGATAGACAGAAGTAATACTGCAGCAACCATGGGAAATTAAGAATCTCTTGGTTAAAGAAAAGGTGAGCAGAGCCTAGGTGAGAAAGCAGCTAGAGTGGAAATCAGAAGGTTCTGCAGACCCTAACCAGAGAATTTCTACAAATCTTTCCAATAAAGGTACTTAGAGCAAACTACCTAAGATGAGGCAACATAAATTTATGACACGAACTGTAAGAAGCAACTGCCAGTGGCACCAGGATTTGATGGTTCAATAGTTCCTTCACAGGGGCAAATACTCAACTTTAGAGTAACAAAATAGGCCTTATTTTCTACTTGATTTTCTTTGGTGGCACTTTCAGTTGTCTCTTGTGAAAAACTTGTTTTCTCTTGTGAAAAACTCTATTAGTTTCTAGCTCGTATCTTCTGTAGATAGGGAAATAAAGAAATTAGCTTCTTACTTAACACTGAAAGTGACCCAGCTCTTAAATGTGAACTAAAGAGCTCCTCTGAACAAGCAGATTGAAAACCAAGTTTCATTTTGCTTGAGATGCACAAAGACTCCCCTACAGTACCTCCACATCCTCTCCAAGATTATTAACATGGTGTTCATCACTCAGGCAGTGGAAAGGGATTAGAAAAAGGATATGGATTTGCAGCAAAAGTGCATGCTTAGCATAGTTATATTTTAAGCCTTGACTTGGCAAGAAAGATGTCATCAAGTGCAGAAATAAAGCACTGTAAGGTTCAGTGTGCATTTCAATTCTCCAGGGAGAAGACTTGCTCAGCTCCAACTGACACAGTGCTAATGACATGCACACTATGGAAAAGCACAGCCTGAGTCTCTGAGGTCACTCCACTCTCTGAGAAGCTATTCAAGGCCACAGAATGCTCAAGTTCAGAAGAAGACTGGCAGTTACCATTATTTCTATGTTCTGCCTTGGTTTTAAATACTTGCAAATTGCAACTGGGATTTTTCCCAGGTACAAGGTCAAAATCTGATTGCTCAAAATCAGCAGTGATCAAAATCAAGGCCAACAAGAGACAGAGCATTCTTCTTAACCATCAGTAAGGAAACACTGATTACCTCCAAAATTCAAGCAATATTCCTCTTTAATACACCAGGTAATCAGTTGCTTGCTCTTCTTTTACATTAAAGGGAAATGCATTCCTACTCCTGAATGCAAAACCAAGAAAAGGCTGTATTTTATTCTGCATATAAAAATGTTTCAAGTTTTTCTTTTTCAACAAATAGCTCTTTCCCTAACCTCTGTGCTTCTTGATGCACACCAGAGTTAAGTTTTAGTCTGTCAAATCTTCAACACAACAGTAATTCAAAGACAGAAAAGCTGAAAGTTAAACAGCATTTAAAAGGAACTCAGTAAGTCCATGCCAGAGCCCCAGGACATGAAAATGAGTAATGAAAAGCAGAGCACTCAGGCTACTCTAATATAACAAGAATTATAAACAGGATTACTATGTTCTTTGCTAAGAACACTGTATTACAGATCATTACACACAACTACAAGAGAAAGCATAAATTGCTCTTGTACTCATCTTAAACTCATCTGCTTAAACAAAAGTTGTTTGTGTTCTGTTTGTTTGACTGGATCTTTAGGAATTCTGTTGTTGAGCCATTCAAAGGAACTGCACACACTTTGTAAAACCATCCACACCTCAGCACTTGAGGGAATGTTTTGGAACCACCAGGGTGGAATAGACAAAGACACTTGGAAAGGAGAAGAGCCATCAGTATTTACATGTTACATACTCCAAGGGTTTTATTTATTCAATGCCTAATGTACACATGTAAAACTTTCATTGCAGCAGTAAATATTTATTCCATCCAATTGGTAAAAATGTAATCATGGACCATACATGGAACAGCTTTGCAGAGCACACAGCCCAAGCAGCTCTGTAAGGCTGCCTTCCTTCCGCCAGAAAATGCTGTATCAAAGAAAAGCAACTTGATATACGACAGAAAATCTTGACTGATTAGTGTGGATTTTCCAGAGTTGGGGGTGGAGGCAGTGAGGGTGGGTGGTTGCATTTTTTGCTACTTTTCTTTTTGCCACACGCAACAGCAGTCAAAGAATAGAGACTATGAAGTATCAGAATAAATAAAATCACTAGGCAAAGTATGAGCTGTGTAAAATTATGAACCCAGAGTAGTCTTAAAGCAGGACATGAGCACAGGATCTACTCAGTGTGATAATTTACTGCATTGAAAGAGTTAATACAAGTTGTACTTTGTAAGAGCTTGACATCTACATTTTATTTGATAATTGTTTCTTGCCCTTCAGCAGTGTGAAAAACTTACAGAAAGACAGACTGATTCAGGTCTTCAGACATTAATTATGTCAAAAAATTAATGCAATTGTATTGTTTAATCTAATTTCACTTACCTAATGCTTAAATAATTCATGTTAAGTGAAATCAAAGTGTATATATAATATATACAAAATAAACAGCTTTTGCAATTGTTTAACTCAATGGCCTGCAGATTTAAGTGAAACCATCCCAATCTAAAACTTCACTGAACTAAAAATATAGGGAGAAAGATCAGAACAAAGCATCACTCAATTCTACTGCAACAGAGGAAAGGAATTTTCTTCAGGCAGCTCCAGGATATCCTTGCTTAAGTCAACAAATGTATCTTTAGAAAAACAACAAGTCCTTCTGGAAGAAACCAGTCTAGATTACATGTTAGGAAGAGATTGTTCCCTGGGAGGGTGCTGAGGCCCTGGCACAGGTTGCCCAGCAGAGCTGTGGCTGCCCCATGCCTGGCAGGGTCCAAGGCCAGGCTGGATGGGTGTGCTGTGGGGAAAGGACTGGATGACCTTCAGGGACCCTTCCAACCCAAACTGTTCTATGATTCCATGAGACTTTTTAAGGAAAGAAGTAAGCTTTACTTAAATGTCATAATAATGAATGATCAAGCTTTTCAGGGCTGTCACTTCCTGTGGAAAGATTCTCAGTTCACAAAGAAACTGTAAGACATCCATGCATGTTCTCTATGCAATGTTAAGCAGGGCTGAACTTTACTTGAGTGATGAAACAGAATTCTCTCTATTTTATTTGCTCTCATCAGAAGAGACTTCTCCCATCCAGTCAGCAGCAACTAAGACCAGTGTGTGTTGATCTCAACCACCCAGTCTGCACACAGCTGCTGGAATTACTCCTGCCTCTTCAAGGACAGAGTTTAGCAAAGTCTTTGGCACTGCTGACATCCCTAGAATGTTTATTTCAGAGCTGCCTATCTCTTTGCCACTTGAGGCACAAGATTATGACTTCTGTTAACCATTTCTTGCCTAGAGATAAACCTGCAAGCACCATTTCTAAAAGTAGATCCCTACTGGATTAAGCCCAGGGACACCAACTGGCAAGTGAGCACCACTTCCATACCATGATGGGAATGGCACATTTTTTTTCTGATATCATGAAAACCAAATTGTCCCCATGGGAGAGGATGGAGCACACTTTTGTCATGGAATCCTGATATTTAGTTTTCTCCATTCTTGGTAATGAGTTGGTGGGAGCATTCAGTAAAGTTCCCATGTGCCTTTCCAAAAAAGGCAAACTATGGAATGCATTCCTACTGAAGAAAGGCAGATCAATTACTTGTTTTATATGTTAGCAGGCTGCTTTCATCCAAACCAGTGCTGCTGTGCCTCAAGAGGAGAGTAAAAGAATAAAAGCCACATCCCAAATGCCACAGTGAGAACACAGCAAAGCTTCCACAACTCTGCTTCTCTCCTGTGAGCCCAACATCTCTACTCTGGAGAGTGTTTTCAAGAAATACACCATGTATGGTAATGCCACATAAAAATCACAAACTGTCCCAGTATTTTGGCCCTTTTAAGGGCTTTTTTTCCTGACAGGACTCTAAGCATATAGACCTTTCAAGTGAAATTTGCAATAGCAGCTGTAGCTTTTGCATACATGTTCAAAACTGGATTATTATAGCACATCTTTACTATCAAACACAATTACTTCTTGTCAGTGGGGAGTTTGCACAATTTTTTGACAATTGTACATGCTGATAAAGTATCATACTCAGAAGATTCATGCTGAGCTATTTGGCTATGAGAGCAGTAAGATACTTTCAAAGAGGATAACAACAGTATGCTTTGTTAGTGAAAAGAGCTTTGCTGTATTTTCAGTGTCATTGAAATGAATTAATTTTACTATGGTAAAGATGATGCTCATCAGCATTTAAAAGAACTTTTCCCCAGTATGAATCCAATAAGTTTCAATTTGAAGGAGGGTGGGAACCAAATTATAATGGTATTACCTATCACAACCCTTTTTTGTCAGGATCTAAATGTGAGTATTTTGAGTTTTTCCTCTTGGAAAATATGCTCAAAGTTTTCCACAGCAGACCAAACTCTGCATAATGTTGCAAATTAACTGAAGCAAGGAAAATGTTTTGCCAAAACTACAAAAGACACTTAAAAAGCACGAGATAGAAGCAACTGTATTTCTTCTTAACCAAAATGAAAGTGGCAGCAAGTTTAAAAATCAATGAGGGCTTTTCTGTTTTGAAAATTTAAGATGGATGCTGGCCTGCTAAATGTAAAAAAAAAAAAAATAAAAAAAATAAAGGAACTGATAAACAACACATGGATAGAGTGCCATCTTCTTAGAGTTACAAAGCAGCAGGGTTTTTTCAGCTTGCAAAACTGTTGTGTTTACTTTCATATGGTCAGTGCCTGCATTCCACTTGGTTAATAAAGCACAGCAACAAGACTTACGACTTCCATATGCAACCTTAAAACCAAAAATTCAAGTGTATTGAGCAAATAATAAACAGATGTTTGAAGTGTTCAAAGCTATAAAAGACACACATTTCAAAACAAATAGGGGGAAGCCACCTGAGGAAAGTGATTATTAAGGATGGAAAAAGAAGTTACTTCTACTAAAAATGCTGAAGCATAAACCACTTTGTGAGTCAAAATGAGTGCTGCAAATTCTCACCAGAAAGACAACCAGATGGCATTTTAAAGCATGCATTTTTAAAGGAAAATATAATTTGGATTTGCCTCACAAAAGACCACTGCCCAGCTGGTCTGGACCACTGAAATATTATAAAGCTAAACGAGAACAGGTTAATGTTTGTACACATACAGGTCAATGGATACAAACAAAGTTATAAGCAGAGCAGGCAGCAGGCATCATGCTGGGCTGATCAGGTATTCCTCCCTTTTGATTACCTAAGAAGCTGCTCACTTTGTGCTAATTCTTCAGCTTTATACTGACCACAAAAACATCCTTTACTGGCTGTTTCCACAATTCCTCACACAACTCCTAAAACCTGCTTTGATCAAGAACAACTGAAAGGCAAAGTTCTGCTGTTATTGTTCTTGAACTTTCTGCCCAACTCCAGCTGCTGTGATGATCTGAGGAGCTAGCTATTGAACTCTAGTTGCTTCTAAATCAGGCTTTACGAGTACACCACAGCTATCCCATCCTGTGATGTGCAGTACAAAAGCAGTAAACCCAACAGATTTTTGACAAGAACAGCATTTTTTTTACTGTATATCCTTTATGCAGACAAGACTGAAATCTGAGCATCTAATTTATGCAAAGCATTCTTATTTCTAGACACCACATAAAAATTCCAGAGTACTCAGCTTCACTACAGATATATAATTTGAAAGTATTTTTATATGAAAATTATATATTTTCCACTGTTGGCACTGAACACAGCTCATTTTCCCAGTTAAGAGCTGAATAACCCCAGTATGCTTAAAACTATTTCATTTCTAAAGTGCAAAAAAAGGGTTGATGATAGCCTGGGACATAATAAAGTGCAAGACTCCTCTTAGATGAAATTAAATACTCTTCTATTTGAAACAAACAAAAACCCCCACAGTTTTTGTCCCCACTAGCTCTGGGAAGCATTAAGTGCAGCAGATGAAACACTGTCTCTGGTTAGGTCACCTTCATCTCCTGGATCTGGTACTTGCCTACACTGTTGAGACTTCACACCTGCCCTCACAAAAATGTTATATACAAATCTGTGTCCCCAAATCAACTTACAGGTTACAAGCACCCACTCTTAGACTAATTAGATTAAACACCCTTAAGCAGATCAAGTGGGAATTCGCTCTCTCCTCCCCCACATCCCCTACTTCTTGACTAATCAGCTCTTGCTGGTAAAATTTGGAAGTTATGCAATTTTCCCTCTGGAGTATTCTTTAGCATCTCTACCAAAAACTCATGCTGGAGCACTCAGCCAGTTGAAACACTGATGTGCCTTTTACCCACACAACACTGGAATTTCAAAAGAACTCATACTGACTTTGAGGGATTTGTGCTATTTATATGTTGTCTTATATATCAAGAGTTCTATTATCATTATAGTACAAGGGTGTTGTCTTATACATCAAGGGTTTTCTTACCATTATAGTGCAAGGAATCCATATCACCAGAGTTTCATACCTCCTCCATGTTTCTCACAGGCAGCTCCTCTAAGCACTGACTGCTCCTGGTCCTTGCAGCAGCCATCTGGCTCCAGATGCCACCAATCCACTCTTTTATACCACTGCTCTTATTGGCTACAGGTGTGGCTCCAGAGCCCACCAATCCACTCTTTTATACCCCTGCTCTTATTGGCTACAGGTGTGGCTCCAGAGCCCACCAATCCACTCTTTTATACCACTGTTCTTATTGGCTACAGGTGTGGCTCCAGCTCCCACCAAGCCACTCTTTTATACCACTGTTCTTATTGGCTACAGGTGTGGCCTGTTAACATCAGGCCTGCTCCTGATCTTTAGTAATTGGTTCAGCTGCAACTCTTTAGGGGAAAAGATTACATTCTATACCACCTTTATTTACCCATACTGTATCCCCCTACACTTACAGCATTAAGATTTTTAATGATCTTCTAACCAACCTCACATCTTTGCTCTCCCACTCTGGGAGCAACCATCTTCAAGGGTAATTAAATAATCTTTCACCCTTTACAGATGTGGCCTGGTTGTCTCACATTTACTGTCTCTGAGGTTGATGTCCCTTGCGTGCCAAGGTTTGAGTGGCCTCAGTGCTGGGAGTGGGAGTATTTCTGCTCCCTCATTACCCCTGACAGCAGTTTAGTGCCCTCCATCATTCCCATTTGGGTGCCTGTCAGACCTTCTGTGACCCAAGTTTAACTTACTGCACTAGCAAAATACTAGACAGCCAATTTCTCTTCTGGGTTAGTTTCCTGCCAGCTTATTTCATCAGCTCATGGAAGTGCCCGAGCTGCCAAACCACCACAAAGGCTGTACTGGCTCACTGCCTCCCCAAACTGCAGCCCTGCCATGCATTTGGAGCCTCCCAAAGTCACAACTGCTGAGGAAGCTGCTGTTGGACTTGCTAAACAGAAAAATAACCAAACAAGGCTGTGGAGAAAGTTTGTAATGTAAGAATGTATCTTACTCAGTATTTCTCCCCTCATTTTTATGATACAAAATCCATTTAAAGCCTATATAAGCAAAGCTTTTTATCTAAGGGGGATCCTGTGGAGGAGAAGAAGGAAATCTAAATACAGTGTCTGCCAGACTATAGGTTTGCTCCAGTCCCACTTATCTACTGAGCAAATCCTCAGCTAAAATCCTAAGTCAAAGGCGGGGTATTTGTTGCTCCAAGCTGCTCAGTCTCTGAACACTGAGGGATGCTCATGCCTTACTGCATTAACACCTTTTAGGTTATGCCACATGTTCTAAGAATCAGTAACACAGTAAAACTGATTGGGTACCAAACCATCAGATGCAATGACACTGACTTAAAACAAGCCCTCCAGAACTGATGTAATTGCTTACGTCTCAAGAATATTCAAGTCAGCTGCCTCTAACAGCAAAAACCCCATAAATCTTCATATTAAAGGAAGAGTGCAGAAGTTGGCTATTCCTTCAGTTACTCACCAATCAGGATTTGACCTGTTTTCATTGCAGAACTACCTGGCACCAAGCCATGTACCACAAGCTTCTCTTCACTGACTCCTCTGGTGCCTTTATCCTTCCTGCCTTGTTTTTCCACTCTTCTGCTGCTCCATGAAGACTGATGGACAATCCCTACTAAGGCTTCCAGCAGCCTCTGCTGCTCTTCTGCCCCAGCACTGTAGAGTTTTCTGGGATTTACATAAACAGACACATCTTTGTACTTTTGCTGAACGGTGACATCCACTTTCTGAGCAGAGCGGTGCTTCAATATGGAAGTAGGACCAGAGGGGTGCTCATTGCAGCTTCCACTGCCCTTCTTACCAGAACTCTTTGGTAAAAGACTCTTCTTTTTTAACATTTTGGTCCATTTCTTCAGTTCATACTTCCTTTCCTTTCGTGATCCCTCTTGAATGATTTCAGCTTCGTTTTCCCGAAATCTGACATGATTCACTGCTGGCACTTCTGGACAGCTGTTCTGAAGCAGAACTTCTTCTTCACTTTCACTTAATTCTAAATAAAATAATTCTCCATTTTTCTGCACACTGTCCAACCACTCAGGCTCAAGGTCACTGGAAAAGAAAGAAGAATGATCAATGAGTTCTGATAAGGAAGATCACTGTGCAAGTGAGATCTGATTATTTTAAGTAGGGAGGGGACAGAGAGAGTGCAAGGGTTGAATAAAAAGTAGGAAAAAAACTAGTTGTCTCCTGAACATTGATAGCTCAACTGCTTTAAGTCTGCCACAAGGTTTAGAGCTTGTTTTGGGTAAATGATGGATATGGCAAGGAGAGACATCCCTCTCACCAGTAAAATAGTTTCTTCAAATTTCTTCTGTTTTTCTTAGAGGAAAACAGCCATTGCAAAAAGCAGTGTTCTCTTTTCAGAAAACAAACATTTCTTTGACATGCAAGTTTTAATTAGTAATTACATTCATGTGCATGATGAGATTTTCTCTTAAGGGAAAAAATTCCATTCTGTTTGTTCTCTCCTATTATTTTTTCCTTTTTAAGCATTTGTAATATAATCATGGCACGATTTTTTGAGGTGGTCCTGTGCAGAGCCTGAAGATGGACTTGTTTATCCTTGTGGGCTCCTTTTAACTCAGGATATTCTGTAATGCTATGGGAGCACAGATTGCACTGCCAGCCCTTTGGAAAGAGAAGATAAAGCTTTTAAAAATCACTTAGATTTAACATTAAAATAAACCCCAAAACAATCTAAGATGAAATCTAGGTAACAGTTTTTAAAACTCAAGTTCCAAATAGCATCTGCAAAAATATGCACTAAATATGCAAAGAGGCAGCACTGCTACAGAAACAGATCTGGCAGCTGGTGTGGATCACCCAAAGGCAAGAGCAAGACACTTGTGCAAAGCAGCTCTAGGATATAACAGAAACATCAGCAGCACAGTGCAAAAAAATTTTTGTCCTAATTTGGCAACAGTGATGTGTCAGCTACGTCCAGTTTTGGATAGTAGGTTTTAAGAAAGATGTAATAACTGGAACAGACCCAGAACAAGGAGACAAATGCTATGTGGCCTATAAACACATTTAAATGGAAGAGACTGAAGGAAATCATACTCTTTTGGCTGAGGAAAAAGAAAAACCAACCAAAAACTGCCTGCAGAGGGGCAACAGACCAAATGAACCTTGAGGTAAACCATGAAGCTCCAGACAGATGAGAATCCATGATGGCCAAAGTAAGAAAAGTACTCAGAGGTTTAATTATCTGGGATGTTCTCATGGAAGATTTTCAGGAACAGAAAAGACCAGTTAATTCTTCCTAACCAGATGAGAAAGAGGTCTCTCTCCTTCAAAAAAAGCATATAAAGAAAAATGAGACTGGAGATTTACATCATAATTAATAAAATAAAGTTAACACACATTCCTACATTTTACACTAGAACTACTTTTACTGAATAAAGAGTACAAATCTGGTTTAAAGCTAGCAATAAATATTCAAATAGAGCATTAATTTGAAAACACAGATAAATGACAAAAGTTTAGCTGAATGGAGAACATTATACAGACATTGCACCAGAGGACCTTTAAGGGCTCAACAAGAGGATCTGGCTGGACTAACAATACAGCAAACACTGGCATTACTCTCTCTCTGGAGCTCCAGTTATTGAGAAAAGTCTATGGATCTTGCAGACAAGAAGCAGCATCACCTATCTCTGCATTTATTAGCTTTTTTGCCCAAATAGATAGTTTAAAAGAAGAGCCACGACTTGTGATAATTTGGTTATACCACAGGGATAAATCCAAGTTTGTGATTTTCAAAATCCTGAGTTCTTATTCAAGAAAGTATCAGAATGCTGACAAAACCTAAAGGCTGTCAAGGGCACACTCTTTCTGATCCAACTTCTCTCAGAACGTGGTAGGCAAGAAATAACATGAGTAGAGTTTTTCCTTGGTTTGTTTTTTAAGGAGTACTCCCACATTTTGGCATGTGTAAGCAAAATTAAGCAAAACAAACAAACATAAAACCTCAAACAAAACCCAACCAAAACAAACAAAAACCCAAAAATCCTCAAACCAACCAACCAAAAAAAAACCAACCTAAACAAAAAAGGAAACAAAAAAGGAAACACTAGAAATTTACAAAGAAATTACAAAGAAATTACATCTGGATTAGCAAAAATTCCTGTCATGTATGACAGCATTTTTATTCCCTCTTTAAAAAAGACTGTGATCTTTGGAAAAGCTGTTTCTTCTTTGGGGTAGATTCAAAATTTCAGTCTGGACATGAGTTCATACACTCAAGTCCTCCAGCTTTGTTCTCTATTTTGATTAGAACAATATGGACCATGGGCAAAAAAAAATGCTGTGGGCAAATCTGGTGTTTACTCTGTGTTCACCCAAACAGAACCACTCCAGAGAGAAGTCAAGAAGGAACTGTACTGTAAAAAAAACCAAACCAAAAACTCTCACTTTCCCAAGAGAGATCCACACAGACATCTGGAAAAGAAAATCTGAAACAAGTCAGCACCTAGACTGAGAGGTTTTTCCCCCTAATGCTGTAGTATCACAATAAATTGAAACCAAGCAAGGCAAGAAGAAAGGAAAAAAAAATATAATTTTCATCTGTTTTCTCTTGTGTCAAAACAAATGCTTACACAATAAACTCAAGTTGCCTCTAGGACTGGAAGCTTCAATCAAAGGAGCTAGAAAACTTGAAGGCCTGCATTTCTCTAAGAGTAGTTCCACTGATCCCACACAGGTATGTCCTCTTTGGGATAAATGTCTGAAAAACTCTGCTGATTGAAATTGTCCATTCATGGAAGAAAGATAAATTAGAAAAAAAGGATCCAAGTTCTGCTGGATAAATTGTTATATAGATAAATTATTAGAAATATTATACATATTATTACAAGTAGTAGGCATGTGTTATGTGCTGAAATCTGTGGTACAGCTTTATCCCTTAAACATATATAAAGAATGACAGTAAAATGGCATTTTGGATTAAAGACTTGGGAAAAGAAAAAACCCAAACATACAAAATATTAAAAAAATATGGCTTCAGGCTGAAATATTACAGTTCCCTTCTGGTTTATAAACATAGGAATAAAGTAAGGTAGGTGTACATACAACAGCTTTGTCTCTGAGCCAGAGGTACAGGGCAACTACAAATTAAACTAGGCTTGAACACAATTCTACCTTCTCCACTTAAACCTTTTTTTTCCCTTCCCCTGCAGAGCCTGATGAAACTAACATGCTGAATGAAATGCTATTGATTAGACCCTGAAATACACATTGGAAATGTCAAGCACAGCTGTCTTAACACAGGGAACCAAATTAATGTTCTAAGTTTAACTTCACCCAAATTAAAAAATACACAAATAAACTAAACCCCGGAAATTGCATTTGTAACTTTAAAATATGTATTGTTACAGAACTATCTTCTGGCTTAGACAGAAGATGTGTGAAAGACACATTCAAAATGTAAAGCATGGCTGTCTTAACACAGGGAACCAAGTCCATGTTGTAAGTTTAACTTCATCCAAACTAAAAAATATACAAATAACTAAAACTCTGGAGGCTGCATTTATAACTTTAAAATATGTATTATTACAGAACTGCCTTCTGACTTAGAAGATCTGTGAAATACACATTCGAAGTGTAAAGCACAGCTGTCTTAACACAGGGGACCAAGCTAATGTTCTAAGGTTAACTTCATCCCGACTAAAAAATATACAAATAAACTAAAACCCCGGAGGTACTTTAAAATACGCATTATTACAGAACTCCCTTCTGACTTAGGACACCGAAATGAGAGACTGCACCTTTCTTGCGGCAGCCCGTGCCAAGTCCCTCCTTGCCCTCCGCTTCCCCGGGGGGATGCAGGACCCAGCGCAGGGACCGCCCGCGGCTGAGCGCACACCGCGATACCGCCAGGGCTCGCCAGGGAGGCCCTGTCGGACACCTCGCATTGCCCTCTGCTCCTACAGCCAGCTCAGCTCAGCTAAACCCAGTTTAGCTAAACCCAGTTTAGCTAAACCCAGCTCAGCCCAGCCCAGCAGCGCCGGGGCGCTCCCGCCGCGCACGGGTGGCGCGACCCCGGCCAAGTCCCCGCGGCTCGCCCTTCCCGTCCCCGCCCTTACTCGGAGCTGGCGGCCAGTGAGGAGCCGCCAGAGCCAGTGTCGGTGTCGGTGTCGGTGTCGCTGCCGGTTCCCGCGGGCTCGGCGCTTTCTCCCCGGGCCGCCTCCATCCCCTCGGCAGCGCCGCTCCCGGCGGCCGCCCGGGACGCCATGACAGCTTCGCGCCGGGCGGGGGGCACGTGACGCGCGCCGCGCCCTCCCATTGGCCGGCGGCCCCCGTCGACATGGGAACGGAGGGACGCGGGAGCGCCCGGCCGTGAGGGGCCGTGAGGGGCCGTGAGGGGCCGTGAGGGGCCGTGAGGGGCCGTGAGGGGCCGTGAGGGGCCGTGAGGGTAGACCCTCCATGGCCGCGGGAATTGCCCTGTGCCCGGCATCCCCCGGCTTCTCCCGGCTTCCCCCGGCCCTCGGACGCCTTTCCCTGGCTCAACAGGACCGCACCAGACTTTATTTAGTTGCCCGATTGCAAGGTCCGAGCAGCCGTCCCGTAAAAGACGCCGGTAGTGACACTCCGGCGTCCCGCGGTGAGGCTCAGAGCGTTGTAACCAAACACTGGTCAGGAGGGGGAAACACGAGGTAAAAATAGGTTCTGAGGGCAGCTGGTAAGCAATGGGATGCCTCTGTGCTTTATTTTATGTGCTATTGTATCAGTTTAACGAGCTGTGAGGAATTAAGGTACTTTCTCCTTAGGTTTGTCAGGAGAGCAGGGCGGTTCAGGGGAAGCAAGGATGTGACAGGCCCAAACAAGTGCCTTAAAAAAGCCCCTGCAGTCTACACGTGTAAAATCATGCACAGCCGAGACACACACACACACACAAAAAAAGCCCCTACTCGGTTTTCAGGACTTAAATTATTCATATTCATGAAAAAACAAGACCTATGGCAGCCCTGCAGACAACTTGCAGTGTAGCTGTGTCAGTAAAGCCATCAGGACACACATGGTGAGCTGGGAAAGGGATGGAGAGTAATTGTTGGAACATGTTTCATGGGCTGGATTTAATCTCTGCTCTGTGGGATATTTGCACAGCTTCAGCAGTGAGGTTTTATAGCCCTGGAACACTACAGAGAAGTGACAGAATCCTGGTATGAAATTGCTGTGCTTGAAATTGCTTTAGGGAAGCGTACATTAGTTAGCATGATTTCAAGTGAATTAACAGACAGAAATGTTTTGGACTCACATCCATGTGATTAAGGCTTCAACTGGAGTAAAAATACCTATATTAAGTACTGAAGGGCCATTCTGAAGTCCCTGAACAAGACCTGATTTCACAGATAAATTACCATTGCATGGTTATTAAGACTACAAACCTATCCAGAAGGGGGGACAGAAACATTTCCTAAAGAAAAACGCTTGTTTTACTATGGTTTCATTTAGAAGGTGAGATACACTGTCCCACCCTCCCTAATTATGCTTACATTTGCAAGCACTTCTAATACACAGAGCAGCACACTGAAGTGTTTCTGTAGAGAAGTGATAGTCAATGCCAGATGGTGCTGTGTTAGTTAAATTTCTCTGAGTTCAAGAGCTGATGAATTGGTTCCAGTTGTTTGCTCACTAAGTGAGAAATACAGGCTCTCTCTCAAGGAGCCAGTGGTTTTACACCACTTGCTATTTTATAGGAATAAGCATAGTGGGAATGGAAGGATGATGGAAGGCTTTGGGTCCTCTGAGAGGAGTAGCTGGGAGCCACCTAAAGACTTTGCTGAAACGAATGTGGAATTTCTGCTGCTGTGGGAACAATTAAAGATTGCAGGATATATCTCACACAGCAGGATCTTATTTTAGTGAAGACACAGATTTTCCCACACAATCCCTCTTGAGAGGAAAGCCTGTCATTTCTTGGGCATAAATATTAGGATGAAACTTGAAATAATTTGTCTTCTGGCAGACACTTTACACTTAATCCAAAGAGCTGGGGCTGATGCTCCTCCTCACTAAGGAATCCATGAGCCTTCTATGCCAAGTTGCTGTTTTTAACATGCAGATGGTAAAAATCTGCCAGGGGGTATCACTGGCATCAACAGCACTGCTCACCCTCACTGGACAACTGGGTAATGAGCACTTAGCAGTGGATAATTAAAGCCTGAAGGTTGTTCTGATTTGCTGTTCCTGCAAAGAACAGCTTTCATGTGTGGAAATTTATTTCCTGAGCAAGAGTTTCTTGTTGGTACTTTTTTTTTTTGACTTAACCTGTTTCAGAAGCTGTTGTGCTTTAAAAAACAACAGCCTGCCTTGATCCATGCCTATGTTGAGAAGGAGACTGAAGTTAAAAGAAGACAGGGTATGGGACACACTGGTGTCCATGCTTCAAATTGCAGCTCTTCATTACTGATAATGAGGTAAGAAGGCCCTAAGTGACTTGTTAATGTTTCCTTTTTTCCTTTCTTGATTTCACATCACTTAACATTTCCAGGAAGACTCTACCCACAACTGGACAGACCCAAATGATACACAGATAAAACATGATACATTACAAGCAGATAAAACTAAGAGGGAAATAGTTTCATCTTTGTTTTTCAGTTGTGTTTCTTGCTAACACCTGTTTACTGAAAGAAAAACTAGCCAAAAAATATGAGTGACATTATGTTTCAGCTATTGATTCCTGGGTTTTTTTATTTCTCCAGGGAACAGCATGAGCAAAATATGTCAGAAATAATTTCCTCTTTTTTAAAAATTAATGACAACAACACAACTTTCCCCTCGCCTGCCCAAGTGTTTCTTAAGGGACAAAATACATATTTCACAAGGATTCCTTAATAATTAAGATTTTTTTGGTCACCAGGTTTCCATAAAACTCTGTAAGACTGTGATTAAAAAACCTTCTGTTCACAGCTCCTCTGACAGGGCTGTGCAGAGACCATCCACAGCAAAATGGCATGAATTGAAGAGTGACACTGGGCTGTCATTTTAATTGGGATATTTACATATAAACAGACTCCACGGAGAATGAAAGCTATCTCTGGCACCAAAGGGACAGAAGTTTTGTGAGCAAACACTCTAGTGCTCAATAAATGAAACAGAATATTCTGACTTCTTAAGCTTTCTGTATCAACTCTGATCACAGAAGGTATTTGAGAAGAACACAAAACCAACAGGGAGACAGCCATGAAATATCTGGGAAGAGCAGTATAACTCATCCCATTCTTTTGAAAAACAGTCTCATAGAGTTAAGAGTTTTCTCCAGAAGGAAAAGCAGCTGTAATTTTCATATTTTTTCCTACTGCTTTTACTTCACCTTAAACGTTTTAAATGCCCTTTTTTTAGGATCACCTGCTATGCATAGCAAGCATGTCAGGCCTGAAAGAAAGCCATTATTTGCAGTCACTCAACATGCAAATGTTTCAAGCGTGAGCAGCCTTATTCCACTCAGAGGATATGAACGTAAGCAATACCACGGGGCAGCACGTTTTTAATCCGGCTCTGAGACAGAACATTTTCAGTTAAGTCACTGAGAAGTCCACGGGGCTGTGTTTGCACACGAGCACGTTTATTGTGCATAAAGCAGCCTCAGAGAGCCGTGCCGGAGCAGGCTGATCGCAGCGTGCCCTCCTCGCTGCGCTGCGTTTGCATCCCCAGCGCTCACAGGAAAGGATTTCACACGGCTGACGCCTTGAGCCGCAGTTAACAACCACTTGTTAGATTCCATAGCAAGAGCTGCTTGGAGCTGGCACTGGAAGCGCCCGTGTGCTTTTTCTGTGCAGCTGGAAATAAACCAGCGTGGCTGAGAAACAGGAAACACTTCAGCAGAGCTGGAGATGAGCTTCTCTTGGATTCTGCTGAATGGGATGCGTTTTTCTTTGTCAAGTTTCTGCGGCTCTCAGCTAAGCACATGGAAAATGCCATTAAGGGTGGCTTTCAGATCTGGGCAAGATCCTATTGTCGAGATGTCTTTGTGGGGGGGTACCGCGGAAAATCGCACGTTAGGGATGGTGAAAGCAGGAGGAAAAGCAGCTGCTTCTCATAGAGCGTGCCGCCTCCTGTACATCCACTTAAGGACTTCTTTCCCATCCCTCTGGATTTGTGCGCGAGTTAGAATGCATTATCCCCTGCCCTTAGAGAAGGGTTCAAAACGCTTATGGCACGCATGCAACAGCATCAATCCATATTAAAGAGTATCAGCACGTTTCTCTGCACATGTAAGAGTCCTTCACCTGCACATCCTCCTCTCTCCAGGAAGGAGGGAGGGAAACCCCAGGGCGCCTCGGCTCCCCGCCGGCAGCCTCCCCTTCCCTTGCCTTGCCTTGTCGTGCACAGAGGGGCAGCCCCGGCTCCTCGCCCTTCCTGCAGCCACGACAAAAGGGGAGCTGGCCGGGGCTCGGGTGGCTCCGCTGTCCCTGCGCCTGGCGGGGGCTGCCCTGCGGAGGGACAGGGGTGCCGGAGCCCTGCCGAGCTGGGGAAGCCATCCCGGGCAGCGGCGATCCCGGGCAGCGGCGATCCCGGGCAGCGGCGATCCCGGGCAGCGGCGATCCCGGGCAGCCGCCCCCCGCTCCCCGTGGCGGGCACTGACCTGTGCAGCAGGACGCTCTGCACCGAGTCCAGGTCCTCCAGGTTCCTGGTGACGGGCCGCGGGATGCTGTACCTGCCCGCCCCGAACATCGGCACTGCGGGCGGCCGCGGGCAGGTGGAGAGAGCCCCGCAGCCCCGCAGCCCGTCCGCCCGTCCGTCCGTGCGTCCGTCCGCGCCCGGGGCCCAGCGGCGCCGCGCCGCGGGGCGCGGGGGAAGCG
The DNA here is from genome assembly GCF_023055355.1 of Agelaius tricolor. Taxonomy (NCBI): domain Eukaryota; kingdom Metazoa; phylum Chordata; class Aves; order Passeriformes; family Icteridae; genus Agelaius; species Agelaius tricolor. The sequence continues at coordinate 6,211,564 of NW_027269294.1, read as the reverse complement.
CGGCCGGGAGAGCGCGCCTGCTCCGCTGCGCTGGGACACGGTGTGGTTTGTGTCAGGAACTCGCCAAGCGTGAAAAGCAGACTTTGAGATGAATAAAGAAAAGCAATTCCTAGCTGCAGCAGTAGATTTACACCTCCCCCCCACCCAGAGCTTCATCCCCAGCTCCCGCTATGTGAGAAAATAGTTTTTCCCCGTGTGTTTTCCTGCTGGTCAAAGTAGTGAATTTGAATTCTGAATTTTGAATTCCGATTGATCCTTTTTCCGTAAGTAACAATGTGAATAATTACCAATCGCACAAAATCCAATCCGGTCTTTGATTCCCTCTTTCACAAAATATTAGTTACAAGTGGTTTCAGATGATCACAGGACTCCTTACTGGGTTCCCATCTGTAAAATTCTGATGCAGTATATTGAATGAACAGGGACATGAATGTATAAAACCCATATCTTCACAGTTTTTATTCATTCCTGTGAATTGCTATAATTGATTTTCTCTGCTCCCTTTTATGGGTTCAGTTTTCTCTAATTTTTCAAGATGTGGTCATCTCCTCCAGGTTTTCTCCGACAGCTGACATAAGATCAATAGCTAATAAAGTCTTGCAATCTGTTACAAAACCCATGAATTTTAGTTTCCCTCAGACATTGTGCCTGAGGTTGTAACAGAAGCACAGCAAGGCAGTAGTTTCCCAGAAAGACCATTAAGAGGAGGACCACTGGCATGATAGGCAGTGGATAGCAAACTGGAAACCACTGAATATTTTAGCACCACACTCCGTGGGATGGTGGCCACCACATGGAGCAAAAGCTTCAGCTTTTTTGGAGACTTTGGCTTGAGTAGGCAGTGGCAACAACTCAGTTTGGAGAGGGTGAATGCAGAATTACTGTGAGTCTGTGGGTGGAATTCTCACCAAGTAGTGTGACTCAAATATTTAGGTGTCTTAACATTTTTTCCTTTTCCTAAAATTTTGTTTTGTTTTTCTCTTTGATACCAGCATGAAATTTTAAGAGAAGGACAATCCCCTCTGAATCCCACTCCTGTCAAAGATGCAGAACCACCATCCTCCATTGAGGTGAGCAACAGCAGCAGGACTACAATAAATAAAAATCATTGGCACCAGGGTGCCAGGGAAGCTGAATGTACACCAGGGTCTTGTGTCTAAGTATCAGCATAATGCTTCCACAGTGACACTTTTTGCATTACCCACATTTGATTTCAGAAAGCTGATGGAAAATTCCTGGTGGTTGTGTTGCCTTAGAAAAACACTTAGGCACCCTCCATATTTCAGCCTTTTTATCTTTTTCGTGCCCTGAGGGAGCAGAAATGTTTCATTTGTACACAACAGGGGTGTGTTTTCCCTATTCACTTAGGGCAGCACCAACTCCACATCTGGGTCAGGAATTTGATGGTAGAAAACAACAAAACACCCAAATGTTACCGTCAAAATCACCCTGTGTGTCCAGAAGGCCTTTCCAAAATCCTTGTCAGCTTTTCTTTTTCCCTGGGCTCCTTCTCACTTTCTTTTTTTTTGGTGTTCTTAAACTACTGAGCTAATGCTGAATTTAATGGTAGTATCATCTGCTAGTAGTATTTTACTTTTACATGGGTTTAAAATTGGTTGTGAAGGTCTTTATTAGAATTGCTCACAACTCAGCAAAACTAGAACGTGTAAATATAAGTATAGAGACTCCCAAAATGTGCCAAAATGAGAGAAGGTAAGTTAGGTTTTGTGTACCTTATGAAATGGAAATCACATAGCACCACACTGCTGATAAACAGGCCAACTTATTAATTTTAAAATCAAATAGAATGTTTTTCTAGGTGTGAATTACAACTTCTATCACATTTAATATGCCTAGACTCAATATTTATGGGTGACACAAGTGGGAAATGAAAGAGGAGTGGAGAGTCAAAAGTGATACAGTGGATACTTTCAGAGTCCTATGTTTTTTCCTGAATATATTTGCATTACCTTAGTTGCACATAAGTTTTTAAAGTTAAAAGACAGGGGTCTGAGCTAGCAGCTAATCCTGCAGATATCCCAGCCTTTGACATTTACAAGAATTACTTTATTGAGTTTTGTAGACATTACTCATTTTTCTAACTCAGTTTGCTATTTTGGAAAAATCACAGGAAATGGAGAACTAGGATACATACAGACACACATGTATCATTGCAGTTTCACTGAAATACAAAGTGCAATTGCATTGTATTTTCTGCAAGGTTTTAGGCAACTTAAAAGGAAGGTCACGATTCCATTTGAAGTTTGTCAGCTCTTGAATTCGTACACAAATGAGAACATGGCACTACAGCACATTTTTCTGAATTCATAAAATAAGTGCAGTTGGAGAAAGATTATAAAATCCTGCAATGCAGACAAAACCAAACCAATAGGGATTGGGGAAGGAGGAAATTCAACCAGTTTAAACACACAGAAATGACAAAAGTAGAGAATTTGAAGACATCCTGCCTACAAAGTAACAATAGCATACCTGGGCTCCCCTTCTATTGTGGTACTTTTGCTGCCAGCTGAATTGCCTTGTGAAAACCCTCCTGCTTTGTTACAGAACAATTCTGGTGTTGCTGAAATGAATGAAAAAAGGAAATAGCAAAATACCTGATGCTGTGTTCATGACATACTCCTCTTTCTGAATTTAAACTGTGTTTTTTCTCCAACTGATGTAAGGCTTTAACAGATTATGCAACTATTTCGTATGCTGACAAGGTTAGAAGTTTTTGAGTCATAATCCCTTTTTGGAAAAGACTAAAAGAGGTGGTAAAGCTACTTTTGCAGTATTCAAACACTTTTAATCTCCTTGACTTGGCTGGTGAATTTTAGTGTGCCCAGGGATCAAAGATTAATCAGCATTCATGGGCAGCACAAGGTGGAAATCAGCTTATTACTTCATATGTATGATGTGTCATTTATGTCATGAGTCATGAGATGTTAGCACATGATGGGGAGAATTTAAATGTTTTGGGAAAGACTTCATTCTTTGAATTGAAGGAAAAAAGTCCCTTTTTTTTTTTTTTTTTTTTTTTTTTTTCTGTTTGATGATACCTGTGAGTAAGGGACACTGTACTTTACTGTATTCAATTCCCAAAGTAAGGACCATGGCAAATGTTTGTTAGGGTACAAGGTTACTTTCCTGTTCTGCCATTCTGTCTAGAAACATTCCTTAAATCTACAGGAATTAGGAAAATGAGTTTGACTTGATCTTCTGCTGATTAACAGTGGATAGTGTTGGCAGTTCTGTGGCATGGGTGTTGTTGTTCTTGGACAAGGGAGGTTCTCCCTCACCAGAAGATGCATCCTCGGCTGCTGCTGCCTGTCTGTTGCCATGTTTGAAAGACCAAGGAGTGGGATTGGTAGGGTATTTTTCCAAGGGGATGTTTCCTGGCTGTGCATCTTGCCTACAAACAACTGGAAAGGTTCTAAAAGGCAGAGGCAACACTCTAATTTTCATTTCTGACACAATCAGATCTGGACATCCACCTCTGGACTTGCTTTTATTCTTATTGAACCTAGTGGCATCTGAAAAAGTAAAACCCAAACACAGAGAGATTTTGGTGTTACTGCATCACTTACAGAATAGCTCCTTGTTTTGTGTCTGTGTGGAGACAGCTGGGTTGCCCAAGCTCTCCTGTTACCTGCCTTGTGCTACATCAGCACTGCACTGCAGAGAGCAGAAGGAACAGCTCTGCTACACTGAGTTTAATGATCTCTTCTTGTCACACTGCAGGGGCACTAAACCTTCTGTGCATTCCAGGCTCTGCCTTCAGCCCAGCCTTGCAGCAGCAAGAGAGAAAACCCAATTTATTTGTCAAACAAATCTCCTGCAGTTCTGGGCTCTCTTCAAAAGCAGCCACAAAGGCAATGCTTTGGCAAACTGGTGAAGTCAGCAGTACAGGAACCCCTGGAAATACAAATTTATAGTCTGTGGGGAAATCATTAATCCAAGGAGTAAGTGATAAGCTGAAGAGCAGCATAGGATGATGTCACTCATTTCATATCAATCTTTCACTTCTGCCAAGAATCTTCAGCTTGCAGAACAGTGGGGATAGGTTGGCAACATGTGGCTACTTCATGGCCTTTAAAACAACTTACTGGGTTCTTATTACTTCCTCTAAGACAGTTATTGCACCAACAAGAAACCTAAACCTCGTTGAAAAAGCCACCCTAAAAATTATTACATGACTGATATATTGCAAAGACTGATAAAACATGATTAGACTTTGTTAAACTGAAGCTGATAAAGTTCTTGTAAACTTGTCTAGAAATACAGTTTGTGGCCATGTGCTCTTGTGAGAAATAGATCAGAACCATGAAAAGAGGCAACTTATTTTTTATATGAACATCTGGGCAAAGTATAGGAATATGTGGCAAACATGCTAAATTAAAAAAATCTTTGAATTTTGATCCCAGATTTATTTTTTAGGATTGATTTTAAATCTCTCTCTCCCTCTTATCCCCAGCTTCTGGTCTTGTCTGAGTTTCTGGAGGCACAGACTTTGGTGCATTGCTTTGAAATAGCCTGTCTGTAATTTAAAAATCCTTGAGCAAATACACCTACTTTATATGTGCCACCTCACAAAACAGCACATTTGGATTAACATGAATTTTCTTTTTTTTGTGTGAGAATATGAGAGGAGCATATGTAGAATTTCTATGGATTAAACAGTTTATAAAACTAGTTTAATTGTGAGAGAAGTAGGATTATTTTAAAGACTTAAAGACAGTTTTAATTTTCCTATCAGATGTGTTGGGAATCCTCTACTTCTTAAATATATAAATGCATAACACCAAAAGAAGCCACAACTAATTTACAGTTATGACATAATAAATACTCTTCTCACTCATTTAGTTTTCATCAGAGATTATTATTTAAAAGTGTAAATATTTAACCAAGCTACAAAATTTTAAAAAAGCAAAATAGCACCACCTGGTGCTTATCAAAGTTTTTACGATCAGTTCCAGCCTCTCAGTTTGAGATTATTGTTGTATGGATAAACCAGTGGCTTTCACAAAATCAATTGGAGGTCAGAAATAACCTCATCACTATTTTTATTATTAATGCTTTGGCTCCTTTTTCTTGTAGACATTTCTTCCCTCTAAATCTTTATCCATTATTTACCAGTTTTTAAGGACTTCTAGAAAAAGTTCTAGTTTAAACATTCTGGATATGTGTAAGGAGTTATTGATTAAAATATGATTTTTAGGCTTTTCTTCAGCTGGTTTAGATTTGAAGATTATGAGAGACTCCAGATAAAAGTGAACTTCACTACTCTTTTTCTTTGTTTCTAATTATTTCTGGGCTTCCTTGTGGTGCTCAGAAATAAAAGCATAATTCAGGTTAATCCCTATATCCTGAAAGGACTTCAGCTGCCTAAAACCTGTTGAAATCAATGGGCAGGAAGGTGCCTGAGGATGAATCCCTAAGAATTCAATTTCTAGGCAATATATATTTATTTCTGAAAAAAGTTCCCTATTCATTCCTTCTCAGTGATTGATGTAATCTTATGGTCACTTTGTCCCACAAACACAACTTTGTGTGACACTGTTTTGCTTATGTTACTTTATAAAAATGAATTGTGTATCATTTCTTGTGAAGTAAAAAAAATTATAAAGCCAACACATTCCTGGAATAAACATCATCATTAAATAAACCAACCAACAACTAGTTTAACCCTCACAAATGAGTAGGGGATAGCTTGGGAGTTTGCCACCACATTGTTTTGGAAGCTTTTTTCTGTTCTATTCTGATGTGTTTGAAGCATGAAAACCAACTAAAGATGGACTTTTCTTCAGATTAATGAAGCAGAAGTAAGAAATTGCTGACTAGGAATCTAAGAGATGCTAGGGACATATCTTCCTGAGTGCACACAGCAGGAGGGTGGGGAGATCTCAGCTACCAGAACCTTGCAGAACAAGGGTGATACTTTGTGAGAGAGTTGCTTGAACATAAAAGCGTGATCAAAGCTGTTTAGCTTGGGCACAGTGCTGTAATGATCCATTGCTGCTGCTGTGCTGCATGTCAAATCAAAGCAGCCACTGCTCCAAAAATAATTGTTATTTCTTAGATAGTTGCTAGCTAGATGACAAAATCCTGATGTTTGTGTAGCTTTTATGATTTCTGCCGTTTTGGGAGAGAACTTTGTAAATACATTGTGTCATGTCTTGGCTTGACTGTGGTCTTCCAGCACCAGGACTGTTTCTCAGTGTGTACACACATGAAATTCAGGGCAGTCATGGAGTGGTGGTTTAGGGTAGGGTGCTCTCCCTGTCTCTGAGATAATGCAATTCTCATCAAACTACAGTGCAACTTGAATTTCTTGTGGTCTCTGTAATCTCAGCTATCTGTTCGTTTGCCATCTAATGGAGGATCTGTGTTTCATGGTGTGGCTGTATTTACAATGGGTTAGTTTTCAATATCTACCGAGGGACTTAAGAGTGCAACTAACCAAGCTTGCTAACAAAATTTCACTCTAATTTTTGATTTCCAGGCAAGAAACACTAGAGGGCATTGCAAGTTCTGTGCTCGTCTATGTAGTAACTCCACAATGCTCTTCTGTAACAGCAGTCTTCTCAATTAACTAATAAATAACTCAGATTAACTAATAAAAGCTTGCTAACATGATGGGAAAAACTGTGGAGACCATTTCCAGACTGCAAAAAAACTTCTGACTCTTAAATGACAAATACAGTGTTTGCTTTGGTCAGCAAGCACACGCTGTACACACCATCAAAACCAATATAATGTGAAGCTGCACATGGATTTCTCTGAAAATGGAAGCAAAACTATGTTAAGGACATCCATTTCTGCGAATAGAATTGTGTAACTTGTGGCTGGCACCTGGTTATATATTCCAAGCCATCTCTGGGCTGAAAAGTTGAATATTTTTTCCCCATATGCATTGTACAAGTTCTGTTTGAAATTTAAAAAAAATGCTGATAATTTCATAAGGGTCAGTTTTAAGTGAGTTCAAAACTGTGCATATGTTTTTATAAAGAGAGAAGAAAAGTACAGACAGAATGTATATACACAAAGAGGGGATTTTAGGAGTAGTTTGGAAGTCAGTGATGGGAGTAGGATTTGCAAGACTGTTCTTTGATCCTGCTGCCAAAAATCCAGGCTTTTCAGAAGCTTCTGTCCCCTGTAAAATGTCACTGATTGTTCTTCCCGGAAATAACAGTGCAGTAAGAATTCCAAGGACAGAGAGGATTCTTGAGACAGAATTGCTCATATGGGATGCACAGAGGAATGTCTTCCTTTGAGGAGACAAGTTACTTACTTATCTCTTCATCTATATTGTGTCTGCATGTGTCAGACTTCAAAGAGGTTTGTGTTTGGTTTTTTTGTTTATTTTTATTTTGCTTTCCTTCTTGTTTTGTGGGTTTGTTTGTTTGTTTGTGGGTTTTTTGTTTGGTTGCTTTTTTGCCTTGCTTGTTTGTTTTTTTGGAAAGTGCAAATGGTGCCACAGTGTCAGAGGTGAGGGAGTGATGCAAAGTGATGCAAGGAAAGCTAGCCTCCTCCTGCTTCCCTGATTCCTGAGAGCTTGGCAAACCTGCACAGAGCTGTCACAGGCTTTAGTGTTTAACCAAAAATTATAAAGCCTGGATGCTTTTCCTTAGTCATTTTGCATATTGGTAATTTACCCAGCCCATGGAGCTGTTTAACAGTGTCTGTCACAACTGAACTGTTCTCAGGAATATTGTAGATTTCATATCAAGAAAAAGACTTTACTCATTTTTCTAACTCAGTTTTCTATTTTGGAAAAATCACAGGAAATGGAGAACTAGGATACATACAGACACAGATGTCATTATCAGGAATATCAGAAAATCAGAAAGCCAACTCAAATGAAATTTGCCTCCCATGACTTTAGACCAGTCTCAGCAAAGGCATATTCCCTTTAGAGAATGAGAATGAAATTCCTTCCTAGGGAGGAATCCTAGGAAGTTCTGCAATACAGAAAACAAGCAGACAACACTTCTATTTTAATTCAAGCTTTTGTGCAAAATCCAATGTAGAATGTAGCATATGACTTGCAGATAAAAGTAATGGTGACTAAAGTCATGCTTTCATAAATAGAAAATAGATTATTTGAGGACCTGAATTTTGTACTTCTCCTACAATATACAATATTGTATACAATTTCAAAAAAGTATGTTTTGTAGGGAAAAAGAAAGGGAAATGAATTTTTTTAATCACTGGATTAGTGTTTCAAGTTCATTTTGGAAAAATCTGGTAATTCAAGATGAACAAGGAGAGAAATGTGATCAGCTCTGAGAACACTTGTGACAAGGTTATAGGATATAGGAATAAGGAACAACTTTCAGCAAGGGAGAACATCAAGTGAGCTCTCTCTACCTGTCATAAGCCCTGGGGCTTACAAAAATAACAGACATCTTATTGCATTCTTCACAAGTTGTCAGTAAAAATCTATGAGGCTTGAGGTCACACAGAAATGTTTGGAAATTACAGAAAATCTGCAGTGGAAGCTTACAAAATGAGTACCAGAATTCGTGTAGTGTTTTTCAGTGGAGCAGCATCAGATTTGTGTTTGACAGTTCAGGCTTTTGTGAATTGCTTTCTCTTTCTTGTTATGAAAAACTGCTGGAGTGGCCACTAGCTCTAGATTTTACTGGAAGAATTGCACCGTAGGATTGGAAAATGTTTCTGTTCAGTGTCAGATGCCATGGGTTCTGCTCTTTGGTATGACAGGGAATTTAGGTGCTGGCAGGTCAGCTAAAGCCCATCTCTGATGAGATGAAAGTGACTAAATGAGAGATCTTCAGCAACTCAAACACAGCATTTGCACTGGAAATACCTTATGTTTTGTCATTGTATTTATCTTTAAATCTAGTTTTCTTTACCTCTAAATATTTTTTCTGTTCATAATCAGCTGTAGCTAAGAGCTTGGGCAGTTCATCATGCTTACTTGTCATCCATTCCAGGTAGTGGCAATTCATAGAATCATTTTTTTCTAGCTATGGCTACTCAGAAAATTATTTTTGCTTCTTTAGTGGTGAACTTGCCACAGCAATCCATGCATTGATCTGCAGCTTTGCAGCTTTCAGGTTCCAAACAACATAAACTTTAATATCTACTGTCTACTCTCCCTGGCATGCACTGTGGCAGGGTTTCCAGCAGATTCCTGGCACAGACCAGGTAAAACATGGGACAAGTGTTTTGTAGCCAGGTTGAAGAGTCAGATGCACCACCAGAACTTGGCCAAAATGCATTAAGGGACTTTTATTGACCCTTGCTGCTGTCTAACCTGACTACAACAACTTTGACTTCAACAGGGAAACACGTGCATTGAGTTGAACATTGAAGTCACAGTGTACTTTATGCAGATGTGTTTTCATTTTTAAATTAGCAAGATAAAGCCTCATTTCCTTCTCAGGAGAATCTCAGGTGCTTTAATCTGTAAATTATCTGTACATTTTTAATGTGCATAGAACAACTGTGTGACTGCCTGTTAATATTCAGTAGTTTATTGAGAAAGAAGACTGGGATTCATCAGGAAGATTATTAAGAAGAGAAACCAGATCATCCTTTGCCAATCAGGTATTGCCAATCAGGAAAGCAATGTGAAAACTCCAGGCCATGTTGAAGGAGACTGTCATGATATATACAGGGAAAAAGGACATAGTCTGTTAATTTGGAACATAGACTAACTTAAAACTCTTTGAGACTAACTTAAAACTCTTTGTAATATCTGGTACCTGCTGCATAAAGCACTGCAACTTATGTTTAGTTGGAGCTCTCTTAAGCATAAGTGGTTTATAGGAAAAAAAATTCAACTGCAGTACAGCAGAGCACATCTCTTCAATTTAAACCAGCATGCCAAAATAATACCGATACATTCCAGAAACATCTATAAAGGCAGAACTAATGCAACTCTGCTTTTATTAATGCCCAGTTATGTCAAGATGCATAACAGACCTTCATTATTGTCATAAATCAGTGACAAGGTATGCCATAAAATCACATTGTAGCTTAGCTTTATGTTTTCTGATTGGTAACTGATGAGGTCAGGCTATGGATTTACTGGAGATCGCTGGAAGGGCAAGGTGCAATCATATTGTTTAGATTATGCACTAGTTTCCAGCTCATAGTGAAGTCTAAAATACTCCTCTTTTTTTTCCTGAAATGTTATTTGAAACATTTAGAATATTTCTGCATGTATTACATGTAGACATTATTTCAAAAATGCTTTAAAAAATAATTTAATACACAAACACTTCAAAGTTCGTGGATCTTAGTAGCTCTGGTGCCTTTTTTTGACAAGTACCCTGTAGTAGTTCTGTGCAAATCTTTGGATATTTACTGGTTAAAGCATCCAGTTTTCTTATTTATGTCACTGAAAATGGATGTTCAGAACAGAGAGGAAGAGTTAAAGAGCTCTAAAAACAGCAGCTGATCAAGTAACCAAAACCACATTCTTTAACTTGGAGATTTGGATTCTCAGCTTTAAGGACCTTCATAAAAACAGAAATAAATTTTTTTCATTTATATTGCATTGGTTCCATAATAAATAAAATTTTGGAGTGTATGCAGATTTTTAAAGAGTAGTTCAGCATCTGACTAGAAGATAGGGCTTTCAAGAAGAATCTCTCTGATTTCATGCTAAATTTTGAGGAATGCATTGAGAGAGTGAGTCCAGGGCATTCTTTTGCACCCCCAAACCAGAACATAAAGTTACTAACAAGTTACTTTCCAGAATTCTTTTGAGGTTGGCTGTGGCCTGATTGCTCTCATCATTCTGCAGGGCAGCAGAGGCAGCTCTTTCAGCTCTGTAAAGGGAGAACACGACAAATTACCCTCTAGCCAGTTAAGGAATTCTGTAAAGGTTAAGGAGTTACATTTCTGGAGAGAATCCCAGTTTGATCTCCTCCCCAAAAGAGGCCAACAGTAACAGCAGGGTGTTACTGATTAAAGGCTGGAAAATGCAGACAACACAATTTCACAGAAGACTAAAGAAAAAAATTCATATCGTGCAATTTTAAAATATATTAAGGCAAAGATTTAAAACCAGTACCTATTTAATCAATTGTAAGAAATTATTTTTAAGTTAATAAGTCATTATACCTAACAACTTATACTATAGATAACTTTTAAGTAATATTTCTGTATTTGAAACATTTTTTGTTTCTTCAGATATAAACATAAACATTCAGCTCATACTTTGTGCTCAATAATAGAGAGTTTTCTCAAGTACAGCTTTCAAAGAAGTGAATTCTGCTTAATCTGCAGATACCACTGAAAACAGCCCCAGCTAGCTGCATCCTCAGAAATCATGGGAACTTTTCTTGAGTACTGAGCTGAGGAGAGAGGCCAGGAAACAGTTGACTGCAAATTACTTTGTATGTTGTTATTTGACCAGAATTGCCTGGAATTACTTTACACTTCATATGTCAGTAAGAAGCTCCTGATAACCTTTTTCTGCATCACAGGTTATTATCTCTTTTGTCTTATCTGATACAATTAATGAACGTGAACTTTCAAAATCCTAGACATTTTCAACTCACAGTTGTGCTCATGTTTGCTGAGTCATG